>NC_089724.1:20782223-21103473 GCF_035083965.1 Branchiostoma lanceolatum | reverse complement strand
CCGGCTATAGGGAGACTTAGTAATTTCCAGCAGGGAAATTTGGCCACCATATAGGGTTCCACAACTTGCAGGCGCAGTGAGGAAGACATGTTAACCTTATCGTGGACTAGCTCTCCTGGTCAATTATTCCCTTTTTTGCCGAATTTTACGATCCCTTGCCCCCATAGGAAGGCCTGGTGGAGTACGATGCCAGCCTGACATGGAGGCTACCGCAACAGCTGCAGCGAAGACAAGCGATACCGCTCAACTTGGGAATATTGCTAACTGTGACTTGAACAAAATCAAGGTGCAACATAGAGTGCATGATGTTTTAACTAAGTGACGGCCCGCCACCTGTGACCAGTTTTCGGCACACTGTCTTCAGCAACAAGTTGAACTTTGAGCACTGCCGCCCGGAACTTACCGTCGAAGTGCTCAATATCATTGTATCTCAGCATGTCAGCAGCGAAGACACTCAGCATCGTCCTGAAAAGCAAGTTCATAGTAATCAGTTATATATATTCAGCATCCCTATGTTCATCATTTCCGGCAAGTCGTACTATACAGAACCGATGACAAGTGATTGAAAGTCTGGGATGTTTACATGTCGGTACCTGGGGATAAAATAGCAGCGATCTACTGCTGTGTTCACGTGTGATGCCGCGATGTTGGCCGCTACGTAGAATGAGCGAAGACCTAGGGCGCGCGGAGACTGAGAGGCTGGTTTAAGACTGAATACGACCGGGCTGAAATCGCGCGCGCTACCTAGCGACCACACCATTCATTTAGCCTGCAACAAAAGTAGTCAAGGATTGAAGGAACAAGTCGGGATTTTGAAACAACAACAACATGAACCAAGAAGACAATGACCTGGTTGTGATATTCTATGTTTCGGCCCATTTTGCCGAAGCATCTCTACGCCGGCTAGTTGGGCAGCCATAGCTGTACGTGCTGAACAGCAAACTATTAAATAAAAAGACCGAGGAGATTGGTTAAACTAAGGACATTATATTGCCCTTGGTCTCCGCCTTTTTGACATTTCAGGTATGATTTCAAGAATGTCACAGAGAAATATCATCTAGCCTGGAGTCCAGGCTTATTAGCTCTAGTCCGCTACCCAAGCTTAATAAGGCCTCCAGGCTAATATCATCTGCTTTCGCATCAGTATTGAGTCGCACTTTTGCGGTCCTGCCAATACCTCGGAGAGGGCGGCCAGGTCAGTTAAAGGTACGCTACTGGACTCCGCACTGAATGGCACGAATGTTGCAAAGTTTACACGTGAAACAATGAGACTGAGCGGCCACGGTATCCGGCCTCACATCTGCTTGGAGATGAACGCTCAGTCAGAGTCGTTCTGGACGGCGGTACTACCGGAAATCACCACTTGACGACCATCAAAAGAGCATGTAATCAAGAAGGATCATATCAATACATATAAGTCGTTTTGATTTCTAAGACAAGAATTACAATGATTGATCAGGCGGAGGGGAGCAACTTTAATAGTGAGGTGGCCCAGGAGAAATCGAACCTCATTGAATGGACCGATCCAGTTCGAACACCATAAGCCACGCCCCCTGTTCTATTTCGAATAGTCCGTCAAAAACAGCCCTTGACGGACAAAAACGGCCACGCGCGTACGGCTGTCGAATATGCAGGCTGTCTTCTGTTGAGCTTTTTTGGCTCTGAAACCCTTTCAGAGCGGACCAAATAAAAATGGTATGCCTTCTTTGTGGACGGATGTATCCACCGAGTACGATTGTTTGAAGAGGGGGTAAATGTAGTTACGGTGAGGGCGTTATGTTTTCGGTCAATGCAGAAGCGGGTTGGGTCGCATAGCATTACCTTGTTGGTGACCATCAGTACCCAATTTCTGACAAACGGCCGATGCACGTGTAAAACAGGGTACGTATACCTGTGACAGGGTTCCCACTGTGTTGACTGCATGAATTGCAGCTGCATGTCCTTTAGTAATTAACTATCAAAATGCAATTCTTTTACTTACCGTGTCGCATTCATATTAATCAGTTTCATACACAAGTACAGAACAGGCGGAACTCTGTACTAGCGGACTTTGTAGTAGTTGGCAATGTGTTCTAAGCTCCCTCCTCATGAGTGCCCGAGCTATTTTCTTTTTCATTTCGCTTTTTTCCTGAGCTTACATGCAGCCAATACAGTGAAAAACCTGTGACAGATGTAGATACTCTGCTTAACACGTGCCATTTTTGTCCAACTAGCGCTGTTCTTGACGGAGGTATTCCAAATGGAATAGGGGGTTCTATATGTTCGATATGGTGTTCGACTGGATCGGTCAACCGCCTTGCACGGTGTAACGTCATGTCAGTAGAATGTAGAGTACATTGGAATATATCAAAACGCACGTAGGAAGAAAAGGACAGAAGTAAAGAAACCAAACCAGGCTAAAAAGTTAGTCACTGTGACACAGTCTCAGACAGCCTGATCAATGAGAGTTTGGGCCTTTGGGGATTTGGGGGATGTTGCCCTTCCCGAGGACTGACTCTCCCGGTCAAATTATTATTGACCCTATTTTTGTCGAATTCTTTTATTCACACACCGATGGAATGGCCTGGCGGAGGCTATCAAAAAGAGAGGACTATTCGTACTGGAGTCTCCTTTGTTGGGCAAGTTGGCCGCCAATAATATTCAAGTGAAAGTTAGAATTACCCAACATGCTGTGCTGTTGACGTCATCACCGAGCAGTGTTCAAGAAGTGCGCCATTTTGAAATCTCTGTGGCTCGGGGGTTTCTTGTTGGGAGGGATCCCGCCACAATCGGCTCACATCCTCTGCCCTGTGTCACCCTAGGAGCAGACACTGCACCTACAGGATATCTGAAGGAGTCAAAGATTCTTGGTAGAGGACAATAATGGCTGGTAGGTGTCTTGCACGAAGACAATACCGTATTTGACAGTGAGCTAGCAACCCGGACTTGTTTTCGCTATTCCCGCGATGATCATATTTTCAGGTACGTGTTTGCAGCATGCTACATTGAATATGAGAATGTCTGAAGTAACATTTTGCTTATTCCCCAGGCGGTGGTGACATACAGTGGTGCTTCTCCCAGGTGAAAGGGACTGTGGAAGAGGACGTTACTGAAGGTGAGGCCCCTCCCCATCACTACCTGTCAGTGGACCCAGGTACTTCCTATCTACACATATCCGTTATACCATAACATGTACCAGTCTGTCATATCAATCGTATGTTAACACATTGGTGTGTATTTTTTGTCGTTAGCTCATAATTCATTTATGCTGGGAAACAACGCCACAGTATAGTTGACAACCGGCCAAGCCAACGTCCCCCTCCCCCATCTTTGAAAAAAATTTTGTCGTGTAACGTTCTTTCAAATTATCATTGCTTCTGGTAGACACGTTCGTCGGAATCATTCAAATGTACCTGTAAGAGTGATGTGTGAAAATTAGAATTGTCCCCCTGCAAATGAACATTTTTCTTTGTGACACCCTGGTTCTTAAGTTTAACCAAACTTTGCAAAATTATGTCAGTGTTGTTGCTACCAGCAGTTGCACATCGTAGTATACAACTACAAGGGGTGGATTGTTTTACTCATTGATTCGGACATATGATTGGCAATATTCTAACTAGTTATTGTATTGATGCCAATAGTTAATATATGTCCTGCTGTGTACTTTGATTCATGTCATTGATTTTGATGGCTGTTCAGTGTTGTATCTCATGCAAAATGTTTATGCACCTAAATTAACATACTCTAGGGTCAAGGACAGGCACATCCTGTCTATGTCATGGACCATGCACAAGTTATCTAGTGCAGTATGGCATAGAATAAAGTGACAGTTGCCATATAGTAATGTTGTTAAGGTATGTTGGCATGAGCAGCATGCACCCGCTATCTCAGTAATATTACAGAAGACCAAAAAGAATTTTTTCCGAAGGAACATTTGGGGGAAACTTCGTTGGCTAATCTGATTGTTACAGTACAGTAGTCTCTTGCCAGGGAATGAAGCTTTGGATGCTGCGGTTATCTCTGTGCCTCCGAGTTAGCATGAAGTCTGACAAGCAGTGGTCATCCTCCGTAGCTTGGAGCTTAGATCCTAATTACGTTAAAACTCTTCCTCAAACTGTGGGAGATAGTATCATGTAACAGACAAGTGTAATAACTGAAGTCACATGCAAAAAGTTGTGAAAGTAAGCTTATCAAGCTTTCACACACTAAATAGGTAGAGTTTGTAGAGCTGAGAAAATGTCAAGGATATGGTTTCGTCATTGCGTGACTTTCTGTTGAGTAATTAGCACCACCAGGAGGTTTGCACAGGTGAGGGTTGATCCAGGTTTTTGTCTAGAAAGTAAAAAAAGCTCTTAAGTCTGCTTCCACCATGGCCTTTCTTATATTAGGGACGAATTTGGATCTAGAGTGACAGAATGAGGTTAATGTCCTGTTGCAGAAGTACAGGTACCTGTGTGATGTCCTCAATAGTTCAGAACTTTCAGCGTTGTGAGCTTTAAAGGTACAGACCAGGTAATATTAAGTACCAGTAGAGTCTGTGTTGGAGGTAGTGTCAACGCTTGAAGCTTTTTTTCTATAATTGAAATAACCAGCACAAGTATGTCTAATGTTACAAAGAGTAAAATTTTCCACAGATCTTTACCTATTGATATTTTTGGTCTGCATTATAATGAATGATACATTGTTTATCCCCACTAGCACAAACCCTATATCTAGTGGTGTGGTTTCTTCTATTTGGCTTATGGCCAGCAAGGTCTGAACTACACTGGCATGAAGCAGTTCAAAAGGCCACAACTAAGAGAGAATGTAGATGATTAAATGGTGTAATTCCTGTCTTTATTTGACCTTGCTGTGTATCTTATTTACCATCCACACTCCTGTCCTCATCATGAATGACATATCCTGAAATGGCTGCATAGTGTAGATACATATGGGTGGTTAGAGACACTCAAACAGTTAGGCTTCAAGCCAAAGTTTAAAATAACATTATTTTTCAAGCAGTATACCAATTTTTTTTAATGTACTGGTGAGTATACTGACTTGTTCAAATATGTAGAATAAATCATAAATGATAAGTCTTCTTGCAGCGTGGTAATGATATGCTTGAGTTTCTCACCAGTGCTTGATGGATTTTAGCATCTCTTACTACCTATCTGCATTCAGAGAAACGTGACCTTTTATGCAGATAGCTACAGGCTATTACCAAAAGAGTAACTTAGAGGGCACTTATTGCATATTCGACCAAGTTGGTCAAGGACCAAGTTTGCCACCTCCTGTTGCCTGTGAGCCACTGTACATGTTTCTGCATATATATTTGCTAAGTAATAATAGACTGAGCATTGATACATCAATCATGAGATAAAAACATAACATTGTAATAATATCAAGAATGATCAAAAAAATCACTGAATGTAGCTCTTCTATGTAAAAAAAAAAAACAATAACAATATAATAGTGCATAACGGCCAATCCATCAGATACAACAAAGCATGCATGTACCTGGTCTAAATGGACCTGACACTGTTAAACACCCCAGTGGTACCATGTGACATGAGATTCGATCTTAGATTGTAGATTAAGAGATGATTACCTAGTGCAGAATACTAGTACTGCAGACCCATACTTGGTCGTATGCATTCACTGAACAAGACATAATGCGTCAGCATCTCCATACGGTGTGGTAACATTTGGCGACACTCTAATCTCAACTGTGTGTTCCACTCTGTGCAAGATGTACTGTGAAATTACATGGTTTCACTGGAGGGTGGTTATTGCCCTGTTATAGTTTGCTCATGTGTATTATCAGAATACAAAAGGGAAGATTGCAGTAAAGGCTTGTTTGAGTTTACTGCTCGTACATTACTTATAAGTGGAAGTGACTTATTTTGGGATCATAACTTACCAAGCTTACTTGATGATAAGATAATAATAACATATAGTATGATGATAAAAAGAAGAGTATAGGACTTGAATATTCCATCAAGTTGTCATGGTTGTTCTTGTCAGATTTTACTAGTAAAACTTTTGTAAAACCATGCATAGTTTGCTCACAGTCATGCACATATCTTGTTTATTCAAGTAAGAACTCTTGAACTGTTGTTGATGTCTTACTGTCCTCCCTTTCCAGAGTTTTTTTTTTTTTCAAATATATAGCAAGTATGTAAATAGGTGTACTTGTGTTTGGATTGGCTGTCAGTTTCACTGTATTCAGCAAATACTTTGTTATTTAATTTGACCCAAGGATGTTCTAGTCCAAAGGCAAAGCTGCCACTAATTCCTGGTTTTGCTTTTCAGATGGGGACTCTTGGGAATACGGTAATTATAACAAGCCCCTTTCTGTTTTTTTGTTCGGTTGGTCCACCTGCATGAGTCTAACAGGAATCAGGGCTCGAAATAGACTTAACACAGGTGTCATTTCTGTAGGATTGGCTCAGTGATTCATGTCTAATTGGTAGAGAGTGATTGAAACGATTCCAGCCCAAATCTGATATTGCATGTTTTTTGTTGTTTCACATCACAGTGGTGTACAGTTGAAACGTTTAAATGCATTATCTACATATTGATTGTCATTAGCACTGTAACTTAATGTGATTATTTTCCCTGTCATATACTTCTGTTATGCTGTTCTGTTGCCTGTTAATGTTATCAACCCCTCCATCATTTGTTCTACCAGTGTTTTTCAACTGTGTACAGTCAAATTTCAAGCCCCGGGACCCTGAACAGTCAGAACAAAACAGACTATACATTTTTCAGAGATACTTTTAGTTACAGGCAACAAGCTTGTTTCATTGAATTTTGAAAACTGAGCAGCTTTTGTGACTGACAGGGTTCAGACTCTCTGGTTTTGTTTTATTTTTCTGTAATGATGCATCAACATTATTCATGATTATTCGTGGTTTCTAATGAACAATCTCTGAGACAATCAAAGTAAATATTTTAGACATGACTTAATCTAGTTCCTAGAAGTTGTTGAGTAAGTTTGTCTTTCTATTACATGTTACTGTAAGGGCTAGTCTGCCAAATGGCTTGGATAGAAACAGAAAGAGATCTGAGTTCACTGTCAATGTGCAGTATACCATGGATTTTGTTGGACGGTAATGTTTTATTGTGTCACGAAATTGGTAATGCTAGCACAATTTCCTGGTGCATGTACAGTACTGTATTTGAAGTTTTAGAAAAGTAGGAAAAAAAGATAAGACAGGGATACACTTCTTCCAATTTAAGGTATTTTTAAAGATTAACTGTCACACTTCAAATGTAAGAAAAACAAGATTGTTATGAAGACATTTTTATAGTATATGGCAAATGTATATCCATATCCATTGTTCCTTTTCTGTGATGCTGTTGTACATGATTATGCAAGTCATTTCGCCTTAACAATCCCTTGGGATTCACAATGGACGGATCGCATTTCCTGCATCATTTAATTACAAGTGCTTGAGGGAAGGCTGCTTCATTTATATTTTCACAGGTAATGGAAATGAGGCAGGTATGTACCTGGCAGGTAAAGAGCATGACAGAATTGTGGAAAATCAGAAAAATCTTTTATGTGAAAAATGATGAAACGAATGATGATTTTTACAATTGATAATGCTGGCAGATAACCTACAGGTTGCAGGTATATTTCAACCCCTGGTGGTGCACCTTCTTGTTCCATACAATGCATTCATGACAGTCTATCCAATTTCAGATTCTCAGCACAATACAGTTTTTTGTTCAATGCTAGCATGCTTAGGTTTCTATGGGTATGGATTATTCATAGCGCAATGTCCCAATGGATTTAAATTTGTGTTCATTTGCCATTACTTTGGAACCCCCATAGAATTACATTTTCCTTAAAACAAGATTAGATAACTGGAAGGGAGTTGTTCTGCCAAGACTCTTCACCTGGCTATCGCAACGCTCCATTGATCCAGCGGTCATGAAATCATCCTTCTGACTAATGTAACATGGACCATGGCTCTTTACAAATCTCATGCCTAATTGGAGTTTCATGTAAGGGTCTGATTGTGCATTTCTAGTTGAGAAACACTGGGGGAAATGGAACCCAGATTCTAAGTTGACAAGAGAGTCTTGAAGAGACACTTCTCACTTAAGGAATAGTATCATGGTAGGTAAAAATATTGAGTGAACTGGCTGCAGTTTGAGCAAAAGTAGCTAGGGAGACATTAACCTGTGATTTTTACTTCATCTACCAGGGGGCTCTTCTTTCTCACATCTAGTCTTACACATGTATCATCCCAATGGTTGCAAATGTTTGGGGTTGTTACAAAATAGCTCTCAATAAAGTTTGAGGTAGTGCTGAGTGTTAGTAGCCTACCATTAGTACCAAGGTTATCATCATTACCTGGTTGTGTAATAAGAAACTCCAAATATCCTATCATAAGTTCAGTTTGTTATTTTCAGGCAGTCCTGTGTATTCAATTCTAACAAGTGTAATTTAAGCTTCAGCAGACAGGTGGCATTGCAGTTCTTTGTATAGCACCTGAGGAAATCATTTGTGATATCGATATCTGCAATTTTGGCCCTTTATTTTGTTCTAACTGCAATAGGCCCCCTTTTGCCCTCAAACGGAAGAACTCTGAGGTACTTCTTTTATCACATTAACCTTAAATTTTTTTTTCATTTACAAAGACAGCTGGATCCTGGAGCTTAAGATATTTCAGAAAGAATTTGAAAGCAATTGGATCATTCTGCAGGCCATTGTCTTTCCTCCCGCGGTATCCCAATGTAGGCCTCTTTCATGGCTTGCAGGGAAAACTATTGGAAAAGTGTTATGTAACTTGATAAATGTAGTGGCCTTTGCCTTTCTGTTTCTCATTACTGCATATAACCTGAGTGATGTGCTAGCGCAAATTTGTGGAGTGCCCCAGGGCTGATGGCATTGGTACCCCACTCAGCATCACTTCCTCCATTGGGGAAGGGAACATGCAATGGATTAAGACTCTCAGTCCAACTTACAGGAGGTTAAGGACAGTTTCTTATTTGTAGCATTTGTTTCCTCATTCAATCAGGCTGTTAAATCATTTAAAAGACATGTATTTTTGTTGTTTTAGCATATTGAAATAGACTTGTCTTGAGCAAACCATCAGTTTACACTTTACAAGGCTCGTAATACCTACTTTGCAGAAATATTTTGAGATTGAAGAAAAATATAGATAAGTTACAACAGGCTTGGTCTATTCTGGATCACATTTTGTAGAAAGTAGAAATTAAGTATTCCAAGCCTTGGACTATGAATTATAGCACCAACTTCTGCTCACCTGTCCTTGAAAGCTGTGCTGTTGTAATAGATGATAATTGATATAGTCATCTGTATATCAAGAAGAAGGTTGTTAGTCTGGAGGATGTCATTTGGACATAGCGGCAATGCAAATATAGAATATAGACAAAACAATTTTTCACAATTTGAAAATAGGCATCTTGTTTGACAATCAAATCAAAAGAAATGATTTATTTTGCATTCTGGCTGCATACCTCTGTAATAAGATAGGCGAGGAGAATGCTAACCTTGATACTTAGTAAACATGTACTTCTATCACATGTTGACCTTGAATGGGAAGAGGTTTCCATTAAAGCGCCAGCCATTCTTCATAGCATTTTGCTCCCCACAGATAAGTGAAAGATGCCAGTGCAAGTAATAAAGTGAGCCAGCCAAATGGGGTTGGCCTTTAATTCCTCTGATTATCAGTACAGGTACGCTGATAACATTGACGTAGATCTGGAGGTAGAATGTGAGAAAGTCATTGAGTACTGCAGCACTTATTGTATTAGCCGTGACGTCAAACCAGCTCTAGATTTCATCTGCACTTAATCTCAGAAAAATAAGATGTAAATAAGTATTCATGACCCAAAGTCTAGATTTTGACAAGCAAACGGTTTGTTGAACTTGAAAGTCATGCCAGCATCATGTATCCATTGCTTTAGTCAAAATATTAAGAGGATCAAAGACAAAGCAAGCTGGGATTTAAAAAACTGACCCATTTCTTCTTTGTCTCAAAAACAATTTTGATAGAATTACCAGCTAACTTTCCCACGATGATTGTGTCAAGAAGATGACTCGGGATCAAGACCTTCACTTTCACAGTGAGAACTCCTCCTGGCTTTGCATAATAAAGCAGTACCATAAAAGCAGATTGCTTGCTATTCTGAGATATACGTCTGGGGACATGGCGGCAGTGTAAAACTTAAAAGCTATCAAAATGTCAGCAGGCGGGGTTGGCAGTGGTTCCAGCCATTCAGTCCTCATCCCGGTATTGATCCACGTTGTGCAGATTTCCCCAGGCACTAGTGATGCCTTCTCACTTCATTTGCATGTCCAATTTATATCGTACATGGCTGAGGGATTTGGGACACTGGATTCTGGGAGAGGGGGGAAGGTTGTTAAGTCTGAATGTATCTTTCGGAAAAACACCTCTCATTTTGTATTGTCTATTCTTTGAATGTAAGACTCATGAAACGGCATAGATATTATTTGCATGATTATGAAAATTTACAAGAATATTTGGGTTATTACCCTGGTTTGGCATGCATTGGTTCCTCCCTAACTTACTTCCATGATGCTGGTATTCATGGATGGTTGCTCTATTAAACATCAAGTCCTTAGGGGGTTTGTCTTGAGAGGTAGCCAAGATTTCTTGACAGGCGCCATTGACTGGTAACCTGGTGTTCAGGTAATGTTCACACGAGATTCATAATATAGTACAAGTTACATCTGAGTGGACCAGCTTTGTGAGAGAATTCGTGGGATACATTATTAGTGCAGAAACACTTCCAGTGTGCTGTGGAACAAAAGAACTGTCAGTGAGTTGGTGGCTTTAACAACTGGAGGATATGGTGCACACAGGCAAGTACTATTTATGCCATTCCTTTCGGCCATGTACTCTTAAAATATAGCGTCGCAGGGTATCAAAGACGTGTGATAAGACCAGTAAATCCATGACCTAGAAAATACTGGCAGAAAGGTAGATTGAAGATAGGATAAAGAGGCTTCTTTATGTTTATGGATATCTTACGCCTCGGGTACAAATGTTTATCAAATACGGGAATCTTCTACTCACATGTATGTAGGAATTTTCATGGTTTTCTGCTTATTTGATACTAGAGATTTGGATCTTTGTCCTTTTTGACTCATTATGCGTTTTGTAAAGTTTATACTTTTGCTTAATTTTTATTGGCGAGAATCATACCATGTCGGTGTAAGTTTCATCCTGTCTTGAATGAAAGGTATAGGAGACTTGGAGTATGCTTGTTTTCAGCAGTTGGCTTTGTGCTTGCACCCTACATTACAAAATGGCACACGCATGTGAGTCACATGCTCTTCATTGTTATTCTGGCGTTGTGCATGGACGTAATTTGGCTGCGAGCAGGTTGTTTGTCTGCGGGTATAAAACATGGCTTGCTCTTGTACTGCCTCACTAAAATAACCTATTTGTAGAAGAAAAATGATAAGAATTTCAATCTTTTCTAGATGAGTTTTAAACTTACGTAGTATAGTCAAGACACATGATCAGTTTTATTCAATTAATGTCTAAGTTTAGAGTGTTGCTATGGTATTTTTGCCTATATATTTAGTAAACAGTCAATTTGTTAGGCACTGAATGGCACCTTACCTTTATGATGATACTAGACCTAGGATCCAAACATGGAGATTCAATATTAACTGCAGAATACCTGCTCTAAAATATTATTAACCACTTGTTACACACACAAGTGTTATCCTCACAAGAAGCATGTCACTATCAAGAAGATGATCAAAGGTCAAATTGCATTCTATTCCCAGTTCTAAAATTTTCTGCTGGGGTTAATTGAAACCAAAATTGGACGATGGCTCAGTAAAAATTAAGATTTGATGGGAATGTGCCAAGGTTGTATTGGCCAAAGGAACTAGGTCATGATTTGGTCATGCTCATTTCGATGAAATGTGCTTTGATGTGTTAAAAACATGGTTAGATATGGCCACTAACAATAGGATACCTAGCAGTATGCAATCAAAGTTACCCAGCTACTCTATCTGTCTTGTTTCGAGGGTGAGTTATTCCCCATGGAAAGCTAGTTAGATTGGTGTGGTGTCCTTGTAATGTTTAGTCCTGCTTATGGAGATCTATGGTCCAGTATTAACAGAACACTCTGAGGTACATTGTTGGCAGTCCAACTGCACAAGTTCCCTGCTAAGCCATCCTCAGGGATGTGTATTGTTCGTTCAAGGAAAGTACTTAAGAAAATGCAATCAAATATCAATTATTGAGAGGTCCCATAGCCGCTTGATTGGGTTTTGTCAAGGTGGGCCCTCTTCAATTTATTGTGTCACAGTAGTAAAGCTATAAGTAACTTAAGGTTGCTTATTTTGAATCATTCTCCATATTTGGTGTTATTTTTCTTTCTTACAAGTAATTTGTTTATGTCCATAGTATTGAAATATTTTGTTATCATTGGAAACATCTAAAGCTCTATGAGGTAATTCATGTCGTGTACAAGGGGCAAGACTTTTACGTGATGAGTCTTGGTAAATAGATTGTCATTATGTAGTTTTCATCAGTAAAGATGAATGATTTCAAACACCTTGGGAAACTAGGAGTGTCTCATTTACCAAATTCTCAGCACAGAAAATGGTGATGGAGGAAACTTGTTAACTTGCATGGTAAAGATGTAGTCATGGTTAGCCAAGGAGAAAGAAATTTCTTTCCAAGCTGTTCCAGGATCCTCATCTATTATGCATGATGGCATGCAAAGAAATCTGTCCCACCTCACATTTCTAAAGACATTGTAAGTTGTCAATTTCTTCAATGTACCTCTAAACTTCTGTAAGTATATTTTAATGCTGAATCATCAATACCATTACTTTTGTAGTTAGTATCAGAGAGATGCTAGCTTTTGAGTATACCAAGGTTGTTTTTGTGCTTTCCAAGTATCCCAACACAGTCTGGCTTGGTGCCAAATAGCTTTGATCACTGACATGGGGAAGACTCTACCTTTATATTGCTCCTTGCATGTCATCTGTTTCAGTCATGTGCTGCTGGTGTGAACTGGTTGGATTTTAATCAGGAGAAACTACCAACAGATGATAGTTATATTGTTTTTCATTTCATTGCCTTTCCACAGTTAGTAGTTATGGTACATGTTTAAAAGCCCTTAAATACATGTAGTTCATGATATCTTTTTTTGACCAGGTGGATTCTATGTTTCGATGTTATATTTGTCATTATTAGATTTGGAGACCCAAAAGTTCTGTAGTCCATCTTCAGTCTATTAAAGTGTTGTGGCATATAAGATGGTAGAAAACCTCTCTGGTTTGAAGGTTGGATTACAGCTAC
Organism: Branchiostoma lanceolatum; assembly: GCF_035083965.1. Lineage (NCBI taxonomy): Eukaryota > Metazoa > Chordata > Leptocardii > Amphioxiformes > Branchiostomatidae > Branchiostoma > Branchiostoma lanceolatum. Next base: position 21,090,181 of record NC_089724.1, on the reverse strand, counting down.
GGAGCTTGATGGATCACTGCACTCAGGCAAGAAGACAGATCCCAGTCCCCGGCAGTGCTTAGTATTGGAAATTGGCATGTCCTGTCAGCCAAGATGAATGGATGGAAAGATGAAATTTCTTATTAGCATTTCAGTGGGAGGAAGTGTTAATGCATATATATATATATATGGTACTTTCTCATCATGCAGGTTCAAATTACCAAACTGTGTAAAAATGAATTATCATGTCTGTGTGATGATTCATTGTGTTTTGTAAATTAGAATGAAAAAAAAAACAAGACATGAAAAGATCCTATCAGTGATATGTAGAAGTACTACCAGTAGATACAAGAGGGAAAAAAACACAAGATAAGACATGAACATAAGTGTCTAAGGTGTCAGACATTGTTATGCCACAAAGACATGGCCAAATTATCTATGCTATTGAAGCCATGCAAGACTTCAGAGGGTTTTTTAGCATTATTCTTGTCAAGTTTAAAACTGCCATTAGCAATCAGCACAGCAGGTAATATTTCATTCACTTGAACAGGAGGCCTACAAGGGACTCACTAGGGTTTTGACAGCTGGGTATCATACTCCTTTCTCAAGCTGTTTTTACATCAACAGTTTGATCCTGGGGGAATTATTCATACCATAATAGATGGAAATACCACTACAATTAAAGTTTGATTTGTCTACAAGGTTGGTGTTCAGGCTAGATGTTGTTTTGTTATTGATGAAGTGGCAAGCCAGGCTGTCAGGTGACACAGTTTCCAATATCCAATTCTAACAGTGATAGATGAGGATCCCCAGAAATTGCTGAAATCAGTAGGAACCAGATAGGTTCCCACACAGGAAATAGGTGTGATTTTTATAATCTGAATATCACAAGATTTATGTAAAAGCCCAGGAATTAATGAAAGTAAAATTGATTTGACAACCTTTATAGAGAAAGCAGGTAAAGGTAAATTGAAAGCTGGCATTCCAAGCTTGAAATAATCTACTATTAGATTATAAACTACTCTGTTATGACATTGAAGAATTTTGATACCAGGCTGTAATCACGGAGAGCAGTGACAAAATTGAGCCAAGATTGGTACTAAGTTATTTATCTGTTCATCTGTCCTGTCATTATCAGCATGGTCATCCGTCACAATGTCTCTTAATTTATTCTCAAGAAGATTCCTTCTTAAATTCTGCTTAAATCTACCATGTATCCTTGTTAACTACATTGTATGCTGGATTAGAGTTAGAAGAGAGTTGACATGTTAATTTGTTGTGGAGATTTACATAGCAATAAGTAAATTATAGCCTTTCTGATCAGGAAGGCACAGCCATTAATAACGCTCGCAAACAGCAAGTTTTTCATATGCTGTTATGAATTCTGTCTACTGCAAGATAAAACCTACTGCTGAAAATTAGGCCAGTAGTACCCTGGCTGATGTTTCAGTAGCAAATCCATAAGAAAGAAAGTGAGACGGATGTTGATTGATTACACTCCAAGAGAAAACTGGGACAAGTGTTTTGGTTGCATAGGAATACATGACATAGAAATACAAATACAAGATCTGTCTTACTATCCTTTGGTATAGTCCATTGTGTTTACTCCCCAGGATGAAGCTACCTTTCTTACATACTGACTCAATCAGTCAATGGTGCCAAACTCAGGTAATGATTGATACTGAATCTGTCCTTGGTTCTGAACCAGTCCCCGGTGCTGAACCAGTCCCTGGTGCTGTGGCTGTCCCTGAACATGTCCCTGGTGCTGTGCCCGTCCCTGGTGCTGGTCCTGTCCTTGGTTGGTCCTGAACCAGTCCATTGTAATGAACCCGTCCCTAGTGCTGAACCTATCCCTAGAGCTGAACCCATCGCTAGAGCTGAATACCTGAGGCTGAACCTGCCCATGGTGCTGGACCTGCCCATGGTGCTGGACCTGCCCATGGTGCTGAACCTGCCCATGGTGCTGAACCTGCCCATGGTGCTGAACCTGCCCATGGTGCTGAACCTGCCCATGGTGCTGAACCTGCCCATGGTGCTGAACCTGCCCATGGTGCTGAACCTGCCCATGGTGCTGAACCTGCCCATGGTGCTGAACCTGCCCATGGTGCTGAACCTGCCCATGGTGCTGAACCTGCCCATGGTGCTGAACCTGCCGATGGTGCTGAACCTGCCCATGGTGCTGAACCTGCCGATGGTACTGGACCTGCCCATGGTGCTGGACCTGCCGATGGTGCTGAACCTGCCGATGGTGCTGAACCTGCCGATGGTGCTGAACCTGCCGATGGTACTGGACCTGCCGATGGTGCTGGACCTGCACTTGGTGCTGAACCTTCCATTATAATGAACTTGTCCGTTGTACTGATCCTGCCCCCGGTGCTGAACCCATTACTGGTACGAAAACAGTCTCTTGTGCTGAACTCGTCCCTGCTGTTGGACCTGTCCCTGGTGCTGAACATGTCCATGGCGCTAAACTCGTCCCTGGTGCTGAACCCGTCCTTGGTACTGAACCCGTCCTTGGTACTGAACCCGTCCTTGGTACTGAACCCGTCCCTGCTGCTGAACCTGTCCCAGGTGTTGGACCTGTCCCTGGTGCTGAACCTGTCCCTGGTGTTGGACCTGTCCCTGGTGCTGAACTCGTCCCTGGTGCTGAACTCGTCCCTGGTGTTGTACCTGTCCCTGGTGCTGAACCTGTCCCTGGTGTTGTACCTGTCCCTGGTGCTGAACCTGTCCCTGGTGCTGAACCTGTCCGTGGTGCTGAACATGTCCCTGCTGCTGAACCAGTCCCTGGTGCTGAACATGTCCCTGGTGTTGTACCTGTCCCTGGTGCTGAACCTGTCCCAGGTGTTGGACCTGTCCCTGGTGCTGAACTCGTCCCTGGTGCTGAACTCGTCCCTGGTGCTGAACTCGTCCCTGGTGTTGTACCTGTTTCTGGTGCTGAACATGTCCCTGGTGTTGTACCTGTCCCTGGTGCTGAACATGTCCCTGGTGTTGTACCTGTCCCTGCTGCTGAACCTGTCCCTGGTGTTGTACCTGTCCCTGCTGCTGAACCTGTCCCTGGTGCTGAACCTGTCCCTGGTGCTGAACCTGTCCCTGGTGCTGAACCTGTCCCTGGTGCTGAACCTGTCCCTGGTGCTGAACCTGTCCCTGGTGCTGAACCTGTCCCTGGTGCTGAACATGTCCCTGCTGCTGAACCCGTCCCTGGTGTTGGACCTGTTTCTGGTGCTGAACCCGTCCCTGGTGCTGAACATGTCCATGATACTGAACCAGTCCCTCATACTAAGTTAAGTACTATTTACCCTGCCCCTAAACTGTTGTTGTTCACTATACCCATGCTCTTCCTGATATGTAATGTCAAATAGTGAAAGCAAAAGTGTGTTTGAAAAAAAAGATGTTTGAAGATAGAATGTGTGTCCCTTGTAGAATGAGAATGATTCTATCGTCACATTTTCGAAAATCGATATCAGTGTCCTCAATCTGCTGAGTAGATAGTTACCAAGCACTCTACAGAGCATTCTCCAAGTAGTCATTGGAAATGACACATTGTAAGTGATTGCAGTCAAAGGGAAGATGTAGTTAGAAAGGTCAGAATGTGACCACACATCTATTTCTCGGAAATGATTGCTGTCCATACCATTATTCATCTCCTCCCATTTAGGTACACTATTGAGCAATAACAGTAACCCCAGAGACCCATAATCAGCAGAATGGCCACTGCCTGAAAAGGGATGAGGGGGTGGGGTCAAAATGCTTGTCAGGCTTTGATGAGAGTGTTCTACATGAGCCATGAAATTTTTGCCCTTGATTTTTCAGAGCGATTGGTTTACTAGGCTTTTTCTTGGTCTGGAAATAGAAATAAGGGAAATGAAATAGCCGAGAAACTGTTTTTCTTCAATAAGACCGTTTTTGTGAGGAATAGAATGAACTCCTTTTTTGGGAGGTCTATTGGGTTTTGATGTAGCGACATATTGTCTGTTGCTGGATGAAATCATGTCAGAATCAGTGACAGCCAGCATTATTAATGGAAGCTGGGGAAATCCAGGCCTTTGAGGTGAGTTAATGTAATATGTTCACTTTCCTTAAGGGAATCTTATATAACAGCCCCATAAAAGGTAAGTTGGAAACAGCAAGGACCTTTAATGGATATTGGAAATTTAATCAATATAAACGTTTTTGGGAAGGAACAAACATGCTAATCAAGCTAGAGTCTGTTGTTGGTGAAGGTAATATTTTTGTCAAGGTACTGATTTATTAATTTCAGATGTGTTTTATTAATTCCACATGTTCATGTTTTTCACAGATTCAACAAAGCATTGTGCCTGATGATCACAAGTGTAAAGCATGCATTGCCTTTGACTCTTTTAACATTGTCTTTGTGAAGTGATACACAGCCCAGCTTTTCAATGACTAGAGGATGTTATTTTCTCAGCAAAGAGCATCATGAAATAGTTCCTTCCCTCCCCTACTATCTTATCAGCCTGTGAACTAGAGCAGCTGACAGGTGAAATAGCTGGAGATGGAGACAGTCATCCTTAGTTGTATTCTGATGGAGAAGAGAAGCTTGTGACAGGCCATTTCAGTTAGCCCTGCCATTTCCACTGACCTTCATGTCAAGGGCATGGAATTGCGCCTGGTCAGAGGGCGATTGACTAAGCTGCTGAAAAGGAGGCCCTCAGGATAATCAAGCTTCTGATGTCTGTTGAACAGAGGCTGGAGAACAAAGTGGGACATAAAACATCCCCCTGACATATACCTAGTCTACGTTGTCATGAATAACAAGAGACAAATGAAAAGATCCTGCATCAATGCAAAGTTATGTTCATGACATATAGATTACAACTGTCCCTGTCGGCATAGGCTGTTAATTCTGGTAAGCTGCAGTTGACATTTGTCATGAATGTAACATGTAAGCAAGTGCATACAGATGTGTATATCAAAAGAGATAAGACATCCACCCACCAGAGGGGTTTTATAGTGCAGGGGTGGTCTCTTTACTCTGAAATTTGACAGCTCCTCAGATTTGCTACTTGAAATGAGAAAAAGGTTTGAAAAATTATGTCACATAACTCTGTAAACAGAAGATTGTATACTTTTGGTTTGTTAGATCTCCTGTTGATTAAGGACCTACGCCATGACTCAAAGAATGTGCTGTTGCCAGATTTGATTCAAGGTCCCTGATACCTTCAGGACAAAATCATAATTACAAGAAAATGCGTATTGGATATGGCCCAGTCCTTGGTTGTCTAAATCATTTTGCTGCTATTGAAGCCATAGGGTGTGCCATTTTATTAAGGCCACACCAATTTTTTTCTGTTGCTTCTCGGAATAGCCTCTCCTGTTTCTCCCATTTAAAAAAAAAAAGGTCACTATTCACATTCACAAATTTTTACTCATGATTTTACTATTGGTTCAGTTGTAAAACTCAATAACCACCAAAAGAGATTATAATGGCCTGCACATACCTAAAAAGTGTGGTCACATTTTATCATAAGTTATAATTTTTCATTTATTTAAACTATTTCTCAATATCAGTCCTATATATCACAAAGCAAATGGTATTTTTTTTACTTAAATTATAGTACTAGATCAAAGAAAGGGGTTCATTGCATAAAATGAGCCATACAAAGCTGAAACTTGAATAATTCCCTTATACTTTATGCTATGTAAACCCTTCATCCCAGATTATTTGCAAAAAAAAATTATCATTTTTTGGGGGCCCTGTAGCTTCAAAAAAAATCCGAGAATCAACAAATAAAATTGGTGTGGCCTAAACATGGTTTGTAGCTTTGCATGTTACTTGCATAAATGTTAAGTGCTTGCAAGTTCATTAAGTTAAGGAAGCCAGAGTTCCAAATATAGAATTTGAAGAAAGGGCAGTGTCTATACTGTAAATCCTGAAAAATGTTTTCCTTGTCTGCACTGGGCAACGTCCAACAGCTGTGAGCTGTATTTTTCAGATCTGCTGGTAATGTGGCATCCATTACTGGTCTTCAAACATCAAGATATATTTCACTTGCACAGCCCTGCAGGGAGAAGATTTTATCAGTCCCTTTAGTCACAACTGTAACCCCATAATTGTGCTGCACAGTAAAAGTAGTGCCAGGAGGACATTGCTGATGTAGCAAAGATAATGGATTAAAGGATAGTTGATAAGCCAGTAAATTATGCTCTGTTTGAGAGAGAGAGAAAAAGATTATTCCTCCACAATGTATTTTCCAGTTGTGACAACTTAGGAAGTTGTTGAATGTTATAGATTTGCAGGGATATGAAATAAATTATGATCAGTTTTATACTTATAAAGTTATAGATACCAGCTATTTCAACAGTAGGTAGTGATAAATAACACAGATGTGGCTATACTAGAACATCAAGGAAAATGGGAAGATTATGCATGACAAGGGGTTACAGGGGTAGCAGTCTTACTTAAACCGTAACTACATTAGAAACAAATCAGCATTGTGATTGTTCTAATAGTTACAGAAAGAATACTTAATGACAGTTGACGAGGATAGTGAGCAATATTCCTCACAGAAAATTGGCTACTTGCCTTATCCATTTATTCCTTTCAATTACAGGCATAGTAAAATTGTGCTGTCCTAAATTTGATTTCTTAGTCTGAATAAAGATGGATAGTTGCAGGGAATACCATGGTTCTCAAAAGAGAAGAAGCAGAAAGCAAGCTATGCATTTTGATTGCAACACTGCGATTTACTGATCCTGTCTTTACAGCTGTGGCCATGTGAGATAAAATGGGCATGTTAGAACATGCCATTCTCACAAGAAACGTGATATATCACTGCTTGTACAGCTCTACCTCCCAGGATCATTTAAATGCCAAACATTATGATTTGAGGCAGAGGACATTCATGGCTGTTCAAATTAAAAGAATGATTTTGTTAATTCAGGAAGACTCAAAGTCAAGGCTAGTCAGTGGGCTAGATATCCCAGCAGATATTTTTTACACACTCCCTAGAGGATGTAAAGCAGCGCTGGTACTCGAGATACATGATGTGGTGCAAGGTAGTTCCATTGGAATAAGGCATCCAGTTCTTATTGGGTCTTCCCAAAAGGTAGTTCCCCACTCAGTATTAGGTGTCCCCCGTGTCCTGATTTTGGTGAATTAGAAAGAGCTTGATAGAGCTGTGGTCCATATTCAAGATGGGCAGGTGCAGAGTGTGGCTTGGCCATTACTGCGTCCTGTTTACTGATTTGGCCCCCATCTCGGGGTGGTGATAAGTAGCGGTATGCATGTGCCACGGTTGCCGCATATCGATTGTTAAGCCCCCAAGAGGCTGGAGAGGCCCAGGGCATTGTGGGATCACGTGGAGGTGCACTGGAGGTTATGTGAGTGTGGAGGGGCTGTTGTATCTTGGACATACTCACCCAGGGAGGCCACTGTGGATCAGGCATTCCCCCTGTCCACCTGGACATGCAACTGTTGGGAAAAACAGACTCAAGATGTGCTTGGATACGATGGAGGAAAGCGAAGGTAGTAATTTTGTATGCGGAGGAAGGGAGGGAGGCGGAAGAGGCTGCTGTGTACATGATGAGGGATGCGCAGCATCTGATGAATAGGCAATGATGTTTTTCCACCAGTGTCAGGCTGTGCTTGGGTAGATCCAGTAAAGGAGGTCAATAGGCTGTAAGAAGTTAATCATGGATTTGAGGAGATGCGGCAGATTTTTGCACAGGCGTTCAAGAAGACGGGACGGGCGTGTATTTCTTGTCCACATGGTGATCCCTTGTATGGAGTAATTCTATTGTGGGTATTTTTATTAGGCAATCGAGCATCTAATCAAATTGATCTGTGGCGACAACATTTATCCATGACAGGGCATGTTAATCTTTGTGTTATTCCTCAGATTAATCCTGATTAATCCCATTTTTGTACATTTCCAAAGATAAATGTTCCTGGCTGACGTTGCATGCAAATCTGTTGGACCTGCTGCCAGGCATGCTGTTGTGCTTGTGCCTTTAGCTCTGGGCCATGTGGAAGCCCCAGCAGATAAATCTACCCTGGCTTCATGAAGGCATTGATGTATGGATAACGACAGTCATTCTAGCCTGCCAGTATTTGATTATACCATGGGGAGAAAAACACTAGCCAGGCTGGGCCCCTGACAGAAGAGGCCGGTATTGTTGAGTGTACATTGCATGAGTCTGTTCCCACCACAAAAGGACATTTCTGAGGAAGGAGAACTGCTCCCCTCCTTGGGACCAACAGCATTGTGTGAATGATGGATGTCTGCTGGGGCGAGCAAATATATTATGTTTTAATTGGATGTTCTTCGTGGAAAATGTCATGCCTACGTCAAGACTGGTATATCAGTGTGTGGTTTGATACCTTGGTGGTGTTTCCGTTGAGAAATGAGTGCCAATAATTATCTTTTCCTCAAGAAAACGGTACTCGCGAGACTGAGCACATGTTGCCAGGAAATGAAGATGTAGGCTCAGATTGTGAAGACGGCGACATTTGCAATGGTAAGGCCCGGCCTGTTCATGTTCCTTACATTCACTAGCTTGCTATGTTGGTCAATATGTAAAGCTTGGGGGGAAGGAGAAGAGAAATGCTAGCCATATTGTAAAGCAAGAACCCTGTCCCTCAGGTGCCATGAAAGTCATCTTCAACATGTCAAATGTATGTGTTATTTGTAGATAATGTGCATCAGTGATTTATCATAAGTAATGTATTTTCAGTATGTTTAGGTGCATCACTAATTGCCATCATTAATCTTAATTCCAGCTGTGTCCATGATATGATTGAAGCCTTAATCCTTGTGTCAGACATGCTCCTTCTGATATAATAATCTCTGCATATGGAGGAGCTTTCCTCGGAATACCTCCAAGTGACAGACTGTCCCTCCTAAAGAACTGACTGGATTACATGTGTGATCTTCTGTCAGTCGTGTTGGGATAATAGATATAGGTGTGGTGGGGGTTTCATTAATCCATCCAGCTATGAAAGTCTGAATAATGTATGGCTCTGCAGAGGTGGATAAATGATGGACAGTATTATAACAGCATGTCAAGGTCACCATGTAAAGACTCCAAAGATGGGTTTAGCGTTGGCTTGCTGAAAACCAATGCCTGTAAAGTACCCAGTGTCATGCAATGTCACCCATGGAATAGAGGTACATGAATGTTGTTATGCTACATGTAGTTCAGTCAGATAAATATCAATGAAGAGTTCTCCAGCCAGATTTAGTAGAAATGTGTATACTTTCATGCCTACAGGTATGGTGGTGACCTTTCTTGTCATTGAGGAAGTAATGATATGAATCTATTCTACTACATTACCACATGATTTGATTGGGATGGATGAACATTTCCATGAAATAACAAAACTGAAAACTAGGTGGTGTCTCCACATCCATTCCCCTGCCTCTGTAATGCCACCTGTTTTAAACAAGTAAAAACCTTTAAAATGTTGATATTTATGATTCTTAATCCAATCATGTAGTGTAATATATTGATAAAACACCTTGGCTACAGTAGTTACTACCATACAATACATATAGGTCGTTTAATAACTTTCATTCAATCTGAACAATGTACAAAATATATTTTCTATATAGAAAATTCTGTTTTTATTGCGCCAATGTCCATAATGGGATGCCACGCTTGAATTTTAAACTGTAAAAATATCCAGCATGATGCTTGGCTATATGTGTGAGGGCACAATAATGATATTGGATAATGATAATATAACTTCGTGTCAGAATATACATTTGATGTTTCTGATTCAGAAGTTGTACTGTTATCAGCAACATTCCTCTGTTTCAGCCCACACAATCAGTTCTTCATTAATCTGTAAACACAAATGAGTCATTTTGCTTCATCAGCTCAATGACAGTCTACACATACAGCAAACAGATGAAAACTAGATTGAGTCTCCTTATGAATAATGTAGAGGGATTATTAAAGTAAATTGTATATGAAATGAAATATATTTCATGAAACATTCCTTTTCGTGAGAAAGCTATGCATGTCGTTTATTTTTAAACTAAAACATGATACCTTCAGACAGAGCTTAAGTCTACCCCAGGGAAAGAAGTGCATCTGTGGATGTCACCCGTAACCTTTCACACTGCTTCATTATTTATGCAGGGTACTGTAATGGCCACTAATAGCAGTATGTAGACAAGATCAACCAAATCATCCCCTGTCATGAACATCTGTCAGATTGTTTTGATGTAATTCTGTTGATATACAGTAGTGTTTGGTAGTTAGAGGATTATGTGTTACACTGTATGACACAGGACAGTTTTCTCCCTGTATGCTTTTGTTAACTGGGTTAGATTTTTTTAATGAAAGCAATGGTCATATATTTTGTACACAATTTGTACAGTAGACATAGATTTTATCAAAGACTGCAACTGTTACAGAATAATATTTGTAACATACTAAGTCCTGTGCATTGGATAATATTGATGTTATTTTGTTAACGTAGGAGTCATAAAGGCAGCTTATTTTTTTTATTTACTGGTACATATATATGAGGGTTTTTTTTCAGATACTTTTATACTTTCCTGCTATATTGTACAGATACAGTGGATACAAATATTATAACGTGTTGTTGAAGTCTGAACAAAACCGTGAAACAGAAACCTTACAATCGTAATTGTTCCTGGCCTAGACGAGCCAGGAGCTAAATGATTTTTTTATCAGATGCAATTCATGAGCGCTGCAATCAAAGGATTGCTGGGCCCCCTGTAATGTGGGAATGTAATCCCAGTGTCTGGTTCCAGGGGAGAGAATGTTGAACTGTTACAACCAGCTGAATTTTCCTGCCTACGTCAGCGTCGGACGTGGAGCTTATTGCATTTGCTGGTGCAGAAATTAGATTAAGATATCGGCAAAATCGGATGAAGGTGCTCGGTAGAAGGAGGGTATAATTGGTGAAATTGCTAGAAACGCCGTTATTTTTGGAAATTGCCACACTTCGGATGGGGCCCAACGTCCCACAAGGTGATTCAATGTGGAAGCGTCTGGGTGGCTGTGACCAGCCTTTCAGCCTGTTTAACCTGTCCTGTTGTGTGTCTGTTTCAGCCGACATCATCTCCACCGTAGAGTTCAACCAGGATGGCGAGTTGCTGGCGACGGGAGACAAGGGAGGACGTGTGGTCATATTCAAGAGGGAGCCAGAGGTGAGGTCATGCTGTTTTACATGGAAGCAGGGCTAGTTAGGTTAATCCTTGCACTAAAGCTGCAACCTTGCACCAATTTTGTGCGTAATGAGGTTGTTTTTGTTGTAATTGTTGCTCCAGTGCCACTAATCTTCACCATTGAAAATATCATCATTTGACCTTTACGGGTGGGTAAGATTGTATGTACAAGTAGACCAATTGTAGGCTCAGCTGATCACGGACTCGTGGTGAGGGCAGTCTTCCCTCATGTCTTGTCATGAAATGTCAAGAAATATTCTGTCTTGAAATAGTCTGTCTACGAATATTATGTCTGAACATCTAAAAGATAGTTCTGAAGAACTTAGCCCAAAGAACTTATATTTATAGAACTCGGAATGTGACATGTCTACTTTGGTACCATTACAAGATTACATTCATTTCACCTTCATTCTCAACTTGCAAGCATATATGGCAAGTTTGATGGATCCAAACTAAAGCGGAAAATGCAGCACAGCACAGGCCTGAAGACATTGACGTCATGTTGCCGTCTGGAAAGCCACCGCTGAATTTTTGAGCGGGTGTGAAGGTGACCCCTTACAAAGGCACCTGTGACCTTTTATGTACATGTTGTATCACAACAGCAGGCAGAAATCAACATCTTACCTGCCAGTCATGTGGTCAAATCATATTAACATATTAATTACAACATTTTTGAAGGTTCAGTAGTAAATCCTAAAATGTCTAACACAGACACTTTGAAATACAAGATGGCTGCATGTTTGACAATAGGTATCGTTACCAGACTAATACTTGCAATGTGTATTCATCCCGTATAACCCTGAGTCTGAAAATTCTGCAACATTTTTTTTCAAGGAAGCTGATACTATCATTTGACACACTAGAGATTTAAATGAGGGGAAAATAACATAAGAGTGTTATTGTATGAAATAGACTGTTATAATGTGGTTGACCATTAAAAAGCATTCTGATTACAAAGTCCCATGTCAAGGTGATAACATGCTGTTATGGCAGCTCCTTGGTATATATGCCTCTCTTTTATGCAGCACCACCTATCAGAGTGTGACATTTTTATGTACATTACAAAGAGGAGGGCTCATTCTTCCAGAGAGTCTCATCATACTCTGATTATACTGGCACAATAAAGCATGCATCATAGGTTTGATGCACATCTTGCTTTAATTGTCAGTATGTTGATGAAGAATGTAGGAAAGGCAGTGACTAACAGTGGAGGCAGTGCATCTGCTGATGACAGGAGGGAGTCAGATGGGTTCTACCTAAGTGCAGCCTAATTACCCATTGAAAAGCCAGCATGTGCCTCGGAGACCCAGATTCAATTCTCACCTCATGTTTCCACATTGTTAAGTATAAACTCAATCAACTTGTATGGATCTAGGTCTTCTGACTGTAAAGTATGGCAGATGATGATGGAGGAAGTGTGCTTTAAAGAGGGGCTGGGCGCAGTGTCCTCCATTCCTTGGCTGTGACTGGTTGATCGGTGTTTTTTTTTGTTTTCACGGCTGAGAAGGTCTGCATTATCGACCTGTCCTGATTGTCCATGAGTATGTGGGCGTAGAACTCTGCAAAGGTTTCAGTCCTGATGGACGCAGGAGATTTATTGACCCCATTTCCTGCGTCCATTCCCGCTGTTGATATTTACGGAACGTGATGTGTAGTTCGTATTCCATGTAGGCAGATCCCAGAGAGATGATACTATCTGAGGGAGACATAGAAATGTTTTTGAAAAGGTCATGCACCCATCGCCCTTTATTTATAGTCTGCATTGTCAGGTGAGTTGTATGGAAGAGTGTACGGAAGTTTGAAATTCCGAGTAGAAGGAATAAAGCAGAAAGATTTATAAAGCGAGAAATTATCTTTTCTTGACCCAGACCTTGCGTAGTAGATATATGGATTTCTAAGAAGATGGCTGAGACATCGTGTCTGTGGGTTCCTATAGACGTAGCAATAATCACTACCTGTATGAGATAGAGGGGGTAATGACATGCCCCATCGCCAGATGACTAACCATGACCTTCATGTGTTAATACATCACACTTCATGCTTTTTAACATCAATATTTGGGAATTTTAGAATTGCACTTGCATACTGTTCTAATCTAAGGGACTGTATTGCCTGTAAAAATTAAATGATTACATTTGATTGAAACATGTTTTGAAGGGATAAAGCAACACCTTTCCTACACTTCTGGTAGCAATGGTTTTACACAAAGCAAAATGTTTTCTGTTGAAGCTGAAACCAATGTTTGCTATATGATGTCAAGCGTGTAACCCTGTAGAGGTGGGGGACAAAGCAGGAATGATTTACATAGATATTGGCTAGATTTTAGGGTAATGATGACAGCCATATGTTCCCACTGGTCCCATTGCCATCTGGGTTACTGCCTATGCAAATGTCATCAGCCCACATGCTGCAACATTAACGGCCCTGTGATGAACATTCAAGTATCCAATAAAGTACTTGTACTGTAGATTTTACTGTAAATACCTAGGTCATAAAGTGAGACTAACAAAACTACGGATTTGATATGTCGCCATTGGCCAACACATTTCGGGATGCCAAACAATTTCTGTTTACGTTGCTTACCAGAAGAAAAACATTGGCTGTTATATTATTTTGCTACATCTTTTTCACCCCTGACCATTGTCTGTAGCTACTGCAGAGATAATGTAGCAGAGAAGCATAAAATAGTGTCAAACTGTCAATAGGGTATACATATTTCTTAAGCCCATGAAGACCCGTAGGGAACTGTTTTTCTAATCATGAAATTTTAATGGTGTGATATGCCCATCAAGTTGGAAGAAGATACTTTCTTCATGAAATATCAAAATAGTTAATGGTACACGCATGTTCCCTACTACATGACTCATGGAAATTGGTTTGATTAATAAGCAGATGAGAAACATTGCTAAATGACATAGTTTTGCAATCAATTTGCTTGAATGACATAAGCCCTTCGACAAAAATAGTTACTCAAGCAACTGGATGAAATTTCAAAACAGTCAGACGTTTCAGACAGCATCCGTTATCTTTCGTCAGTTTCTAAGGAAAAATCTGTCAGAAACAAGTTTTACACCTAAACTAGATATGTTAATGAATGATATAAGCCCTTCTTCAGATAGATAGACCTTACTTGACAAACCTTCTTAGAAGTGCAAGTATACAAAGACAGTCTCTGGAGACTTGACATGGGTCATAAGTGTGTAACCAAGAAAAGACATTCATGGATTAGCAGGCATGGTTATGTTATGGACTTATGAAAGGCAAGTTTATTTTTAGGCCGGATTTACACGTGCGTTTTCTGAAAATTTGTGTGTAAATCAGGCCTTAGTCAACAGATAGGCATCAATTGGAGGAGGGTAGTGTCTAGGCTATCAGCTGAAGAAGACAGTCCACAAATTCAGGTGCAAAATGATCTGGGACATCAGTTTATTTCAGTCCTAGTTTTATAGTTTAAGGTCCTCTTCATATGGTAAATAAGAAGTCATTTTTCTCCTGCTGTTGTCAACATGTGTTTATCTGTATTCCCGCCAGTCGAAGCAGTCCCTGCCCAGACGAGGAGAGTACAACGTCTACAGCACTTTCCAGAGCCACGAACCAGAGTTCGACTACCTGAAGAGCTTAGAAATAGAAGAGAAAATCAACAAAATTAGATGGTTACCTCGACAGAATGCTGCGTATAGCCTTCTATCTACTAACGGTAGGTTATACTCTATATTTTCCTCATTACACCTTGTGACACCACCACCCATGCATACTAATTGCCCAGCATGTAAAATCATGTGTGCGTTTTATTGCTTTATGGAACACACAAAAATGTGCCAAAGTATTGTTAGTAGAGTCAATTCCATGTCACCGAGAGGGTTTTCAGGTAATATTGCTAGTGAGTTCAAACAATTTTAGATAAAAGACTGTTCCAGTCAAAATAGTTCTAAATTTTTTCAAACAATCAAGAATGAAAGTTTGAACATGTTTGAACTTATCTATATATGTTGGAACTATTTGGAAAGTAATTGCACAAATATCTCTTTATTTAGAACAATTTTCAAACATCTATGTGATTGTTTCACTGTTTGAACATGTTGGAACAATTTGCATCATTTTTCAAATGGTAGATTTGGGTTATTGCCCCCATAAAAGTAGGTGCTAATCGCACTCTATTGTCTGCCTATGTATATTTTTAGATTTCACGTCTGGACCTTTGTTTTGGGGTGTCTATGCATGGCACCCAGGCCTAATCCCCTATACTTTGAAGGGATGTGTGAATTTCCCTGTTCCCATCCCACTGACCCAGTTATACCATGTTGTTATAATGTTGGAACATGTAGGAACAAATGATCAACCTATTTTCCAACAGTTTCGAAAATAATACAAATAACATGTGCAATGTTAGAAATTTGTCTAACATGTTGGAACACAGCAGAAACTATTTAGAACATCAAATGAATGTTGGAAATTGTTCTAAACAGTCACTTATCTCCCTTAGATTGTTACAAAGGTTTTGCAAATGTTAGAACAAAAGGCAACAAACACCCTCTCGGTGATGTGGAATTGACTCTACTCACTTAGCCAAAAATCGTCTGTAACAAAATTCACATGATCAAGCAACATTACAACTGAAAAATGTTTGGCACATGGAAATATTAGTCATTTGCGTATGAAAAATAATCCATAGATTGAACAGGACACATTCAGGATGAATCCAGGACAAAAGGTCCTGGATCGTAGTGGCCAATCAGAACCATTATGTTTTAAAACTTTTCTCTACGCCTGATATAATTCATATCAAAGGATTTAGTTGGCTGTGAATATAGGCATCAGTACCAGGATGACATCATTATTAGCTATCTCCCATAGAGATGAAACTCATTAGGTGCTTGTTTCGGGCCTATTGGAATTTGAGCCAAGTAATCATACAACAACAATCTTACCCACTTAGTAAGTCTGCAGGTGTGTGTGAATAATCCTGTGTGTTATGAGTTACCAGCAGGGTCTTGGCAATGGGAGCCGTTCTCCAGAGTGTACTCCTCTTTCCATTTTCAGCTACTAAGAGATTTACAACATGGACTACCGAGTGGTTCAGGGTCGTGTGGAAGTTAATAAATCTGCTCCACCAGGGGAGGTTGTGTGGATGGAGAAGGAACAGGGAGAATACTTGTCTGTGGGGCGTTTTGGGTGTGGAGCACATAGATTATAGTTATTGTTCGATGATAACTGTATATAGTAGAGTGGATTCATTCCTCAAGCTAACCGACATCTTTCACACCGCAGTCGTCCCTCAGTAAGACATCTGAAGCCGCATAGTTCCTGTGTAGAACTTTTATTCAGTCTAGTACCAGTATTGTTCGATGATAACTGATTATCAAGGTTGGGATATACTGTCAAAATTGCTCTAGAAGACTCAAGAGACTGGCAAAATCTGGTCTATATGGAAAGGTGGTCACTATAGACAGGATTCTTGATGCTTATGTCAATGAGGAAAATTATCTAAGGGACCACCAAAAAGAGTGGTGGTCCTTATGTAGAGGTGGTCACTTGTACAGGTTTGACTTCTACTTGTATATTCAATTTTAGAAACTAGATTTCCCACTAGTTGTGCCCATGAGTTGGAGGGCTGAAAACTGGGTTTAATGCCGGTTATTGTCAATGGTGGATTCATCACCTGTTTCTGGGGGATTTTAGCTCCTCTTGTTTACAGCACAATCAATTCTTGGGGTCCTGGCCAAATTGCAGGGCCAATTCTGCCTCATTACCACCATCTATTTCTGGCAGGTCAGGTGTTCCTTGGGGAAGCATCACTGTAAATGTATAATGGCCGTTGCCTCATGTTAGCCAATGCCTTGTTTTTCCCTGTCTTCTTAGGCCATGTTGATTTGATTATATGGATGACATCCGCGCGCATATCAATATTCTTCCATTTCCAAAAATAAGAAAAAGTTTTCTACCAACCAGCTACAAAATGAACTAATATATGCTGTAAATTGCAAACAGATGTTTCGGAAAATGGATACTAATGTCGAAGAAGGTCAAAGAAGAAGATGTGAAATAAAAAAATTAAGAATCTATGATTTGGTGTGCCATTCTCTATGTGTTAAGTCATGTGTTATTTACACGTTCGCATCAGTTTTTGGGATCCCAGGGGATGTCATCCATATAATCAAATCAACATGGCCTTACCTTGTGGGTAACATCATATGTTAGTTGGAGTAACCTTGAACATAAAAGATTCTGGGTTATTGCAGAGACAAAAGGAGTAATCAGTTATGGGATGACCTTCATAGTCTGGTGTGTCTATTTATAAAGAGTTGGATGGTTATTTACACATAGCATTATGAAGATGGCATACAAACTCCATATGGTGGTAGTAGTAGTATGTATCTTAAAGTACATTATCTAACACGGTATTACCTGACTTTGACACAATCACTATCATATAACCAGCATCTAAACAAGTTGGAAAAGACTGACTGCATGAATGACATTCATACCATGTGTCAAACAAAATGGTGGAAGCCTTGAAAAGTATCTTGATTGGTATGTGTGGCATGAGACACTAGAGATAAGTCTTATTGACTGTTTCTGCTATCTCACAAGATATGTATAAAGCTTTAATCGATTTCTTTCATCGATAGACTAGGGACTAAAGGTCGCTGGAATAGAGTTTTTTTTACTCATTCCTGCAGTTGTGGCGAGGGTAGCTAAGGCATTTTGCATGATAAGCTGGAATGGACTTACGCACATTCCACTTTTCATAATCAACCAATTTACCTCTACCAAATTATTGGGAAGCTGTAGCAGTGTACTCAATTAAAAACTCAAAATGTACAATCATTATGATATTTTGAAGTAAATATACCTGTAAAATGTATTTGATTTTTTCTTTCCAGATAAAACTGTCAAATTGTGGAAAATCACAGAGCGGGACAAGCGCCCAGACGGCTTCAATCTGAAGGACGACGAAGGGCGTATAAAGAGTCCAAATGACATCACTGCATTGCGGGTAGGTTAGTTTTCTCAGGAGAGGTCCTCCCCCTGTCACATGTACACCCATCAGATCTGATCTGATGGGAAATTGTCTTCATCCACTTCAGTGCCATCACCTGTTCCGCTGTGACATTTGGGTTCACTTGTGTGAGCCCTGTGGAATTATTGTGACTTCTCAATACTTGGACTCTGGATTAAGTGTCATTGCACAATTAACCTATGTATATACAGTTACTTTCTTTTTTCTTTTCTTTTTTGTTAGCTAGTGGTCATGCTAAAAGAATGTAAAAATGTAGGAATTCTCTTTCTGCTCATGAAATACCAGCATTATATTAAGTTTGGTTTTGTAGTTACAAATTCAACATGACTTACCATACTCTTTTTGTGTTGCAGGTACCCTTCTTCAAGCCCACCGAGTTGATAGTAGAAGCCAGCCCCCGCCGGGTGTACGCCAATGCGCACACGTACCACATAAACTCCATATCTCTAAATAGTGACCATGAAACCTTCCTGTCTGGAGACGACCTCAGAATCAACCTCTGGCATCTAGAAATCACAGACCGAAGTTTTAGTATCCTTTTCTACGAAGATTGTGCTACAATTCGAGTGTTTCTTCTGTGCTGTTGCTCTTTGAAGAAGGTACACCATTGAACATAGCTGTTCTGATATTTAATACCATCATGCCCCTCTCTCATTGAAAAGTAGTACCTTCTTGTTGAAAGTACTACAGTGGCAACTTGTTAAGATGTACATGTGCATGAAGTCATAAACAGTGATATTCTGATATTCAATACCATCATGCCCCTCTCTCATAATGACATTGAAAAGTAGTACCTTCTTGTTGAAAGCACTACAGTGGCAACTTGTTAAGATGTACATGTGCATGAAGTCATAAACAGTGATAACTGTTTTTACTTCCTGTTTCCTGCACTGATGGACTGTAGTGTATTTCTACTTATATCAGACTGAGGCTATTAGAATTCCTGTGAGTGTTGCTCGTGGCACAGTAATGCAGTAAAGTGAAGACCACATACCCCTGTACCCTTCCTTAACCAGTGTTCCTCTAGATATTGTCGACATCAAGCCAGCCAACATGGAGGAGCTGACAGAAGTCATCACAGCAGCAGAGTTCCACCCCAGCATGTGCAACGTCTTTGTCTATAGCAGTAGCAAAGGCACCATTAGGTTATGTGACATGAGGCAAAGGGCACTGTGCGATCAACATGCAAAAAGTGAGTAGTTCTACAAGGGTTCCTTTTGGCCAATAACATACACTAGTTCTAAGTCATCGTCTTATGTTAAATGAACTTGTGCAAGTACAGCACTTCATAGGTGTGCTAACTTCTATCATGATAATTAACTCCTATCAATTGTACTTTTTTTGTAATTTTTCTTTAAAGAATGCATGTATAGTTCAACAGAATGGGTTATATGTATCTAACCTTGTTCTATGTGTGTGCAATATCGTGAAGACATTTGCGATGATGTGCCTGTTATCTCGCCACAGTGTTTGAAGAGCCAGAAGACCCAAGCAACCGTTCCTTCTTCTCAGAGATTATATCATCCATTTCCGATGTGAAATTCTCCCATAGTGGCAGATACCTCATCTCTAGGGACTACTTGTCAGTTAAGGTGAGTAGAAACTACAAGTCTGCAAGCATGTTTGTATGGCTTCAATCTTCACTTTCATGTTTTGATATGTAGCTGCCTCCACCACTTGATATATACTTATAGAACTGACGGCAAAGCTTCGTTTCACATGTAGTAGTGAACTATTTTTAAGATGACTTTCTTTAACTTTTAAGATCACAATCTTTAACTTTAAACCATATCCATCCTGTCTGCTTAAAAAGTAGAGTAGTGTAAAATATGTTCAAGATTTTACTACTACTGCCATTATGTTTTACAACATTCTCTGTGCCTTTTGACTGCACCATACTGTTGTAACTTGCATGTGACTTTGTCTCTTCTAAATAAGTTCCGAAGTTCTATGTTAGTGCTTGTAGTCTGAAGAGGATAAGGTCTTTGTTCTCATGTTGTACTACAGTTCATACCTATGTCTGTTTCAGGTCTGGGACCTTCAAATGGACTCCAGACCGATTGAGACATACCAAGTACATGAGTATCTCCGTAGCAAGCTCTGCTCACTGTACGAGAATGACTGTATCTTCGACAAGTTTGAGTGTGCTTGGAACGGAAATGATACGTAAGTCATCACCTCTGTGGCCCTCAATTAAATGAAGGATGCTATTTTGGTGACTATTTCTGATGGTTACAATATGTGTGTTGACGGCAAGCATGTTATCTTAGGATGTGTTCTACTTTGATAGTGATATGTTTTACACAAATTATACTGTCCCTGTAGCTCAACCTCACAGCTCAGCTCCTCGTTCCAATACATTGTAGATGATAACTGGGAGACACGGGTTCAGAACCGTGGAAGGGCATCCTGGTTGAAGCTGCATTCATCTTTCAGAAGGGACGTAAAATGGGGGTCCTGTGATCGAGGAGGTGCCTCAATCACGTTAAAAGCCAAAACGATAGCCTCATTACTCAGATGGGTGCCTACTGTCTGTATTTCAAATCAATAAAGCTTGGAAATGATGTGTGTCAGTGTTAAGAATATTTTCTCATTGCAGGCAAATCATGACAGGCTCCTACAACAACTTCTTCAGAATGTTCGACCGCAACACGAAACGTGACCTGACGCTGGAGGCGTCACGGGAGAACACGAAACCAAAGTGCATCCTGAAGCCACGCAGGGTGTGCACGGGCGGGAAGCGCAAGAAGGACGAGATCAGCGTGGACAGTCTAGACTTCAACAAGAAGATCCTCCACACCGCCTGGCACCCCACAGAAAACATCATCGCCGTAGCCGCCACTAACAATTTGTACATCTTCCAGGACAAGGACAAAGTGTGACAATCCCGGAAACCCCGCCTGCCCCACTTCTACCCCAGATTCCCTGTTCCGTTGTTACCCTGACGTCCTGGTCAGTTACCCTCAATTCCCTGACCACAAATCTCTCACGGAAAAGTGAAAAAGGTGAAACCTTTGTTTGCTGCAGAGGAGTCGAGAATAGCTGCTTTCTTTTCGGTTTATATTTTTTCTTTTGTTGGTAATTAAAGCAGTGAAATTTGATTGATTTTTTTTGGTTAGGTAAATTGATGTGAGTGCTATCAAATTGTGTACTTCTCACAAGGTAGAAGTGTCGAGGCGGGGGAAAAGTGGGGAGCTTTGTGGTCAGTGGAGAATTAGTCTTTGTCGAAAGGCAAAATTTTGATGTCAACTCCACGTACTGTTCAGAAGTCTTAGTCCACCTCTCCTTACTTTCTGAGAAAGACAACCATAGATTTCTTAGTGTTAGCTTAGGGTAAAGATATGTCTTTTGCAAGCCAGAAAAAAAGTATGAATATATTCCCAATGTTGGAATTTTTTTGTTTTGGAGACAATTGTATGATGAGGAACATTGAGGGACTGTGTCAAGACTTTACTATTATTCCTGACAGAGAGGATTCCCATAGATCCCTTTTACTGTTTGTACATGATCCCTAGGATGACAACCACACCTCAGGAACTTAACAAAGTCTTAACAAATAGGCAGACTGCCTTTTTGGAGCCTTACATGTTTTACATACAAGTCTGTTAGGAGAAAATTGGTCAAGTTTTGCGACAATCCCTCAGTATTTTCATTCCCAGGTGGATAGTATGATACAGGATGCCATGTGTCCCTGCGCTTGATGGACCTGCATGTTACCATGTTGGATGTGTCAACATGGAGTAGATTATAAAACACTGGCTGTCCAGTTTATGAACCAGAGATATTATTACCAAGGGAAGAGATATTGGAAAATTGGGATAAAAGAATATTGTCATGTTTGAAAAGTTCTTGTTTAACAAGAAAGGAAACAGATATTATCTGTTTTGTGCCCTGACTAAGTTTGAAGTGTAGTTCCTATTTGAACCTGAAAGAAATATTCTTCCAGTTGTGAAGGGCCCTAATTTTGATGTGTTGTCCCGGAAGAGACTGTCTCAATGACAATAATGTGTTGATGCATGATACAGGACTTGTATACGTGGTGCAGAAAAAGGATAAGAGAACTTGGAAGTTCAGGCCACATGATTTGTCAAGTCAGTACAATTGCCACGTACACGGGTTGTGAGTATGTTGAATATGTTGAGGCATACCAATCCACTCTCTCATGTAATGAAATGACGCAGGCCATTTGGTGCAACCCTGCACAACTGTTCTTGTACCATTATCCACATGCATGGCAAGACATATCTGACATGGTTTCTGACTCAGTAGATCTTGCAATTAAAATTGTACATATGGAGATTGCAGCAGTAGCAACAACAACTACTACTACAAAAAAAATTAAACTGTTGAAAAATATGTGATGATGAAATTTTGGAGCAAATGTACATTGTGCGTTGTATGAGAAGACCAACCTTTCTTGTGTTGAGCTTGATGACTTTGTGCAGAGAAGATATAATGATATTTGTGTGAATTTATCTGATCCGTTCATTTGTTGCCATACATTTTCACTGTAACTGTGCACGTGCAGACACACGTTGGGCACGTATGAAGCAGTTGAATTTATTCAGCTTTAGCACTCTAACTTACAAGTTTAACCATTACAAATTTGGTGCTGTATGGCACCTGTAGAGTGCTAAAGATGTGATAGACTGCTTGGTGAATTATTTCTTCAGTCCTTCTGCAAGACTTTTGACTGTATTGTATACATGTAACTATAATTCCAGACCATACTGAGCACTGCATGTAGGGAAGTTGATTGTGACTTCTAGATTCCTTCAGTCGTATTCTTAACAATGCACATTTCTGTATAGAACTCACCCTTGTAATCATAGTTCTCACTGCTTATATACAAGATGTTGTGTTTCATTTGCAGCAAAGTTGTCAAATGTCAAACTGTTTTACATTCTGATGTTGACCATTTTGTCATTTCAATCAATCAGGGAACAGTTTTTTTAAAACCAAATCTTCATTCTGTTTTTTTTTTCATAGCACCTGTTTTGCCCATGAACTGCTTTGGTAACTTTGTAGGTTAACTGAGTTGACAAAGTTCACGAAATTAACCGAAGGTACCGGTGACTCTAATTTGCAACATTACCTAGTGATGGTGACTTCCCACTGCCTGGCCCACCTTTCAGAACATTACTTCATGTCTGACACTGTGCCCTGGTGATAGACATGCTAGCAATGGACCTCCTGATCCTACAACATGGACAGTGATGAAGATTCAGGGAAGAATAACCAGTGCCCAACCTGTGTCTGTCTGCCAAGGTAGCCACATGCAATCATTTTCATTAGTAGTTTTTTGTTTTGTACCAGTACTAGACTAATCTTGATTTAAATTATTACATCATAAAGATGTGCGCTTTATTTTCAGCAGATTGTGCAAGAAATGCGCCATGTGACTTCCAATAAAATCTCTCCTTTTACCAGAGATTTCTATGTCATGTTGTCTTTGTTGTGTGGTGTTGATTGTGGCAGCTGTAACAGTCTATCAGATGCTTTGGTTCAAAATTATTTGGGCTGATCAAACCAGACTTCAGTGCATGGAAGGAGTAGCCTTCACATAGGGAAATAACAAAGCGTTTGATAGTTATGTTGTGAATGAAAAATTGCATTCAATTAATGGAGATTAATTAATGGAGCTGTAATCTTCTGGCTGATCTTCATGGATTTATGGGATTTGTAGCAAGCAAAAAAAGAACATTGGTTTCGGCTGCAAAAAGTTGTATCTACAATGTATGAGGGGTATTCTAGAAGAATAAATATTACAAGTACATGTACTGACATTTTAGTAGGATTAGGAACAAAATGCCTGAAGTGTTATGACAGCCTGCTAGGTGGCTCTTCATCACTACTTGGCTTTGTACATAGAAGTCCACTCATTCTTCCCAGTAAGTGGGTGTCAAGGCTGGTTTCATTGCCAGAATTCAAAGAACAGGGTTTGATAAAGATAACCTTAAAGATATAAGAAGCCTTGCCTATTTCAGAAATAAGCTTTGGCTGGAACTGCCAATCTTAATAGAGATTGTTCCATCATGGAAAAGAATTTAACTCTTAGCACAAGAAATGCGATAACTTTGTGACGTGGCCACTGGATCAAGGTCCTGGTTCTCCTGAAGAGAGCCAGAGGACTTGCCGAAAATTTGGTGGGTCCTAATTATTGCGTTAGGGTAAAGTTAAAACCTTTTCTATAACGTTAGGCCAACACAGATGAACTAGTGATAAAATGGTTCCTGAGTTAGATTTAGTGTGTATTTGTCTGTTATTTATGTGGCTCAAGTCAAAACACAATGTCTCGACGCACCGAAAGTTGATTAGAACTGACCACTGTGCTGATCACATGATTCAAGTGGGTTCACCTGTCATGCTTCAATATCCTGCTAGGTGGCACTTTGTCATTGCTGTTCAGTCGACTACAAACTGATGAAGGGTGTTTATCAGTGTGAGTGCTGCTTTTCTTGCCAGCTGCCCTCCGGTAATGTTCAAAGGTCAACCCTATGATTTAGGCCACCTTGCAAGCTCGCATCAATTTTGGGTCATCTTGAGGATTTGTTTAGTCAGCTTGGCACTATTTAATAGCTATCGCTTACAAAATATAAATGCACATTGACACAATAACTAATCAAATGCATTTATGTGTACTTGTTCTTACACCTTTGATCAAAGTTTGTGGAAATAGAAAATATAATCTTCAGTGGTCAAGCCTATGATTTAGGCCACCTTGCAAGCTCGCATCAAGTTTAGGTCATCCTGAGGATTTGTTTAGATTTAATAGCTATTGAGTACAAAATGTAAATGCACATTGACACAATAACTAATCAAATGCATTTATGTGTACTTGTACCTTTAATCAAAGTTAGCACCCTTTCCATCTGATACAGCTTTGCAACTTAAAACCAGCTGAGAAAAGCACAATTGTACAAGGTCTTGTACACAAAATCCCACCATTAAGTAGAGATACAAAGTATAACTAAAATAACATGGTTGCAGAGATTGAAAACTTGATAATATGATAATATAGTACATAGAATCATTCAGACTGAGTACCGAGTCTCACTTAGCCTGACTAAATCACACTTCTAGCTGCCCACTGATCAGCCGAGGAAGGGCTCCATTCAGCCCTAGTGAGTGAGAGTGAGACTTTGTGTCACACAGACCAAGTCTCACTCAGTTTGGGACTGAACCAAACATACTTCATGTAGTAAGCTGCATTTAGAGTCCAGCAAGTACAGAAAAAGGCTGACTTACATGAGGGATGAAAACAGTCTTTCACACACAATATTTTTGATAGGTGGACATAAACATTTTTCAAATCATTACAAAATATATCTATCTAGAATATAAGATGTGCTATTGACTTTTGTAAACAAATAATAAAACATTTTTACATACTTGTTGGTGAAAATAAACAATTAGATATCCTCTAAAATAGCACACAAATGGCTATAGCCAGAATTAGCGATAAATAGATGTAGCTAAAATCCTCATCATTAATCCTTTTATAAAAGTTATGATCTCATCATCACAAGTGTAAACCACTGTTAGGTTAATGCATTACATGTTTTCCCTTCACATTTTGTTCTTGTGGTCATCTTGGTACATTCCACATGGCTGACTGATCAAATAAATGTCACATCCTAAGTGAGTAACCTTTAGAGGAGAAAATGTGACAATGTCAAACCATCTTTAGGTACAACTAAGTCAGTCATACGAATGCACTATTACTCAGATTAACCACACTCAGCTAGGAACATGTTATATGAATAGTAACATGGAAACGGTGGTTTATAAACATAAGTACATTATATATACTGTGTAGCTTATAACTTACTCTACTTTGCAGAGTCATTCTACATTGTAACAATTATTGCTATAACTGGAATTTCTTCACTTACATACTAACATATTATCTATAGAAACATAAAATACTCCTTATCTACAAAGAAGTCGTCAATTATACACAAGTCCTGGAGTAGTCTCTTCACCATCAACATATTAATGTTCACCATTCCAGGACAAAAACAATTACAAAATTACAATGTAGGCATTCTGTGCAACCTGATGATGGTACATCGTATATATTAACATCTTCACTGTAAGTAACATGTGAAACCAAACATAATCATCCTGGTACTGCATACTTGTGTACCAAGATTTCATTAGTATTTGTAAGAACTATCTGCAGTCATTGACAGTATTTTTCTTACATTAAAGCAAATATTAAGAGTTAAATCAAGGAAGCTGAGGCCATTTACTTCATTGTACTAATCTGCATCAAAAGGTGATTTGTAGAGGTAAATGAATGGGCTACACTGAGAGTGATGGGCTTATAATATTACACGTTTGACTTCTTGCATAAAGCATTCTTCATGTACAAATCAAAGTACCCTTCCTCATGCTTTCAGATACACTTGTTGGCGTTACTATCTGCAGCCACTGTTAAGCCACCAATGCTGATTGCAGAAACACTTAAAATACATACTCCTTATCTATGAGGAAGTCGTCAATAATAAACACAGGTCTTAGAACCGGAGAACCTTCCATTAACTGGTGAAACATTCAAGGTGGTGAAAGTTAAAAATGTCTGCAGTTCTCTCATCATGTGAGGGCATCAGACACAGAAAGGCCGACTCAGAGACTATTGACCTGAGGAACATTGGGGCAGCCAACAGCTGATACAACTTAAATCAAATGATACAATTTTAACAAACCATATTTAGAAAAGTTTCATCATCAAAGGAACATATTATTGTAATGTAGTTAGTATTCCAGCCTAGCTTAGCTCCAAAAGCACCCAATCCATTTAGGAGTCATCTTGTAAAGTATGTATTACATTTGATTCTACATAAACTCCAACCATAACAAGGCTAAGCTTCTGGAATGTCACTAAAGGTTAACTGTATCTTCTTTATATACACATAAATTGCCTACACCTTCTACTGATATAGCACAGTGCTGTGCCTGCCTGAACAGTTGTATGTAGTATATACAACACACACAAAACACACTTTCCACCTTGTCCAGTCAACCATTACTTTTCATTTCTGTAGACACTTCAGAATAATGTTAGTGTGAACAAACATTGTGGAAGACAAATCAATCAAAGGTATACAACATTTTCCATGCTGTAGTCTAGTACAAAATGATCATGTTCTTTCTTCCAGTTGCTGCCATGCTATCATGGAGACATGCCACTTTCTTTAACTGCAACAGTGGCTCTGTACACCAGCCATTGCTGCAGAGACATGGTATCAAAATTGACATTATTCACTCATCACTTGTAAGTAGACATTTTGTATGTATACATGTGCAGTTCAGCATTTACTATAACCAATTCCAGAGAGCTGTAGCTTACACCTTAGGCTTAGTCACCATCCAGTCTTGTGTATCACTATATGCAGACCTTTGCATTACAGAGCAAAATACATGTACATCGATTCTGTAGCTTCGAGAATGTCTTTCTTCACTTCTCTGCTATTTGTGTTGCATCCACAGATGTAGAGGGCATGCTGTCTTCCTCTGACTGTAGAGACTCTTCAGAATCATCATCTTCATCATGAGTATGAGTGATCTGCCGGGGTAGCATGGGCCGGATTTTGAGTCCTGTAAAAATACACAGGGAAAAGTCTCAATGTGTAAAATAGAGAGTCCTGATGGAAAAAAAAACTACACGTAGTTCACATTAAAAGATGCAGGAGGCTCTGATACAATAGAAGCCTGTAACTATAACTTTCAGAGAGACACAACCTGACATGTATGCAGGCTTTACCTCATGTCTTATGTAAGTCGGTTCATCTCACAAACATGAATTAGATATGTACATGTATTCTATTTTAAGATGGACAACAGTAACATTATTTTTGTTACAGCTAATTTTCGTCGTACATGTACCAAATTGGGGACTTTTGATATTAAAAAAAGTTCAACTTTAGTCACCCCAACTGTTATAGGTAACACACGTTATGTCCTTAACCCTGACAGAGAGATCATGTTCCAAGAGAAAATATGGTGAAATGTAAAAGTTGAAGGAACAATACATGCACCAGTGCTTCAGTTGGAAAAGCAAGACAGGCCACCTTGTTAACCCTCTCCAAACTAACTTCTGCTGTAATCACTACAACTCTGGTGCATGGATGCACCCACGGCAGAGAGACAGTTACTGCTTGAGAAAGGTCTACCTCACACAAGATATGTTAGAATGGTTTTCATGAAAATATCCATGACAGGATCTTAACAAGATGTTAAGATATTATTGAAAGCCTCTGTAGGTTTGAAACCATGGAATGCTGTTGAGAAGAAGAAAAATAGAACTAAGGCAAAAACACTGTGAAATCAAAGGGGTACACGATAAATCAGACCATCAGTCCAAGTCGTGCGTCTTCGCAGAATATGTGGGCTTGACGGTGTGTCTGTTGACTCTTCCATTTCTATAGATAAGAAGAGGCCATTTTTGTGCATGTCATTCACAATACACAGAACACTGCTGTATTGGTTACAACAGGATCTCTGCGGGTATAACTATAAGTTAGTGGCACGGAATGATGTTTCAAATTCTTGTGGATGGGTTACAACTTTCTTCTTACTAGCACACACTGTAGCAGAGCAACTCACAATACAGACATTTCAACAACTTAGTTTCAATAAGACAGGAATGTACATAGAATCTGTTTCAATGTCACTACACAACGAAGTCTGCTGTAATCTTTCTGTTATCTGATTGAACCGTTATGCTAACATATAAACAACACAGATGTGAAGGAGTGTATTTCCTCACCATCTACACAGGCAATGGTGGCACTTTGAGACACAGGCCCCCTGGTACCTGGTGTATCCGGGTCCACTGACCAGGCCCGTGCTCTGGTAGCCATGGGGCTCTCTGGTTCAAACCTGGTGCTGTGGGACACTGTAGACTCATGAGGCATCTGTTAGGACAAGAGACAGTCAAGACAACATGAAAATTAGAAATAGGTGTCAACTTTCTCACCTGGCATTTACAGTACAAAATGGTATCAAATGGTTTCTCTGTATTCTTTCAATCTTTTGGGAACAAACTTTTGATTCCTCACATATGACAAAAAGCTGGACCAGTTGTATTTGTTTATTGTTGTTGTTTCTGATGTATGTCCAAGCAATGGGGCAAATGTACATCACCTACATTTTAAATGTATGCTAAGTAGATATAGAATATGAGCACAGTATCTGGTATGAATACACATGTCAGAATGTCTTCTTGTATTGACAGAGATGTGATAAGCCAGCTGTCTGGTGCCTTACCAGGACGTGAGGTGCCCTGAAGAAGTAGCTGAAGGGGTAGTGCATGAGGTTGATGAAGGAAGTGGCGTACAGGTCCGCAAAGCGAATGACCTGGCTGGCAAAGTATGTCTGCCGTGACCCGCTTCTGAACAGGCTTCCCATCATGCCATAGGACATGTCCATCTCATGAGTCACTTGCTAGAACAGAATGTCGGGAGACACGTGAGAACAATATACATGAAATATGATGCAATACTGATACAGTAGAGCTGCAGTATGTTGACACATCTGCTACCAAATTTTATCATAAAATACACAATTTCTCTTTTCTCCACTAAATATCTGTTGCGGGAAGTTCAGGAACATCACCTGTAATGTATAACTTGATACAATTATTCTCCCCAAAAAATATTCTCCAAAAACAAAGCTTGCTGATGAGAATTACCTTAATGGCCTTCTGTAGACTGCTGATATCGGGGATCTCCTTGTGTCTGGAGTCCAGCTCCCTGTACACGTCTGCTAGCAGCTTGTCAAAGTTCTGCAGTCTACTGAAAAGGTCTGGTGAAGAAACAAACAACATTACACACAAGGAAGTCACTTCATTCAAACAATGGACAGAATTGTCTATCACCTCTTCATTACGAGATGGTTAAGGCATTGCTGATCACAAAAAATGGAAAAGTATCAGCTACATAGCGTTACAACTGTTTCAGGGAAGACAAGGTAGAAGGCAGGATGGCAGTTTCACAATGACCATTCAAAATCCCCTAGACCCTGAAGAGCTGACTTTTCTGGTTGCCATCTTCCAGTGTTTCAGGCAACATTCAATTCAATTCAATTTCAGAGCCTTAATCTACTTTCAATGGCTTGTTTGTCCACAAGGCGGCTACACAGTGCCTTCATGACTGACCCTGCTTGTCCGTCCACACATGCAGCTCCTGTGCCAGCTCAGGAACCACCAGGAATGTTCTCCAGCCATGGGACTTCTTGGACTTCAGGATGTCTCCGAAGATGTGGTCTCCGACATATAGCACGTCCTTCCCCTTAGCCCCCATGATCTCTGACAGCAGCTCCGAGTTCCCTCCACAGTACACCGTGTTGGGCTGCATCTGGCCGATGTAACTCCCCAACGCCAGCTTCCCTGTCTCCTGTGGGGCACAAGCAGTGGGACAAACTGAGTAGGCTGAATCTGTAATTATATAAATCAGTCAGTAGTAACGCTGATATAAACTAAGCACTTGCAAGCGGTAACTTATACTAAACATTGATAAAAACCTAGCAATTTCTGAGCTACAAAAGTCGATGACTTGGTGACATTTGTAAATTTGAAGATGACAAAGAAGCTGTTCACCAAGGCTATTTAAGCAGTCAAGACTTCATCAACAATAAGCACTTTCAAGGCTAACCGGTATACACAAAAGAGGTTGTTAGAATACTGCGTTCTACCTAAGATAGTAAGATTGCATCTAATTTTGTCCCATGAGACTTACGCAGTCCACCTTCCTGAGAGGTGTGCCCTCCCCAAAGAACAGTGGCTTCCTGGCATCCACAATGATAGCATCAAAGTAGCTCTTCCAGGGCCTCCAGGGGGCATCATTCTAGTCAAAAGAACAGCATACATTATTGAGCAGTCCAGCATACCTTATGAAGAGCAGGTTTGATGTGAGATGCTATTTCTACACCATCTTGGCATGTCGTGAAATTTGGGTCAATACATGGCTCCATGTCCAGCATTTAGTACTGTGGATGGACCAGGAAGGATTGTCAAGTATACATGTGTGTGAAAATTGTACCAGAAGGACTGAAAACAACTATTTTTGCCCAGAGAACATATAGGACAGAAGAATAAGAATTGTGTCAATTATTGGACCTAAAACACATTTTCACACAACTGGATCTGCACAATCCTTCCGGGTTTGTCCTCTAAACATCCAGCTGCTATGGGGTGAGGATGGCCATGCAGACAGATCCTCTCGAACAATTGAAAACAAGAAACAAAATTAAGGAACAGTCTGGTCCCAGATGCTACCTTTCTCCAATAGGTAGATAAGTAAAGAAAAATTCAAAACATTCTAAAAGCAAACGTGACATTCAGCTACCTTAGAATGTTTTCAAAAGATTAGAAGTTAATGTCATACAATGATGGAGCCCTTGCACTTGGGACTTAGATACAAATGGTTAATGCAGTCTCTGAACAGCGTCACAGATGCAATTCATGTTCAAAGCTTGTTCAGCTCTTGACACTGGATAGGCAAAGCGGTTTACCTGACATCTATTCACAAGATCAGTTTTCCATGTTACTTTTCTACAGTCTTTCTGAAAGAAATTATTTACAAATGCTAACAGATAGTTCCAATTTCACAAATAATAAGCTGTTAGTGTTTTCCAGCTGTAGCACAAGCACATCTGGCCTTTGTAGCGGTTTTTGTTGTCTCTTATGTACCTGTCTGAAGTTTGGGTTTAACGTATATTGTACAAGCAGGGCTGGAAAAAAGACATATGAACGACTAACATGCATAAATAACCTTTTTTTCTGTCAAAATGGGAAGTACCGTATATTACATCATGTACAATAATTGTGCAGTTTCTACATGTACAAAGTTGTGTAAAAAAAAATCATGATGTAGCATTAGTACAATACCTATCTGTTGAACAGTTAAATGTTGTGCATTAAAAAAAAAATGGGAATAGAAATAAAAAGTTTGTGTCAACACGTTATTTTGGGGGAACCATAACAGGGCAGCATCAAACCTTCATCTTTCCCGTTGGCTTGATGGTGGGCCCATTATTTGGAATGTATCCATTAGAATCCTGGAAAAGTGTGCAAGAATCAATGGGACAGAATGACTAAAAGCCCACAGAAGAGGGACTGGTGGCTTTTAATATTTTCTGCGATGAGTCTTCAGCCACCTGCCCTAAAGAAGGTCTCTCACTGCTTACAAATACATCAGGTAGTTCTGGGTTATACCCTGTGCTACAGCTACAATTGCCACAGGATTTATACCATGCTGTCCTTCATTTAATAAGTTGATATATTAGTATAATGTTTACGCAAACAGACACCCCAGGTTTAGCGGGTACAAATATTCTATCTGCAATGTTAACATGACAACATAAACATGTAACATCACATACAGCTGAGGAATCTCGCTAACAAAGAGACATGACAAAGTGGTTGTTTACTCTATTGTAGTTATCCCTTGAGAACACACAATTTTTTTAAACGCAGGCACCTTTTACAAATGTTACAAGTATTGCACATTCTGAAACATGCAGTATACATAATATTGAGGCAGATATAATATGATATTTTACCAAACAGATCATACAATCCGGAACCTGCTCATGATTGAATTAATAAGGTCTTATAAGAAGATTTCATGCAGGACGGGATGGACAAAAGAAAGCAGACATAAGATTTACAAAGAAAGAAGGTTGGTCAAGTATGACAAAAGAAGAGTGACAACTTCTCTTACCGTTGGGCCATGTGGGAAGTCAAACAGGTACGTCATGACTTTCTGCAAAAAAGAAGGGTCATACTAAGTGTTCTTGAATTCAGTTGGAGAAAAAAATCATAAAAGACAACAACACCAACAAAAAACAAACTTTAAGAGAGTCCCTGCCATGCCTAAAAAGTTTTGTACATCTTACAGTTTTTGATCTTAAACAAAGCCAAAAAATAAGTGTTGCAGAATATGGTATAATTCTGACTTTATAAGTTGTTTACAACTGATTTTTTTCATTCCTTTGTAAGAAAAAGCATTTCACACTCTTAGAAGTTCATTTTTTATCACTTTGTCTTCTACAAACCTAATGCTTTGCTTTTGCAATTTTACAACTGAAGTCCTAGATTAGTGCAGAGACTGAACAGAACATGGCAGTCTACTCCTTAACACAAAACAGAACATCTCTTTCTCCACTGCAGGTTATAAAATCTTTCCAATACGAAACAATAATCATGACTAAAATTCTGTCGTACAGTCCCGGCACCGTATTGTTACCCATAGCTTGGTTGTCATACAACACCCATAGCAACAAGTGGAGGTAGTAAGTACTAGTCAGCAGTGACTGGTTCACCAGCACCAGCACAGTCCTGTATGGATAATGGGAGTTAGGCCTTGTAGGGCGCACATGCTGTTTAAGTAGTGTATCATACTACATCAAGTGCAAGTCAGTGTCTGCTCATTACACAAGGGGGTCAAAGCATCTTACGTTGGGACAAAAGGAACACGTCATGCAGGTTTATCCAGTCATAAGGGCCAGACCAGAAAGGATCATGAAGGACACTTCAAGAAAAAACATGGGTATATAGTCCTGATGATTGTTCACATTTTTTACCAAACATAACAGAGAAATAAAGCAAGAAACAATTCCAGTGAATTTCCAGGAGAGATAATGCCAAACTGAACATTGGCTGGTACTCACCTCTGTGTACCAGTAGTCACTGTTTGTTACAAGGAACACTTTAGCACCGGCTTCACGCATTCTGCAACAAAGAAAACGATGTACAGGTACAGTCGGACAGAAAATAACATCATAAAGCTAAAAACATTTTCCTACGCAAACTAATCCACAGAAAATTAAATCAGAGGAGGCACAATGTCTGCTTCGTGACGATGCATTTTTCCAGCTTTAAAATTTTTTATAATATAGACACTGATTGAATAGAGTTTAAGACAACTGTACATTGACAGAAAAAAATTACTAGATTAATTCCAGAATTAGGTGATTATAGAAATACTGATTTCCTTCCTTTTCAAAACAAAATCAATCTAAATCAGCACTTATGTCCCTAAACCTGCAGGACTTAACCTCTGACCTGTGGAGCAGCATGGGAATCTTGGGTTCCTTGACGACATACTTGTCCATGTTGTCAACCGTCTCCTGCTTCATGGAACCCTGGAAACACACAAGAAAACTTACTGTTTCACACTGGAAGGTAAGAAATTGTCCAACACACTCATGTAGACATGGGTAATATAATCTTTAGTCCTATTCCAAAGGAACACAACATTGAAAAACTTTGTTCACACCACACACACCACTACTATTGTCCAGATTTAAAGCATTCACAAACATGTATAAAAGAATCTAAAAGACGTAAGGATTGATATTGCCATAATTCATGTACATTCAATCTATCCAAGGTACTGAAAAACTAGTTGTTGATCTCCCTTTGTCTGCATTCATGTTGTTCTTCTTGCCCCATTATCTGTGTGCCTTGACTGTTTCTCACTTGCCCCATTATCTGTGTGCCTTGACTGTTTCTCACCCCATTATCTGTGTGCCTTGACTGTTTCTCACCTTCATGTGTACCCAGTCCACAGCTGCTCTGACATCATTGTGAATACCCATGTATGACATGAACACATCCCCGATCCGCACTCCTGTCTTCTCCCTGGATGGGAAGTAACGGACACAGTATAGTCAACCTACACATCTAATATCCAATGTGTTCTTGACTCTTGCTCTCAAGACTCCAATTTGGCAGCAACGCTCTACTAATTCTACATGTAGTAGGGTACAACAAGTGTTTTGATTGCTTTGGCATACTTACATGACATGTCCAGGAGCATTGGTCAGGTAGTCTATCAGGCAGGCCACGAGGTAGGTCTCAGGCAGGTTGAATAAGGTGTTGAGTACAAAGATCCTGTCGTCATTGGGCTGGGCTTGGATGAACTTGTTGGGGTACAGCTCACTGATCTCTGCACTGTTCAGCCATGGCAGGCCAAGATCAACATGGATCATTATATTATAACTCATCACTATTTATTTATTCATTTATTTATCTTATTTTATTTTTTAATCAATTCGTAAGAGCCTGATGTTGCCATCGATTTACGAAGAAAGGCGGCTCAATTGTTACTGTTGCAGCATTTCTTCACCCTAGGTTAGAAATATCAATGCTCGAGACAAGTATTGACTTCACTGACCCATTAGGAGAAGCAGGGGTTACAAAGGCTGCTCGGGAAATTCCCTACCCCATTTAGGCCGGAATGTTTTGGGTCCATTCACACCGGGGCATGCCCCTGCTCTTTTTCGAAAGATGTGGTGAGTTTTTTTACGTGCTCAAGGTGTGACTCTCCTCAAACACGGGACCTCCATTTAACGTCCTATCCGAGGGACGTCCCTAACCCTAGAAGAGCTAGGTACTCATGAGTATGTGAGTGAAGTGAGGAAAGCTGTGTTAAGTGCCTTTCCCAAGGGCACAAAGTCCGGGCGCAAGTTCGGACATGTCTCTGGGCACAACCTGGGATTAGATCCCAGGTCCCATTGTTTGACAGCCGCGCGCTCTACACTTGCGCCACACGACGCCACAAAATCAGTTATTTATTCATTTATTGGTTTGGCTGTTCAGCAAATACAGCCAGGACTGCCCAACTAGCCTGTGGCTATTACAAAGGGCTAGCCCTGCTGACAAAGACAAGACATTACAGTGAAATTTTGACATGGACAGCATAACAAGCAATAACAATATTTTAAGTACATGCACATAAAAACTATAGTACATAAATGATTCAAACTCATTCTTATTGCACTGCTCTCATGGTTGAATATGGGACCAAAAAGGGAAACTAAGTTAGAATACATAGCAAAACACAGACAAGACTTATTGAATACCATAGAATTTCTTAAGAAATCTATGAGAATCCTTTAAGATGCAATGTTCTAAGAATCTTTCGAGTTAAGATAGAAAAAGACATATTTGGATTATCTTTTCAACAGAAATGTAGAAGAATATCTAATAAATGCTGACACTGTATATGTTCATCTTGATCCCTTTCTCTGAGCAAATATTTTTCACAGAGGTAGTGTAGGATAAACACAACTTAAAGGAACACACACACACGTACAGGTGATATGAACAATGCCATCTGTACTCACGCTGACATGAAATGGAATCCATGAACACACACCAGAATGTTGCCATATGGGTCCACCTGAGGGAACAGCAAGGTGATCTTGTTATTTAGTGAAAGACTGATGTTAAGTGAAATGTACTAAGTCTTATAATTTCTATACACTAGACATCCTACTTGCACTTAGGCCACAGATTCAACATGCATGTACAGCCAGCTCTGTAACACACAATGTAACTCTAGCCCAGCTCTGAATTACATTTCTAAACAGATCTACAGTGGATGTCAAGGCAGAAGGAAGATTTCCAGACTCTGCATGATGTGCTAAATGACTAAGAAACTACTAGGTATCAAATACCAACTCAGAAAAGAACAAGAAATAGCTATGTCTTCAAGTACCAGAGTTATCAATCCAGGATTAATGTGTTTAAAATTTGTTTTTCCCTATAACTATCATAGAGTGGAACTCGTTGGCACCAAGAACACTAGGGGCATCCTCACAAGATAGCTTTAAACAATGCTTGCTGCTAGATGTGCAAAGGTTCGGTGTGGTAGGTCGTCAGTGTCATATAACCAGGTGCTGCTGTGCTGTAGAGCTGTTGTGAATTAGGATTTTACCATGGTCAATACTGACCAACGGAGGCCATATATAGGCTGTGCCATGTGCCTGTGAAGCTGGTGTGTGATGCCAAAGGGTGGCTATACTTGCTATAATATTGATAAAGATACAGAGTTTAACTTATCAAAGTATAACTTTACCTCTTGGCATTTTGTGACCAAATAAGAGGCTTCAGAAGAACAAGACACACCAGATACACTATATGTTGACCTTTGACAGATAATCTTTACCCCCCATCGATCCTACATTACAGTATTGATTTTGCTGACTGGGACAGATGAGCCTATGCTTGCCTTGAGCAGGTTCCCATGAGTCCTGTCAAACCACAAGCCCCGGACAGCGAAGCTGGGGTCATACTCAAACTTCAACAGCTCCTGAAAGAAAACACCATGGGATTGTTATATGTGCTAAAGTAACTACACAGACTGACTTCTGTAAGGTCTGAAATAATATTTTAGACAACTGCATGTTTAATACTATTGACAGAGTGTCATTACCAATCTTCTATACCATACCAAGTCTGATGGAAGGGACTAAGTATGGCCATGGGATTGTCACCATATTCAAGTTAGCATGTTCTTATACTTTCATCAATAGTATTAATATGAACATGCTAGCTTGAATACTGGTAACAATCCAATATGGAGATAAGACGAAAAGTGTTCATAGAAAGGTGTACATCATTTCCTCCAGCTGCAAGCACACATGTATTGCAGAGCTCACCTCAGGGTAGCCAATATCCACCATTCTCTTCACCACCGCGTCAAAGGCCAGGCACTCGTACTCGGGTGACTTGTACACTTTGGTGAACAAAAAAACAAACACCGGAGATTAAGGTCTGCAGTTTTGCAGCTGTACCTACAACAATTCTACATTAATGCTCATTCATACAGTATTGTATTAAAATACAATGTTTCAATTCCTGTCAGTAAAAAGCTATGTTTCATGTTATTTTGAGAAAATAACAAGGGTGTGTACCTAAGAAAACTAAGCCTGTAGCACTGTTTGTGATAAATCCATAACCAATCTACAGTTACTGTTAGAGTAGTTTGTGGGATTATAATCCACAGGAATCAATGCATCAATGATACAGTACATCTATACAAACTCTCCAATATCAAACCTGGTTAGGAAGTAGATTCAGTTAATGTAGGTGGGTTTAAAGATGACTATGGATAGTTTTTAAGTTCTGGAAAAGAATGTTCTCACCTGCTAGGGTGTAGTCCATGTCAAAGCCATAGAACTTGATCTTGTCCAGTCTGAGGCTTCTGTTCACAAATACCCTACACCAGACAAACACACACACACAGTTCAATTTTTAAAAAATCTTTTATAACATCTTAACTTATACATTGAAGTCAGTTCTGACAACGATCTTCATTGGTTATTCTAGTGAAGCACACAGGTGTAGGGAGGGATCAGCAAATAAAGGTGGTCTGACAAAAATTCCTGTGCTTAACCATTTTTTCCTTTGAACATGTGACATTATACTGAACCTCTTCCTTTGGTAACATTCTTGCAACACTCATACTTTCTGAATAGCAACTACCTTTGTATCATTTATAATTATAGTAATTCTAGTGAAGCACACAAAG
The DNA here is from genome assembly GCF_035083965.1 of Branchiostoma lanceolatum. Taxonomy (NCBI): domain Eukaryota; kingdom Metazoa; phylum Chordata; class Leptocardii; order Amphioxiformes; family Branchiostomatidae; genus Branchiostoma; species Branchiostoma lanceolatum. The sequence continues at coordinate 21,051,692 of NC_089724.1, read as the reverse complement.
GTTAATAAGGAAGGGATCAGCATATATAAGTAGTCTGGCGAAAACTCCTATGCATTTCTTCTATGAATATGTGACAATATATCTAAACCTCTTCCTACATGTACATGTATTTTCTGAATGGTGACTACCTTTGTGTCATTTACAGCTATTATCTCAAACATCAACCTCCTCCTTCCAATGGGCATTTTGGGTGCTCACAAATGCAACTCAAAATCATTGCATATCATTATCCCTGAACTTGCACACTGCTCAGTAATATCTTTTGGTAGCAACCTTGCAAACAGCATTGGTCTTTTGATGTAACTTGCATAATACAGGACCAAAATATGTACCAACAAGGTTAGGTACTAGTATAAAAGCCTGGGTGCCACTCTTGTTACTAGTAGTTTACCATGGCTCTCATACTCCCTGCTTACCAACAGTTGGTGAAAAAGAAGCATTGGAGCTAGCTAGGATGGCACCCAGGCTATACTAGTATGTAGAAAGGAAACTTTAGGATCCTAAAAATGTCAAAAAAAGAATTCAAAGTATACCGAAAAAATAATGTCATATGACATGTAGCTACTGATTGAGCCCACAACTCCAACATTACAATGAAAAAATGTTGCCAATGAATTAAACAAGTTGTGTTATGCCCTTGGGCAATTGTCATTGTATTTGTGCGATTGTGAGTTTTCACATTTACATTGTTTCACTACTTCAGAGTTTGGGTACGATTTACATGAAAAAAATTGAAAGCTTAGCATGTCGCACAATTGTGAAGGCAACACACATGTACATGTAGGCCTGGGCGCATGATCAATGTATCAATTTAGTTAAAGAGACCAAAAATGATTGTAACAATGGATTTAGCTGCCAATGAAAAGCACAGCAAACATCATTAGGCTACACCAAGTAATTTTTATGGATGACGTCCGCGCGCGCATTGATTTTGGTCTGTTCCCAGAAAAAAAAACAAGAAATTCCGCTCCTGTAACTATGACCAAAAAGTTACGACAGTGCCGCAAATCAATGGGATATGGAAAGAAAGAGGACAGGACAACAACTTCTGTTCAATTTCAACTGATTTATTCAAATTATTGCTGTTTTCATGATGAATAAAATAATTGTTAGTTGTTACACTGTGTTCTCTCATTTAATTTGTGTCCTAACATGTGTCGTCGACTATTATATTTAAATTCTAGGCATCTTGTTTTTTTCGGCCCTTCTTGTTTTTTTTTCGCGCTCTCGCATTAGATTTAGGGTCTCCAAAGGACGTCATCCATAAAAATTACTTGGTGCAGCCTTATCATTATTTATCTGGCAAAAAATCAAGTAATCACTCGACGTACATTTGAAGCATATACATATAGCGACTAAAAAAGATGCTTTTCTAGCAAGAATGCATTAATTAGAATCAAAATAATCAATCAGTAAAAACACTTATGTTATCTCGAGGATATCAATCTAAATATCTATTCATTATGGCTGCAAAACATATGTCCGAGACAAAGGAGTACAGTGAGTGACTCAGTCTGTAAAAATCTATAAATGATAGCAATATGTTGAAACCATTGATCATCAATAGCAGCAAGCTGTGCAAGCAAGAAGTGGCACACAGTATTACTGGCACACAGGAGGAGGTTAGTGGGACAGGGACGTGACTACATAACAGAGCACTCTGGACATCACAACACCGGAGTTGGGGAAGATTGCACACACATCTCTCACCCATTACCTGGGTTTTATACCGACACTGTCCAAGGTCTTAAGCTTCTCAAGCCTAAAACACAATAGATACATGTCATGCAAACAAAAAAATAAGAACATTCAAAATTAACTCCAAATAATGTCATTTTGTATTCTCAGAGTCAGAGGATAATGATCTGTTCACTGAACATGAAGAAGCAATGTCTTCAGCACAGAATTGTGTTGTGTGTTTTTGAGAGGTGTTAAGCTCAGCATTTGCTCTGTGAACATGTGTTCTGGAGGGTTTCAGCAGGTACAGGGAAGATGGACAAGGTACAAGAAGATTTAGATGCAGGATGTGCAGATGACAGCAGAGTTAAAATTCTTGTACATTACTGACACAGTCACAAGAAATTGAAAAATCAGGAACAATTATCAAATTATCCATTTATGACTTCCAGAAGGTCATATGTACATGTAAGACATATGAATAAATGTATGAATACATCATTATAACATATCAGTGTTCATATGTTGCCATCTTATATTCTAGCGACACTGACTTGGAGCATCCTTGAATGGGGGCCTGCATGCCCTTTTACGTAGAGCGTAATCGGCGGTTTTAATTTTATGTAAAGCGTTGACAATTCAACGTAGAGCGTAATCGGTGTATTTTGCGTACAGCGTTATAGGTCACTTTAATTCTACATAATGCGTAGTAGCTACCCGGAATTTAGCGTAAAACATAGTTTATGAATTGTGCGTAAAGCGCTGTCAAACTTTTCCAACCTTGCTCTAAGTCACAAACGAGTGTCATGTCTGCAGTCTGCTTTGTTTCGCAATCCTCCCCTTCTACACAATGGAACAATCCACCGAACTCCCAAAATCTTGTGCAATATCAAGGCACATACAAGGGAATGATCCCACAGTGTGCTGAACACGAGATTGTCTTTAATTTACGAGCAGTCAGGCTTGTTTCGAGCGAAGTTGCTGATGTTTTCACGGTACATTGTGTGCGCTTTTACAGATGATGACCGGTACCCGACTTGCGAGACGGGTATCTGCTGCACTTCCTAGTCAGATTGTCTTACCATCAATAAAGTAGCGGATGGTCGCTGGCCGTCTTGGATCACAGATGGCCATAGATTGAGATTTTAAACCTAGTACCTTATGACCTGCAAGGTGCTATTGGGCCTTACGAGGCTTTTCTTGGCGGGAACATAAGTGACCATCCTGCTCTCCACTAAACGCGTTTTCTACGCTGCCAGACGAGAACGACTATAGACCTTGCGCGGTAAGGTATACGGCCCTTTTCCGTTCTGCCAGCTACATGTAGTAACGTTACCTTTATCAAACAAACTGTTAGAATTTCTCTAAGTAACAAGTCCGTAGGCCGCTGCAGAAACACACTCAGAGGTGGCCGGAAAAAAATGATAAATGCATTCTCACTTGTCTGAGTGATCTTGTCAGCGCTGTTATCGTCAGCCTTCGATTCTTACTGTCATCTCAGAGGGTTGAATTTTGAAAATTTCGAACTGAATTTCAGAGAAGGTGTACCATTAAAATTTGCTGTGTTGCATAATTTGCCAACTCATGACAGTCCAAGAGACTCATCCTGTAGGTTGTTGACCTAATTTAAAATGGATTGTGATCTCAAAGGTTGGCAATTGCACAAACAAAGTTTGCAACACAAACAGCCGGGGTCTATATAAAGGTCCCATTGTGACTTTAAGATTCTGTTTGTTTGATCAAGGAGGTTAGATATACATATTTAACCTCCTTGGTTTGATGATACAGTTGTTTTCAGAAGTTTGACACTTTTGCTAGTGCGCGGGAGAGCCTTTGACTGAGAATGGAGGCCGGCCTGTAGTATTCTTGTTTTTCTATAGCAATACAGAACCACATCAAAGGTTATTCTAAACAGCAAGAGCGTTATGTCGCTCTGACAATTTCAGGCTCTTATGGCTTTTTATCATTCTAGCCATTCATACCAAGGGCTCAAAGTATCCACCTGCAACCTGCTACTTTGAAAAGAATTTTTGACATTGAAGAAACAGATATCAACAACTTATATTGGCTTGGTGTTTACATTAAAAATGTATTCTAAATCCTGCTACTTGATAACAAGCTCATTCAACTGCAACTACTAGTAGGATTTTATATGTCAAAACTCTTCCATAAATTGTGATGAAAATGATATTTCTTCATGGACAAAATTGGCACCAAGTACTAAATGCATTACTACACCTAGGCTACTGGGTACAATAAGTCATGATTATATGACATGCAAAGGTACAAGGACATGAAGAGAATTTAAGAAGACATACCAATGACCAGAAAGAGAAGAAGTGAAATCATACCAGCTAGCGTCAGCAAAAAAGAAAAGAGAGACAATTGTAGGGAAGACATTTAAAGCACACCATCTTTATTAACCAGCATAGATGACAAAACTATAGTGTTCAAGTACTAGACGTCTTTCTTTCAGCTTAGACCTCTTATGCTCACTACTGTTTGAAACATTGTGACATCATCAACATTCTTTGTATCTAAATTGGTTCACATTTTACAGATGAACAATGGTTCACAAATTGAATCTAAAGGTATAGAAAGAGAAGACATGTTACCTATGTGGTGCCTCTCTCTTGTACGCCAGGCCATCTTGTGAGAATGGGCTGGTAACGTTGTTTAGTTGCTCCGAGCTCATATCTGCTAAGTTACCTGCGGTATCTGAGGAAGCAAATCTGTCAGATTTTAGAGAGCGTTACATTTCAATATCAGAATAAACTCATACTCACATGGGATTCATACAGGTAAACCAGATGCATATCAAATGGGAAGCTTCAAACGATTAATGAAGATTTTTTGCTATCACTGTAAATGCATTTAAGTTCGTGTGGTTTTAGTTTCGCGGTAGGGAGAAAATTGAGCGTTCGCGTTTGAGACAATAGCAGACAGGGAGTAGGAGGGAATTAAACTTTGCGGTGGTTTTAATTTCGCGGTGAAGAGCTTACCATGAAAACTGCGAACATAAAACCACCTCAAACATTTCTACATTTACATGTACAGTATCCTGATGTACTTTTACTGCACATGTGTTTCATATTTTGTTATCTTATCACACTATGTTTCATTTGTGTGTGCTTATACTTGTAGGGCCCTTCGAAAACTGTATGCTCGTAGGGCCATTTGAAAACTTGCCCAGTCATGATAGTGGTCCTTGGGTACATAAAATAGAGAAATAAGGTTTTAAGGTCCTCTTTGTAATAGTTCCTTCCAAACAAATCCAATAACTGATGTGACTTTGTAATTAGGAAGTCTGCCAAACTGGTCTAACCAGATAGCATCATGACCCCTGGGACCCAAGGTGTAAACCCTAAGGTAAATCACAATTAGTCACCTGATGAGCCGATTGTCACCTGGTGAGATCATTGCATAATTTACCCAACATTGCATTCATGTCTCTTGGGAAAACATCCATTGTCCATTTTCTCCATGATGAGCAAATTATAGTAGTTGAAAAGCACATGATAAGTGTAAGAATGCATTGTCGGATTTTCATTTAAATAACGAAGAAAGTGCCCATCCCACTATCATCAACGCCCACAATTTGTCCAACCACCGACTAGGCCTCTTTGTCCAAAGAGTGGACATAGGGGGTACACTAGATCATATAGAACAAGGACATTGACTAAAGGCAGCGTCTTTGGCAACAGCTACCGTTGCGTCATATGACAGTCATGAGAAATAGGATACGATGAAAATAAGGCCAAATCCAGCAGGGAACGCATTGGGCGCCACGTAGCCTGTCCTAGCTGAGAAATTTCCGGACCCTGCCCAGCTGAGCTGTCAGCTGTTTACACTCACTTTCTGACATAAGCAAAACAAAGAGGGGCTAGGGTCTGGGACACCGCAACTGTCTGGATGCAAAAGTAGGACCTGTAAAGTCCCTTACATTGTCATCATTTAGATACCCTGATACGGTCAAGGCCAAGATATCTTGGCTCTTATATAAGATGCCTAACCTTTAGGAAAATACAAAACTGTCAGTGTCACAAACCAAAACAGTTTACCTACTAGCAGACGACATTTCTTGTTACAGATCTAAACATTCAACGGCTTGTAATTCTCAGATCTCCAGCTGTACTCGCAGAGATGTTTAAGTTCGTAGATATACTTGAAATCATGAAACATACCTTAGAAAAGTAAAATGCGTCTCTCAAATTTTTCTTCTCTTCAGAATTGCGAAATCCTACAAAACCGCATCACAGCCAAGAATCAGCTGATCTCTCTGCCTCCGCGGTGTTTACCTCCGGGAACTATTTTCTCTGATGGCTAGATAATCTACCCGTTTCACAATTTTGAAGCAACAAAATTCATCAATTTCAACAACATTTAACTTTTGTTTCATACAAACGGTGAACAAATGTAGATTGAGGTAAAAATGTTCCTTCTACCTTTTTCTGGAGCGTGGCGTCTGCTAATGTTTAAATTGGGGGAAGGATATTATCTGTCAGGTTTTGAAGTAAACCGTCCTACGCCTTCCCATCATTCACTGGGAAAGTGGCTAATACCAACAGCTTATTATTATAGGGGTGGGATTCAAAATGAATCATTTTTACTTCATTGAAATGATCAATAAACCTTATTGGTAACCACTTAAGCTGCTATATATTATTATAATCCTAAGATATGTCAGTAATATTTAGCCTAGATAAAGTGTTTTTTTTCCATTTATTAATTCTCTATTAGCATCATGTGCATCCATGTTAGATTCCAGCTAACAAAATGGCGGAGATTTTCTTTTTCAGTTGTAACTAAATATTTATTTCATCTAAACTTAGATTTCTGTAAAAGGGCTTATGTCTGATTTGGTTACCAACGATGGTCCATGCTGTGCTGCTTCTCTGGCAGGCCTTTAGAGAGGAAGGGAAGATCATAGAGGAGCGGAAGTCTGCGTGTCAATGGTGGGCCTGATTGTCTTGTTATTCTGATCACACGTGCAAAACGCACTTAGCTGCACGTACCTGAAATGATTTGTTCTCGTGTTCTCAAATAGATTCAGCCTTTACAAACTATGGCTTTTAGATTTGAAAAGACGTAAATTATAAGGTTTTTTCAACCCAGTTTGTAGGATTTTTTATATATTTGATCTTGAAAAAGACGGTGAAGGAAAGAACATCTGTAACGTTATCTGCATGTTCTGACGCCCACATATTTTTTTTCAGCAGGTCAAGGTTTCTTTACTCCCCGGGTTATCCTATCTAGTCCGTGGTGGTTTTGTCACCTTGCCAGACTCTTGGGGGTCATGGATGAATAAATAACTGGACAACATAGCAATTTTGTAACCTAAACATTAGAGTGTAACTCAGTGTTTGTTTTCCACAAATAATCAGGTACTATGGCACTGTTTTGAAAGTTTGTCCTCCATTTATCTAGAAAGAATTTCAAAGCATTTACAGGTGGCTATTTCACTCACACTCACTCACTCTTCAACTTGGGATACCCCCAAATAACCCCGCTAGGGGCAAAGTAGGGGGGGAGGAGGGAGGAGGTCCCAGGCTAAGGCGGGCAGGCCTCTAGCCTGGCGCGGAAAGTCTCACTCTCAACGGTGGGAGCCGTAACAACCGCGCCAGGCAGGGCGTTCCACTCGGGTATGGTGCGGGGGAAGTATGAATATTTGTAAGAGTCTGTTCGGGCGTAACGTGGTTGAAATTTGAGCATGTGGCTTCCCCGGGTGCGCCCCTGAGCTGGTTTCAGTAGACTATCTGTATTAATAAGGTGAGGCGGGCGTTCCTCCTTCTTTCAGAGAGAAGGGTCCACTGCAGGTCACTCACTATCCGGTTTAACGTCTTCTTCTCCCCATCATCAAATGGAAAAAAAAGATACATGTATCTTGGTAGGCACATTATTATTTTACATATCTTTACCAAATAAACTCTTATAATTTTTGCTGGTGAAATCGGGTTGAGATTATATGCACGTGAGAAATTTGCATGCGCGTGAAAAAATAAAGTTACTGAAGATGTGTCAGAAAGTATGTGCTACAAAATCCGTAGCTGGAAAAATATTACCATACCATATGATTTTGCATCTGTTTCCTTAATTTTTGGTTTGAATTCATGGTCCCTTGGGAATATATAAGCTGACTCCCAAGGGATTTAAAACCTTTTTGGGAGTTTTAAGCTTCAAAGAGTTAAAATGAGATGACATGCAATGGAATTGAGCATCCTATTGTTTCAACCTACAGTTCAAAACCTTGTTCTTTCAATTTTCAAGTGATTTTCAAATGATTTTCAAATGTTAAGTTTTCATGCACAAAAAAGTTTAAAATTTGCGCGTGAAAGAATCTGCTTGAGAAAAGATTAAATTAAGCTAATAGAATGGAGAAAAGCCTCAAGTAGTTACCTTTTACAATACAAAGCCTGATATAGCTTATTTAAGTTATTATAAGTAAGTTAACCATGTATTTCTCAAAAATCTTCAAATGTTCAGGTTTCAAGCCTAAAGAAGTTCAACCATTCCCAAGAGATCTATTCCCAAAGGACCTAGAAATCTAAAGTTTTCAAACAAAAAATTCAGGTGACAGAAGGAAAATTGTATCACTGGGTCACATTTTTCTGCCATAGAATTTTGTACTATACATTTTCTGACATATTTTAAGAAATTCATTTTTTCGCCCGCAAATTTTTCACGCGCGCGCAAATTTTTCACGCACAGAAAACCTGTTCCCATTGAAATCAGCCATATAGAACTTTTGTTATTTGGCTACACCCCACAGTGCCAGGACAGATGTCCATGCAATGACAAAAAGAGACACCTAGCAGTTTACGGGTATAGAGCAGTTTTCATGTCCATGGTTTACAATTACAGTAAACAGTCACAGGCCTAAATTCCTGTAGATGTGGTCGTGCCAACAGATCAGATGATGATCCTATTTCACTGCTAAATTTGATATGCCAAAAGAACCTGTGTTGTATTCTGTATCTGTATATTGCTGATATTTAAACTCCATTGAAGTAATGGGACTTTTTTTTTTTTTTTTCTGTAGGTGGGTTTCAGGTCGTAGCTCTGAAGGGAGAGTGAAGCATTACCTGCTGAGAGTGAAGAGGACTTGACTGGCTGCAGCAACTGATCAGACACATTAAGTAAAATTGTAAGACTGTTGAAACTTTGTGGAGAATAGTTTTACTCTCAGTTAGATAAAAAGGGTTTGCTGATAAGATCTTCTAAACTGCACTCATCAATGTCGTTTGGATCACCAGGAGGAGCACGTTCTTTCAAAGTCTCTCCTCCTCAGAAGGGGTCATTTCCTCTGGATCACGGTGGAGAGTGCAAGGAGTTCATGAGGAAGTACATGAGGTGTTTGAGAGACACTCTTGGAGAGAACACCAAATGCAGAGTGGAGTCCAAGGATTATCTGGAATGCAGGATGAAAAATAACCTCATGGCAAAAGAAGATATTAAAAACCTTGGTTACGCAGACTTCAAACCCGCATCAGAAGCCGGCAGTGCATAACTCTTTGCTCTGAACAAAATATTGGCAGAAAATGCTTGAGGAAAAAACACTGTCAATCTTTTGAGATTATGAAAGAATTTGCAGAATAGATTGAAGAGTGTTGAAAAGTGCTATCTGTTTGTAGTATCAGATCCTCTTGTATCTAAGAATCAGTTAACTTTAGAAATTGTAAGTGTTAAAGGAAGGATAAAGTGACAGTAACAATGTTCCATCCATCACGGGGAGGGAATCGGGGCGGGGCTGACCAGTTCACCTGGGATGAGGTTAAGGCAGACAAGCACAGAGAAAACTACCTGGGCCACTCTGTCATGGCACCAGTCGGCCGCTGGCAGAAAGGCAAGGACCTAACGTGGTATGCCAAGGACAAGAAAGCCGGTGGAGCGGCAGATAAATCAGAATTAGAGGCCATCAAAAGGGCTGAAGAGGAAGCCATGATGGCTGCTCTCGGACACAAGGTTATCAAAAAAACGTCAGCTGGGCTAACGAAGGAAGAAATGTCTGAAGTGTTCAAGAGAGGTCAGTCAGAGAGGAACCCTACAGACATCGAGAGAGAAAAGGGCCTTGGTTTTGGAGCCTCGCGGGCTGCCATGTCCACAGCAACACTAGAGGACAGGGATGCAGAGAAGCATGGTATGATGCTGTTCACCCACAAACGGACAGACCCTACCGATGCCGGGGCTACACTGAACAAGGAAGACGAAAGCTCAAAGAAGAAGAAGAAGATGAAAAAGAAATCCAAAAAGAAGAGAAAGAAAAAGAAAGAGAAGAAGAAAAGACACGACTCGTCCTCAGAATCATCATCTGAATCGGAATCAGAGGCCAGGTGGAAAGGAAGAGGCGAGGGAAAAAGACAGAGGCATGACAGCTCAACAGATGAGGAAGATCAACATTCATGCAGACGTGCAGAGAGGAAAAGGGACCAAGGAAGAGAAGATGGGCTAAAGAGGAAACACTACGACAACACAGAGTCAAGGAGAACACACCATTCTGACAGCTACAGAAGGGAAAGAGGAGAAATGAACCACAGAGAGGGCAAGAAGGACAGAGAGTCAACAAGGGGACCTGGTTACTACAGGACAAAGGCTCTAGAAGATGACAGTAGGAAGAGAAGAAGGCATGATACTGACAGTGAGGATGAGTATGAGAGGGGCAAGAGTGATAGAAACAGGTCCAGTCACAGGGATGACAGGGGACGCAGAGACAAGTCTTAAACTGAATTGAACACAAACTTCTTTGCAGCCTCAACCTTAGATTTAGAATCCCTAGACTTTGGGCTTCTTCTTTTAGCAGTGGTTGTCTGTTGTTGAAATGGTACAATGTATAGTAAGAACTGTTTGTGGCACTTTTTTGTGGAAATTTTTGGGAATCATAAGGCAAGATATCATAAAAGTATGCTCATGAGTTCATGGGCTCAAATAGTTGGGGGTTGAAAACAGCTCTATATGGTAATTTTTTAAATGAAGTCAGTGCACTTTGTAGTGTTCTGTACAGAATTAATGTAGTGAAGCCATTGTGTAGACAGTGGTCTTACTTGTAAGTTGTATTACTTATGGATTGTCTATTCTGCTAGTTCTTCAATGACAGGACAGGAAAAAATCAAACCAGTTTTGTTACCCAATGAAAGAATACTCCTATACTTTGTGCCAGCTTTCCTTGAAGTACAATTAGAACATGTAGAATGTATTTGAATTACTGCAGAAGTCTGGAAACATGGCGTCGTATCCATTTTATTAGTATCTTGATTGAGACTTGTCAACGTGTATGCTTAATAAAGGGTAATGAAACAATTTTCATTTATCAATATTTGTTTATCTTGTTCTGATTTCTGATATCAGTACATGTCAATATCCCAGACTTTGATAAAATGTACACAGTGCAATATATCCTTTTTCCTTTTGTGGTCATGATTCCATATGTATCAAGTTCATTTACACACTACATAAATATTTTAGATATTGATATGTAGTGCTATACTTTTGATATACTATGGTTCAGCCATTAAGCAGTGACCTTGTGAAGCCATTTTTGTGTCCTTGGGCAACAGCATTTGTTTTTGAGTCATCCATATGTCAACTGGCTTATTGGCCCGGCTGTATTCCTTTCATGTGCGGCATCCTGATCCTCCCTGAAGGATAGTTAACACCGCTGACCTCCTGTAAAATGCAAGGAGTCATAGTGCATTGACCTTCATGTACATCAGTGGAAAGCCAAAAGCATTATGTCTATTGAGGTTTCGACGTGGAAAACATGATCGATTCAGGTCGTTCATGTTGCAAAGTGACCTGCCAAATGTACCATTTTATCACCTGATGGCATTTGATGCATGAAAGCATTCATATTTCCTGTGTATTATAGAGCTATAGATAACAACAAGACTTCAATTATCTCATACCTTCATGAAATATTTGCAGTGTTTAGAAGTTACATATGTGATATCTTTGAAATTTCTGTAGTGGAACCAACACACCAGAATTATAAAATTTCCTGTCTGGTTATGTAGATTCTAAAGTCAGAGTCTAGTTATGTCCATCTCTATCTAAGCTGCATACATGCCCCAGAAAATGCTCATGAAAATCCATTTGTTCTTTTTTTTTAGTTATCCTCTTCCATCGTTCCTGACAAAAATACCTCAGGCTCTGCAGTTTTCAAACAGATTGCTGGGGTCCAATCATGGCCAGAACAGAAGACAAAAACTAGAAGGCCTGGTGCAATACCAAGAAATCCACTAGGTAGCCCAAACCAAACTGTCCACCCACATACCAAATAACACAATCCATCCATAGCTAGTACATGTACTAGTAAGTCAAAGATACATGCACACACCAAAATAGAGAGACATGTAAAGTGTGGCTGCCATCAGATAGGATTTTTAAAACACCTGTAAGGACCAATTTCACATCAAGTGTCCATCCAAACAGATCAACATGATAGAAGGTCGAAACCTATACTCGCCTGTTCCTTTCATTGCTTCTTTTCTTTCCATTGCTTATTTCTCATTGCATGTACCCATCTTATTGAAATGAAGATGCCCTTAATTGAGCTGGTGTTTGAAAGTGTTCCGCAAATTTGTTATTGATTTTTGGAAAGCGTTGTCCCATTCTGTGCTGCTAAACTATAATCATCCCACACATGATCAGGTGGCAGTGGGTGAGCCCACTGTGAGGATCAATAAGTGATTTGTGCTGAGTGACTTGTGGACCCACCGAGACTCGTTCTACACCACAGGGCATGAGGGGTTAATGTGTCTTTCATTAATATGTAGAATTAATCAATGTTCTCCTGAGCAAAATTTGGCTCCAAATTAGAGCAATTCCAGCAACCTAGGTGGCAGAAGATGGAAATTTTCTCAATCTGGTGTCAGCAACACCGGCGGCAAGAAAGTCCATATGAGTCTGGTGTGTATTTCTACAACTGGACATGCCACAATCTTCTTTAAAATTGCTACATACTGTTTAAGGAGACTCCTTTTAAAAGCATGAAAACAGATTACCAGGTAAGTTCTTGCCTGGCAACTATAAAGGTGCTATGCCCTATGAAATAACACCACAAGTGTATCATTTGCAGTGGACTAGTCATAAGTTCCATTGCCTGGGAAGTTCCAATAATTACAACCCTGCCTTGGAAGGAAAGAGGTTTGTCAATAACGAAAAAAGATCCATACAAATGATTGTCCCTAGCCTCCTTCGCAGACTTCCTATGACAGCGGCGTATATATTGGGGGGGGGTTCTCTAAAGGGAGTTGTGTAGCCAAGGGAGTTGTGTAGCCGACAGCGGCCGTCCCTCGGCTACACAACTCCCTTGGCTACACAACTCCCTTTAGAGACCCCCCCCCCTCCCCCCAATATATATGCCGCTGTCATAGGAAGTCTGCGAAGGAGGCTAGATTGTCCCCAGGTCTAGGCACTAGTTAATGATGAAGTATGATTTATTTGATGTTATCCAATAATGTATGGGGCATGTACAACCAACGGGGACACTAGGAAATGTAAACTAATTCCATTTTATTGTTTTAATTGATTTTCTGCCAGTTGTCCGTGAGACTAGATGTACTTAAGCATGAGGTCACTCATTGGCCCTTATCTATTACAAATATTCTGATTCATTTTAGTTCCTCAGAGATAAGTTTGAAGAAATCTTCCCCAGATGCTTGTTTGACACTGTAGAGACTGGAAATCGATACCAATTGAATTACACAGTGGTGCAGCCTATTGCCTCTCATCACTGGGCTTATTCCCAGGGGAGGGGCTGTTGGATTGGCCCTGCTTTAATTGTTAAATGTTGTTATGCAATCTTAGTCCACCCATGGCATAAAAGCAACATTCAAAAACTATCGGAACTGGCACTTTTGTGTCGATACCTGTCTGTAGCTTGAACAAAATGATTCGGAGAATAAGGTTGAAATTTGCCAATGCTGCTCTTCATTACTGCTCCACCAATGAAGCACTGCAAACTATCATATCTGCCAATCTGTTTTTAATGGGCACACTTCTACACTGTAATTGACATTTGCATATACATATCAGATAAACTATGCAAAAATCTTGTACACTAATTGACATTTGCATATACATATCCGATAAACTATGCAAAAATCTCTTCAATGCCACGTTTGAAAGCTGGCTTTATTCATTGGAATACCTTAGTTTTATGGTCACTTGTATTTCAAACTAACAGAATGTTTATTGTGTATATACACTAGTTTACATTCTTGAATGAATGAATGTAGTATCTATTCATACAAAAAAACATAATGGCTATAAAATTATAAGGCTTTAGGTTTCCTTCATTGGGCTGTGATTCAATCTGTAGAATTTCCTGGTAATATTGAATCAGGTTGTGTCCTTGGTGCTGAAGAGACAATCACATAAACCTTTGAACAATCTATTGAGATTTGTACTGATTTGTGATGGGTCTGTGTTGTATCCAATATAGAAAGTATAAAGAAGAAAATGTTCCTAGTTCCTTAACTGATTCATGACAGAAAAAAATCATAAATTGCAGTGTAACTGTATTGTTTAGGTCATGTAAAAGCTATGTAGAGTTGTTCAAGGTCTTGAAAAGCAATGCATACCTGTAAAGACTCTGATTAACTACAGAAATCAAATGGCTAGCCAATTTCACGGGCTTGAGATTGCTTACAAATGTTTAATTTCCACCTCTCCCTTCCAAGAGAGATCAAATGTTGTCACAAATATCAAAGAAACCGATCAAATTGTGTGGAAGCATCTATATGGTGACCTTGTGCAACAAGACTGCTTCTCATCCAGACAATTTTGTGGTGATTAGATTTTTCCACAGATAACGATGACAAAGCATGGGACCAGTATGATTATCTTTCCAGTCCTACCTGAGCTTCAGTGGATTCTAGAGCTCCTTTGAACTTGCTGACATCTAATTTAGAATGTGGCACCATATAGACCATTTACAAGAAAGAGATTGTACCTCAAGGACTATAGTCTGGACCGACCAATGTGGTTTATTGCTGTGGAGCGGTGTCATCGTGTCAACAAAATGTGTCGGTTTGAAGAGACAAAAAAGAAATGACAAAGTAGATACCCGACAAAAACGCCTAAAAACACGCCAAAAACCAGCCGGAACCCCTCCTCTGCTTGGAGAGTAGATTGAAGTCTCATGTTCTACATTTTATGATTATGTTTGATTTCTCCAACATTATTTGTGTTTCAATACATCAACTGTGTGAACATTAGAATTACATTTTCATGATTTAGGAAATATCCCACTGAATGACACTAGGGTGTTGTCTATGCCTGTCTTCTTATGGCCAGCTGTAAAACAGGCCATTAGGACACAACCTGCCTGGTGCTGCATTTACACCCTGCCCCCCACCTGTGGGCTGGTGCACTGTGCTCATGGGCTCTCTCATAATTGCTCCAGACAAGCAGTAAATACAATTCTGGGACACTTGAACAACAAACACGTTATCACCTTGCTGCCGCCTGCTGTAAAACGTAATGAAAAGTGCCATGAGTCAGTCCTGCAGGTTCTGTGGACTTTAATTCCGTCTGGGTGGGCGGAAGCGGATGGGTTCGGAGCACTACAGCTGGTGTTCCTGCACATCATTGATTCCTGCAAATTGATATGAATAGGAAGAATAAATTAATAAGTCCCTGGTTGGAAATTGATCCTATAAATCCTCAGTTTCCTTTGGTATTGTCGCATTTGTCTTGTCAGTGTGTAGGGTAACATTGAAAATAGAAAAATCATGTAGCCAAAGTTGAACCAGAATTTCAGCTATGAAATATGATAAACCTTTTTAAAAACTCAAGGACATTCATTTAATATAGTCTTGCAGTTGTAGCAAAAGTTATTTTTCAAGGGGAAAAGGAAAATTTTATCTGAAAAGAAATGCTGGACATGTATCAGATGCATTGTTTTGATATTTTTGTTTCAGTCAAATTGCAGAAAAGCGTGTAACGTTATCAAAGAGGTAATTACAAATGATATTTACAACAACAGTAATCTATAGTAGATACAAACTGCATATTGTGCTGTATTTAGATTTTGAATATTGAGAAGGATTAAATTTCGTCATGATAATTTTTCTAGAATACTGCAAGACTTAACACTGATATGATCCCTTTATTTTATTTCTATATCTTCATTTGTAATGTCCAGTGTTACTAGTATTTGCATACATGATGCTGTCTCTTCCCCACCAGCCAAAAGTCTTGTGTACCACCCCCACATCCCCTACACCCCCTGCTGACATATCAAATGGAAGGACCCTTCAACAGATTGTTTCAGCTTTTGGAAATATACTGAGGAACACTTTGAATTTTGGTCTGGTTTTGGCCGGTGGACTAATGTGACAGACATTATGAGCAGTTTGAATGCACACCAGTGTTGTCATCAGTTCTAATATGCCTGCTGTGGATCCATGTGGTAGTTGATACACTTGCTGGACTGTTCAAAGACCTTCAAAGAAGCTTGCTTCAGATGGTCTCAGATTGACTGTATTTCTGAAAGTTCATTTGAAGGGAAGATCTTTGACATTTAGTCGCCTTTGATGCTTGATATACCATAGGGGTGGACTTCCTGTTGCTGAGGTTTTGATGTGCATTTCCTGTACTGTGACATTTATGACAGGAGCAGAAGGACATTTGAAATCCATTAGGACTGAGCAGACAGAGGCTGCTGAGATCTACGGTCCACCAAAGGTATGGATGTTTTGTTTCATTCTTAGCTGTGTAAATGAGATCATACTGATGCCAGAATCTTGGTAAGGTTTGGGGTGTTCTGTTCCTGTTATTGATGTAGAAAGTAAGTCTTATTCCTACAGAACAGCTAGCCAGATCTAACTAATAGTAATCGTATTCAGTTGTGTTGCTGCTTTTCCCTTCATCAAATGTGTTCTTGTTGAGAGAAATGCAGCCTGTTCTTGAATGTACTGCCTGTTGATGTTCAAATCTGCCAATCTAAAGACTATGAATTATATTTTCAATGGTTATATTCTGGATAATTTGCAAGATGATACCAGTGTATTAAAAAGTTGATGGTGTCCCTTAGTTGATAATGTGGCAGAATTATCCTGAAAGAGTGCGGAGAGGATGAGTACTTGCTAACAAAACCAAAATCGCATCCATCAGTTCAATATGTCATGATATATCAAATTGTTTTGCCCTACTTTTTCCCCTTAGTTACCTGTGAAATTATCCATGAAATTGCTCTTTCCCAGAAGAAGCTAGACGATAAATGTTGTGTTGGCATTTTTCCTCAGAAAAAATACTGCTGTTTTATTTTTTTGATAGTCTGACTCATGTTAGTACATACCACTCAACTGAACAGTTTCCCACTCATGGTTTCTTTTCTGGAATACCTCCAGCATCCCAAATACTGTATGTGTCCACCCAATCTATCCTTGACAGTTGAGATTTGCTCCCTGATTTGACTAACCTACAAACGCTTGTAGAGTAGAGACGGTTGGGAGCGAACCAAAGCTAACGAGACTGGACAGCAGGCTTTTATTTGACTTGTGAAAGACCAAAATGATAAAGAATATCTCCTCCACCTGGAGAGGGCATGTCCTCAAGTAAGGATATTCCCTCACCTTGGTTCCTTTCCACTGATTAAAACTGTGAAAGACAGTCCTGTTATGTGGTACACCTCCATCCATCATATGGGCCTGACAGTGCACTGAATAGAATGCATTCAATTTTCCCCTGCACCATAGACCCGTGTGTTGTTTGTGACCATAGAATTCTTCTCAGGACTATGATGTCACTTAAAGTAATCAGTTACTTGTTAATGATCTTCCAGCTTTTAAAACACCAAGGGTAATTGAATGGATATCTTGATTTCATTCCTTCATTTGTTTGAATTTTTGACTGCTATCAGTTGTCATCCGTTTTGTTGGTCCCAACTGAACTGTGAATATGAATGGAATGCTCTGAAATATAAAACTCACTCATAAAGCTCTGAAGACTGATTTTCAGGCAAACCAATGGTTGATGATGGTAAATGGAAGAATAATACAACTGAAAGGAACCTGGGACATGTCAACCTTCAATTAGGAGCTGGGTTGCTTCCTGCTGTTATGAATATCCATGTCAGCATTGTTAGATTTTCTCATAATCAAAGGCTACAAAAATCCATGGTAGACTAATCTGGATAGAGGAGATGATATTACCTATTGCAGGAGACTAATCAGGATGAAAGAAACTCTTATGGATATTTCCTTCTTAAAGTCAAAAGAGTGGATGGTCAGAACTCAGAAGTACTCATAGATTTTGTTAGGAATCAAAGAAAAATATAGTTGTATGCGTGGGAAGACGTATTCCCGGTACATAGATTTGGTGAATGTATTTGTTGATTACAATTGAGCAAATGTCATGTTACTGTTCTGAATTTAGTAGTCTGTATTGGAAACAGACTGGGCCAGGATGCAGAGTAATCGGATACAGTTTGATTTTGTATTCTGTGGCTGCAGTGACCATGAGCTACCCAAATGATGATGAATGTAAAGTATTTGTGGTGCCGTTGTGTCCCGTGTCCAGCATGATACGGTGCATTGATTGCAGTCTATGGCTTTTATTTCATACAATAAACGTGATTTGTAGCACTTTGCTAATGTTCTGCAACAGGCATCTAATACCCTGTTTGGGAATATTGGGATATTTCTCCAAAATGTGCAATTTCAAAGTGTGACAATGTGCATTTCCTTTGATGGTTTAGTTGGCCGAGAAGTAGCACATTCACAGATTTAAGCTGTGTTATAGATAAATGCACTTGGCATGAGTGTACTAATGGTATCTTATTCCACTGGCTTTCTGTCATGTTAAGCTTCCAAGCTGATGTGAAAGACATTCAGCACCAAGGATAACTCCCAAATAAGGGATTTGTATGCATAGCATTGTGTTAGCCTAGAGTCAAGCTATTCTGCCAACAGAGTAGCAACCATCTGGAGCAGACCAAAGCTAACATGGCTTGACTCCAGACAGCCTTGTGAAAGCCAAAGTATCTGAGCCTAGACTGCACATTCTATAGAAAAACAATAAACAAAAAGAAACACTCTGTGCAAATTATGCCACACCAATTTTATTTGTTACTTCTCAAATTTTTTAAGAGAAAAATTGGAGCGACAGGGCGGAAAAAAAATGCAAATAGTCTGGGGTAAAGATAAGGTTTACATATCATAAAGAATAAAGAATTATTCAACTTTCAGCTTTGTATGGCTCATTTTATGCAATGAACCCCTTTTTTTGATCTAGTACTATAATTTCAGAAACAAAATTACCTTTTGCCATGTAATATATGGATTGATATTGAGAAATAGTTTTAATAAATGAAAAATTACAACTTATGATCAATTTGACCACAGTTTTTAACTATGTGCAGACCTTTATCATCTCTTTTGGTGGCTATTGAGTTTTACAACTGAACAAATAGTAAAATTTTGGGAATGGGACTAGCGACCAAATTTTTTTTTTTCAAAATGGGAAAAACAGAACAGGCTATTCCGAGAAGCAACAAATAAAATTGGTGTGGCCTTACCGATACTTTCTGCATGAAACAGTAGGTTGAAAAAAGTGGATAGCGAATCGATCTAGACACTGACATTATCTGCTGATATCATTCTGCTTGCCCTTTATCACTATTTCTACTAAAAGCTAGAACCACTTTAGTGGTGATTTCACAGCAGGTTGATTTCCATGATCCTTGCCCCTGTATGACGTCATGCTGTGCAGGGAGACTGTAAAACAGGTGACAGATGGATTGCAGATTGCTTTGCCGTAAACTTCAAATGACGTCTATGTCGCTAATGAGGCCAATTACTGCAAACCCTGATACATCATGTATGGTGTTCTATGATCCTGCCTGACACGCTGACGTCACGCCATATAAGAGAAGAGATTTGTTTTGTCATATCTTTGTACAGCCAGTCTGCTACTTCAACATTGTGTTTGTGAACAGTCCAACGTAGTTTGGTAGGAAATCCTTTGCTATAAAATCAGGGACATCAGTGCTGAGTGGATATATAATGTTATAACATGCTGAAGTTTTAAACAAAGTTCAAAAGGTCACTACCAAATTTTTTAGGCATGACTTCATGGTTACGGGTTATTTTTGACTGAGTGGAATTGGTTTTTGCTGCTGCCAAAATCCTTCTCCATAATTACTGAGAAGGCTTGAACCCCTACAATCTTACATGCTTTTCTAAAGGTACGGAACATTCTAATTTCTTGAAATTATGGAACCTGAAATATGTTACACAAAAAGCTTTGGAATTCTTCTTTGCTTTCTATGTAACATTCTATAGTTCTACCACATTGTGTTGTGATAAGAATGTCAAAAATGTCCCATTTTCATCAAGACCTTGAAGAATCCTTGAAATGATAATCTGTTTACATGTAATTTTTCACCATCAAAAGATGCAGTAGATCCAAGCCTTACAGTATGTGTATCATATAACTTGCACATGCAAAATGGTAAAACTTATCCTTGTCTTTATTGATGTTTATTGGTGTCTCCAGTTGTGCTTCTGTACATAAGACAGAATGCTAAATATCCTCCAGATAGTGAGCAACTTCAATTGCTTGCACATACTGCAGTTATCTATAATCCTGCAAGGAGGCATGAATAAGCCCAGTTGTCTTCAGTACACCTACTCAGGCATGAATCATCACAAGGTTGTCTTGTGCCATTTTTTACAATCATAAGTGCAAAAGTTTACATTAATAAGTGGAAGGAAACATCCACATTTTGAGACATTCCAGCACAAATACAGACTGTCTGATACATAGTATAAATGTTTAGACCTACTAAGACTGCAACTAAAGATCCTGGTGAGAGTCTGACTCTTGATAACTTGGCAGTCTGTTCTGACATTCCCCATGAAGAATTCTTCCCTTGTGTGACAAGAGAATGACTTGTACCACCTACAGTCAGGATACCAGTGAACATGATCTGATACCAGCATGGGTGTTCTTGGAAAGGATTATGTAGTGGTTCAGGAGCATGTTTTCTCTTCAGTCTCTATTCCTGAACTGAAGGACCCACTGTGCAGTGAGCTGGAGCAATACTTCATCAGGTCAAAAGGTTACATCTCAAGAATTTTGTATCCCAACTAGATTATTCTTACTGAAAAAAATGAGTCAGTGGGATTCTAAACCATCATCCTACAATGTGGTTTTTGTTCGTTATCTTAATTATCTCATTCATCTGTATTGAGAGACATTATAACGGACTGACCTGGCTTCCATGATAGTGTATACTTAATATAATGGACATTGGTCTCTTATAACCTGACCTCTACCCTAACACATACCACTTATAGTAGCTTTTACTCCAAGTGAGATGTTATCACGGCTCTTTTCTAAGTATTCTGGTGAGATGCCCAGCTGATTCTACATCTGTGTCTGTAGTCATTCTAAATCTACAAGCTGTAATTAGTTTTAATCATCTCCTTCTTTGTGGCCTCTCACTCACTCACTCACTCTCTCCCATAGCTTTGTGGCCTCTGGTAGTTACATAAATATGGACAGGAATAAAAGAAGAGACATCACTATCAACTATTCAACTTGATTCTTTGTTTCAAAGTCAATTTCTAAGAGGGAAGAAAGTCATAGGGATTTTGCCAAGTTTTTTGTGACGAAGGACATCACTTGATCACTGTTCACATTGTCACTATAAAAGGTTAATCAGATGAACTAGAGGAATATATTTCCATCATGTACATACAATATTAAGTAACTTATCCTTGTCACCTCTTCATGATACCACATTGTAACATCACTGGAATTATGAATAAGATATTGCAGTATGAAAAAAGTACATATTGCGCACAGTGCATGATATCAGAGTGTTTTATCAGGGAATAATGCCGGTAAAACTACATTCATATTGATGAAGATATAAAAGATACTGCCAAACGTAAACAAGTACAACCTTTCACTAAAGATGTGTGTGCTTAATAAGCCATACAGGATATGCCCAGGACATGTCCTAACCAACAATGGTCTTCGTAAACAAACATGTTGTCTCCTAAGAAGCTGAAGTAGCCAAGCTACTTTGTTAGGAAAACTTTGACATGAGCCTGGATCAGTTTAGCCTTCTTTAAGAATTCCACATAAGGCTTGTTTTTATTTCTGGGTAGGCACTAAGAGATAAGAACCCCCCAAACTACCGAGTCTCTTCCGGAGGTAAAGAAGAAGGCTGTTAGTGGAAAATCACCTCCATTTTCAAAATATCTTTAAATGGCAAATTTGAATAAAATTTAAAACAATGTTTCCTTGTTGTATTAACTTACTAAGTAAGTACTCTGATTTGCAGGGGATTCCAACTACATGTAGTACTCTTCAGCTGACTTTTTCATTTCAGGGGTCTTTTTGCATACAAAAAGTATAGCTATTTTACTTGCACTTGAAGATCAATGGATACAATTTGCTTTGTCATCATATACACTATATGTTCATCATTCATCAGTCGATGTGCTGATATGTAAATTGTTGTATATTCAGCATTATGGACTTGTATTGATGGAAAGGTCAGTTGTGATAACTGAAACTTTCACCCCGACTCCAGGTTTGTACTGACCTCCTGGAATCTCCGCTGCACCTCTTTAAGGAGATTTAAGGATAAAACAGCTCTGCTCTGACCAGTCTGTAATAGAGGCTAAGTCAGGTGAATGAGAGATTTAAGGGCTACCTGACTCTAAGAGTTTTTTAGGCTGTTTGAAGGGGCTAAGGTTTCTCAGCGAATGATTGCCACAATGTCTAAGTCATTTACCCCTCTTCACCTTAATGACCGGATAGATGATGAAAGGATGTTCATGTGCATGATAGGAAAGGTGAATGAAACAAAGAAGGTGAGGGAAAAGTTAGAATGAATGTAGCATGTACCATTTATATGTAGAATAGATAAGATAACATGTTACCCATCTAGTGGTGCGGATCGGTCCGGCCGGACCGGTTCCGGACTTGTAAAACGTTTAGGTTCAAGTCCAAAAAAACCTAAACGTCTGGAAACAAGTCCGGACTTGAAAAAGAATTCTCTCACTCATACACTCCTTTTTGTTTTAAACCATCTTAAACCTTCCTTAAATCGTGAAATTTGCACTAGAAAAATATTAAAACATTGCTGTTTTTGTGTTTATAACAGAACTTTTGTGTTAATTACTGACTGTATATAATTCCGTATATATAGTTTTCAAATTACGTGTAAAATATCTGACAATATGCAATTTTACATGTAACACGAAAAAATATTCCAAAATTATTGTTCAGGTCCGGACTTTCAAGTCCGGACCTGAACCTAAACCTCTGGACTCGAGTCCGAACCTAAACCTAAACTCGGGTTTAGATCCACACCACTACCCATGTCGCTACTGTCCAGAAATCAACCTATATACAGGGTGATCTGAAAGAAAAAAATGCACTTCGCTTTCCCTCCCATCCAATTACCAGTGAAGTTCTCTGTGATGTTGACTCTCCTGGCCTGGGTTCAGGAATCCAGCCAGGCTGGGTGATGTGTCTCGCAGTAGGAGAACACTGGGTACCAACGAGGTGAGATGAAAACAGGAGATGACATGGTCATGTTGGGCTGTAAAGCTGACATTCTTGGGTTTGTTCTGGTGTGGTGGGTCCTGTCAAGTTCAAGTAAGGAAAACACTGTGGATTGATCGCAAAGATTTGTGAATGCTTTTTGTTCATGCTGCTTAGCAGAGTATAATACTTTGAAGTGCAAGTAAAACATGGAGGATCTGGAGTAGCTTCCCCACACAAAAGTTAGTAGAATCAACCTCCTTGGTAGAATTGACTTCACAGTCTGATGTTTTTGACTTAAATATGTCTGTAATCAAATGATATCTACCTTCTGTTGCTCTATTTGGGGCTAGGATAAAGCAATAAAATACTTCAAATAGCAGGTACGTGAAGGAAAGGCAAAATCTCCAGGTAGGGGTAATTCCACGTTCTTCATCATGAAATTTGGACAAAGGACAAAATATAGGGAGAATTATTGCAACAACATATGACTTTGATTTATAATCTGAGATGAATTCTTGGAAGTGTTGTTGACATGTCCTGCTGGCGTGACTGGAGGTATGGAACCCAGGGAGCCAGCCTCCTCCTGACCTGCCCCCTCCCACGGGGTCACCTGCACAGCTGGGGCAGCCCAACCCAACCCATTCATTACCCCAGACATAAATCTGGGGCTGTCATCTCATCCATGCTGACAATTTTTCATGGAAAAGTGGGAGAAGAGTGTTAGTGTTAGTTGTAATTGTGTGCAACCAAGACATGTTTGTTTAGAAAGTGAGTCCTGTCAAACTACATTATTTGGAGATTTTTGTAGTCTATTGTTGATGGAGGGAGGCTCAGATGATAATGTGCCATTGGCATTTTACATTTTACCTGTATATAATCAGTAGGCAACTGCTCTAATTCGACATAAACTGTAATTGGTAATTTAGCTGGCTCTCCTTGGAGCCTTTCTTATGGTGAGAATGTCCCTCTTTTCTCTGTAATAAGCCAGCCCCTCCTTCCCAATCTCCTGATCTGACAGCATTAGGCTACCCTAGGAGCCATCAGTATTTTAACAGCTTGAGGGGAAGGATTGAACTAAATGCAAATGTATGACTCTCAAGGTGCCTGTAATTGATATTTCTTTCCATGCATGGCTACATTTTCATACTCACTGACATAGTCACATTCTTTCACAAAAGATCTAACTTTTTCACTTACTAATAAAATACTTCCCATATCTGTAACTAAAGCTTGTGTTACCTACCAAAATGAAGGTAGGATATATAAATAAAGAAATGTATTGGCTTCATGAATACCAAAGTGAAAGATCTTTGGCCCTTGGGCTTGGACTTGTTAAGAACACACATGTAAAGAAACATGATAATTAACTTTTTGTGAAGGTTAGAATGCCATGGAGAATCTATTTTCCAGCTTTAAATAAAACCAGCAATGTAAATAGTTGGGGAATTGAAAACAGCTTGGCCTGGTTCCCAAAGGATGACCATGTCTCCTCCCATCAAATTAAGGTTTATAAAGAATCTCACTGTTAGGACAGACAGTGTTTATGTAACCATTGAATTATCCCCTTTGTAGGGATGAGACTGATGACATTGGGCCGCTAGGTCAACAGTGAACTGGACCCATGATGGAACAGCTAGTTGATACTAATGTATAGGGCAAGAAGAGAGCTGTAAATGACTTTGTTTATGGCCTGTCTTTGTTGTTTCTTTGAGTAATGTTGCAGTAGAAGGATTAGGTTTTGTATGCAGTGTGCACTCCTGGTCACATGATGGAAGATTTCACTTCAATGTTGATGATCTGTGAAATGAAGTTAGCATGTGAGCTGGCCTGAAGCACTCTGGCTCTGTCATTATGAAGGGGATATGTGAGGATCAGGGAAAACACCTGCAAGGGCTCTGATGGTGTAGGATAAACATGTTATATTTTACTCTCTTTGGTTTCTGAACAATGCTTGAAATATGATTTGTTGCATATTTCAAAATGAGATGCTACATAAATGGTTACAAATACAGCATTAATTTACGACTTTTGATGCCTGACTTGGCACAAATTGGTGGGATTTATGACTTTTCCAACCTGTTGCATTTCAATTCAATTCCATTGTGCTAGTGCGAAGTTCGTAATGTACAACACCCATAGAGTGCTGAAGGTTGAAACTCTCATATGTTTATGGGTACATTTATACATGTGTATATGGTCAATTTTGCAAAATCTACAACCATTCAGTAGCATTATTTAATGATTAACATCAAAGTTAAGCTCCAACACATCTCCTCCATATCACTAACCACAGGGTCAAATTCAACGCTTTGTGACCTCAGCTCTCAGGAATGTTAGGTGGGTGTATAGATTTGTCTGTGTGTCTTTATTTGCTCTTCTGTATGACTTAATAGAATCATTGGATACCTGGAAGAAATGTAAGTTTCGTATCCATCACTGACAGAGGCTCTAGAATAGTAGACATTTGTATAAATCTATAACATATAAATAGTAACCATCATGCTTTTATTCTAGTTACCTATCCAGAGAAATTCAGGCCCATCCATGGGTGAGCCCACAGCAGGGTATCCTGGTATTAGCATCCCCACCTTCTGCTGGCAGTGGGGTCCCTTCACTACCTTCTCAAGTTGGCCTGTTTCTGATAACTGGCCCTGCTGTCAGAAAAATGCAAGCTAGGACGCAGGAGTCAGGACAACAGTGTGGAGAGACCCAGTACCAGCCCTGCATGTGGCATATTTACCAGGTTAACAGTAGGGTGAAGGTTAAAGTTGCTGGTGCAAAGCAGTCATTCAAATGCTTTCACCACCTCCTCTGTGAATTTATGTGGGTGGGTGTCATCTGGGTAGGGCAGATCAATAATTGGAAACACTTTTTCTGGAGTCAAATATTTGTGCAAAGGATGATGATCACAGATATTCAAAGGGGGCTACTATTAGAAAAACCTGGTCAACTACATAATTATTTCTTTTAAGTATGCCTCAGCAACAATAGTATTGTTTTTTACATTACAGATCTGCATGTCGTGAACTTCATGGCAATCTTGCTGGCATTTAATAGAAAATGTCTTTGTGCAGTGCTCCATACACCCTATAAGACCCCATGTGCTCCTAGAAACCCCCTTACACATCCCCCCTTGAAGACAGCAGATAGCAGGCATACAGCAGACAGGCTGTGCTCCTCTAGATCTGCTGTTTCTCTGGTAAGAAATAACTCACTTTCTCTGTGGATTGTAAAGCATTAAGATTATAAATTGTTGCTGACTATAGTCAGATAAATTGTATGATACCATGTACAAACTGTTGCCTGCATCTGCCTTTTGTTTTCTCTCTTCATTTTCACCAAGTGTGTTAATATTCATTGGGACCTGTTGCATGTACAGTATTGTTTTTTGTGCGCTTAAAATAGTTTCACAAGAGAGATTGTATGATACATATAATGTAGCCTTCAATATTATTTGTGTTATTAGGTATGAGGCTGTTTTGGAATGAATTCTGAGGATACAGTAATATATAACATAATCACTGGGTTTTTGACATGTAGATCATTCAGACTCTCTTCTTTTTTTTATTCCTGACAATTATGACTTTCAACTACTGTAAATGTGACCAATCGCATTGATAAAAAGCGTGTTAGAATATCCAGTTGCCCACCTCCATTACTTTGGGAATGTAGCTGATCTGCCTGGAATGCCAAATTGGAGATAAGCCTTGCATATAGAATTGATTGTGCCATCACTTCACATTAGACACTTCAGAATCTGATACAACACAAGCCATCTTATGTGTCAGTGATACCTTTTTCTCATATTGATGCTTTACAAGTTGTAGGACAAGGTCTGCCTTTGATTCTTCCTGCCTGAGCTATGCCAGATCTATTATGAGCCTATTTTGTTTTAGAGACAGAATGTTATGACGCATGTAGCATATGTCCTCTAAACTAGTGCAGTCCTTCCCCACACACGCCACATGGGAACAATCAGGGCCATGTTTTGGGAAATGGTGCTGCTGTCGCTACCATCCAAAACACTGTTTCATGTTGTGGGATACATACATAGGAAGCGTCAAGGGAAATATGTATACAGTGTTCTTTTTTTTGCAAGTGAGCAGAGGGAAAGTTTGCTGTGGGAAATTTTTGTTCCTGAAATGTGTGAGCAGGAAATAAAAACTTGTAAGATCAATTGGCCTTTTTCCTCCAACAGGATTTAGTTTCTCAAAAGCCATTAGAAAAAGAAAGTATGTGTTGAATGTTCCTTTCTGATGGTGTTCGCTGTCATCATGCTCAAAAGTTTTTGTCACTACATCATTATCATTTCATAATCATTACTAATATGTTCTTGATATCAGACCTGATTTCTACATAGATCTTTATCAATCACACAACTTGTGAAGGCTGTTATGTAAATATACAGTCATCGCTCTCCAGCTTTTTCACATTATACAACTTAATGATATCATCATACTTCATATTTCATATCTTGCTTGTATCAAAAACAAGGAAGGTAGATGGAGAAAAGTGTTGAAAAAACATTTCTTTATTTTCATGTTCTTTATTTCAATCATTCATAATTTATTTCTTATCTGAAAATATGTTAATCATCAAATCCTTACATGATAATCAGGGTTTATAAACTGATCAACATACTTTCCTGATGCAGGATAAGGACCTTTTAGACTTGTGACTCATTTCTTTTTCACCGTTTTTGAACAACACTACTTATCAGAATTGCAAAGAAAACTGAGAAAAGCAAACTTTTCTATGATGAAGTCTTTTTAAGAATACTCTTTCCTATGTCTTGCTGTAGAGAAAGCCTTATCTGACTGTATTTTCTAGCTTTTCCATCATTTTAGGCCATACTTCTTTATTCAACTTGTAAACTTGTCTGTGCCAAAAACATACAAAAATACACTTTTGTATGTCTTGCAAGGGCTACTAGTAATTCTATGAAACTGAAAAGAGAAAACCTTTTTTGACTCCTCCTTCAACTGAGTTGTCTGAACAGTTTTTTCCGTAAGCAGGAAATCATGTCTTCCTCTCCCATCCCTTCTTGATCCAATGTTTTCTTTAAAACTATGACAAACAACTCATTACAGTAATGTTCAAAGGTGTCCATATTTCCTGGTTCCCACAGTGAACTGTGGATGTTCAGACTCTGACTCAAAGGAGCCCCATGTCGGGTAAACATCATGTCGTAGAGGCTTTCTCCTCACGCAATTTGTGGTCACTATCAAGGGGAATTTGTGGCTTTGACATGACTTTGAACTTTCAGTAGAGAAATCTGGTTTAGATATGGAGGGACTTCTGGTGGCTTGTTGATGAGTCTGTCCCAGTTGGACATAGGAAGATAGCCAGACTTGTAAATAAATAAAGTTCAGATAGAGGGATTTGTCTTAGCTTAGCACTCATACAGTGCTGGGGGCATCATGGCAGTTTTTACTATTACCTTCTTTGGCGAATTGCCTTTGAACTTACCTGCTACCATTTCTATGCAAGATAATGGGTCTCTCTGGTCTTTTCTGACAGTCTGTTTACTCTGTTACCTTTTAACCTGGCTGAAATCCTATAAAAATTTCATTTACAATAGACATCTTCACTTCCAGCAAAATTCATGTGAAAAGGGGATTCTAAAACCTTTGTGTACATTGCTATTAATACTCATCTTGTCAATAGCAAACTGGTGACACCATTGCAGCGCTAAAGAATGCATAAGAAATAAGAATCCTTATTACCTCCGTAAAAATGGAGGTATTGTTTTTTGTCTGTCTGTTTGTGTTGCTGCATATTTTAGCCAGCAATAACATAAGAAGATATGGATGGATTGTAATGATATTTGGATGGTGGGTAGGTCTTGGGATGACAAAGGTGTAGGTTTAGGGTGCAGGTTTGGGCCCTCTAGCAGCTAATTATGGAACTACAGGGGCATTTTTGTAAGAGGATAATTAAAGGAACAACGGATTTGGTTATGCAGGTAGAGATGTGCACAAGAGATGTGCACAAGTAGACTTTCTAATGAAATGATTACTTTTGGGGTCAGTGTATACCAGGTCAGACC
The DNA here is from genome assembly GCF_035083965.1 of Branchiostoma lanceolatum. Taxonomy (NCBI): domain Eukaryota; kingdom Metazoa; phylum Chordata; class Leptocardii; order Amphioxiformes; family Branchiostomatidae; genus Branchiostoma; species Branchiostoma lanceolatum. The sequence goes on along the minus strand of NC_089724.1, from coordinate 21,022,456 downwards.
TCGTAGTCTTAAAGAGGTATAATTTATGTAGAGATTTATAGATTTAGATTTGTAATCAATGAATTTGAAGCCAGAGAGTCATAAAGGGAAGAGGCTAATCAGCACCATTACTTCAATGAGAAGACACTTTGTAAAAATGACTCAGCACTGGGACACTTATAGCAAGGGCAAGTAGAACATTGGATGCCATGTATAGTGATCATAACACCTATATGCTTGTATGCTAATCAAACAGTGACAGTCCACTCTCAAGGCTCTGAGGGGAATCAAGCTTCCTGTGGTAGACACAGACGGAGAGATGGATATAGCCTAAAGAAGGATACTTGTACTTAATTGACTGAAGAGGCAGCGAAAGGAAGTGATGGTGGTAGATAATTGTTCTGTATTAATCCACCTGTCTGTCATGTCAAACTAACACCCCTGTGCATAAAATATTGTTTCAGTGGTAAAAGTGCTCAGACTCTGAGTCACGTCAGTTAGCATGACTGACTTGTAGCCGGGATGAAAAAGTATGTACATATATTAAAGATTGAGAAAAAGGGTACTAGTACTGGTACGACTATTAGCTGCTCCAGAGTCTGAGAAAATAGAGAAAATACCCAAATAAAATGTCTGGTTGTTTCTTGATTTATGTTGCACTGTCCAATATATGATGTGCACTTGGCAGAGACTGTACAGAGATTACTTGTAATCTTTCCACAAGTTTGTAATGCGATATTGAGAGAGCCCTAGGTTTGTATATTTCTTCACTCGTCATTCAGGCTTAGAAGAGGTTTGATTTTATCGGGACTTGTCTCACGAGAAGAGCTATTAGCAATGGACTCTGCCATTGGGGTGATTGTCGTATTCCTCTTATCTCACTGGCTTTCCTTCTTTACAAGCTCAGGAAATCCCAGCTAAAGCTCTGGCTAACCCCTCCCTTCCTTCTGCTCCTTCTTTGGTCGGATGCCAATAGCAGTGAGCTTTTCCTGTCAGTAGATCACCCCGAGCCTCCGACTGATGGTCAACATCAATTTGCCCTGTGCTGTCTGAGTGCTCTGATTAGTCTATTTTGTTCTGTCTTTTTGATTAAGGAGGCACAGATGATATATTTTTTACCCCTTGTTGAGTCGATGTATATCCAAAGAAATTCTGCAGTTTTCATTTTTTTCCTTCCATCCAGCCATCCATACCTCCATTCATCGCATTTACCGCCTCTATCCAATTGCTTATGTTCATTCATACCATAGATACCTATGATAATACAGAATTCATTCAACTATTATATGACATCTTTTAATCCATCCATCCCTCTTTCCTGCCTTCCTTTCTTTCCTCTCCCTGCCTCCCTAAAGATCCCTCCTTCTCGGAGCCAATGTAAGTGCATTTTGTGTACTAGGCTAACTTTGTACCTGCTACAATAGTCGCGCAATAAAGTTCTTCTTCTATGTCGGCAATACACCCACAATTCTAACGTCTGTGCATGCTTATTACATGTCTCTCTTTCTGGTGCTCTAACTTTCCTTGACCTCACTTCTGCACACTTTCCATCTTTCTTGAACATCTACACTTCAGGACAGGGTTCACCAGTAACTCTCACTGGCAAAATTATCTGCCAGTGTCCAGATTGCTTTACTTGTCTTCTGCTGCAACCCATGGCCCATCTGTTTCAGTTTTGTAATCTGTTATTTTTGTCAAGGTATCTCAGCAATGGGACGTGTAGGAGTGTAGGATGGTCTACAACCAGGAGTAAGTAAACAATGATTGCCAGTGCCACAATAAAAACTAGGAAGTGTGAACCCCAGTGGTAATGAATTCTGAAAGACTCACAACCCAAAGGCAGGTGGCGAGAAGGTCAAGTAGTTGAGTGTTTCAAGACATTGTCACCGCTAGGGCCTGTAACATTGTCTCCTTTGCAGCTTTATGCCGGCAATTAGGATTTCTCCAGCAGAAGCACCTGACCCAGATAGTAAAAAATTGGCGCTCCCCCCGAAAATAAGCACCGGCCAGAAAGCCTGCAAAGGAGGCTATTTGCACCCCAACATCCTTTCATTGAAATGAAAATGTGCTGGAGGGAGGAGGGCAATTGAGTCCACAGATTCCCCAATTTCAATCTGGTGCCAGATTCATTATAGGCATCTCTTTCCTTTTCATGTTGAGGAACCACAAAAAAGCGTATTACAAGTAGAGGGAGATGAAAGAAACAGTGATGAGCAGATGTTGGCTGGTAGTACTGTCAGCAGTCCCCTCCTGAGATGGTAATTCTGTTACAAGTACCCCAACAGTGGTGGACATTTGGTCCTGATAGGATGCACCTCATCACTGGCACTGATTGATGGTAAAGGAAGATCTGTACAACTCTCTCAGCAAAATCTCCAACGCTGGTCATTGTGTTTGGAGCACAAGCTAGTTGATCATCTGAGCCATGTGAGAAGGGGACGGGGAAAAAGTACAAATATAAAAGGTAGAACCATAGAAGAGCAGCTGTTGCATTACTTCTATGCACTGCAGGTTCTAGGTTCCACCTGTATCCACCTAAACCACATCGTCTTGCACAGTCCATGAGGACATGCTGCCCCAGATGGGTTGTTTATCCCGGTATGTGTCCTTGGCAGGAGGTTGGTCATGATTGACTCTGGCACCAAGGCAGTGTGCAGAGTCTAGACTCCAAGACAACTTTGGAGACACCTCAGTCATGTCTCTAGACCCTCACAGCAGATACAGGTTTGATGGCCTGTCTAGATTGAAACTTAAAACGTCATCTTCTCCTGCCTTGCACTGGATGCAATTTACTTCATCTGTAGGCTTTGGCTATCATTTTCATGATCAGGACAAGTGTGATATCTTAAATCCATTTTTGCTATTGTCAGATAGACATTTAAACTTTTGTTTTTTTATCTGTATTTACATTGTATTACAGTCACCAACTTTTTGCATGAAATTTGCTTTTCTGTCTTTAATCCCTGCCTACGACAGGAAAATTTTTATTTGCGTTTTACATTGAATATTTAAATTTACATTTTAAATACCATTATCATAAAAGCATACTGGTAACCTAGGTCATCAGTTGAAGGGTTTCCCAGAGTTTGCCCACCATGGTTAGCAATGTCTGTCTGTTTGGCCTTAGATTTTCTCCAAGAACCAAATAGCATAGATCTAGAATTCTAGTTACTCCATCATAACCAGCTCATTTATCACTCCATGCCAGCAGGACTGCTCATTTCAGAGAGCAACACATTTTGAATGGATTATTTCATTAGACAAATAAATACTGAGAATGTCAAGCAGCTTGGAATTCATCTGTGGTTGATTTGGTAGTAGGGAGAGGATCTCCTGTTTACCTCCCTAATTATGTTGAATTCAAGGAGAGTTTTACTCTTCATTAGAAACAGGTACATTGTATGTAGATAACGCACATAAGGCACATGCAAATTACTACTTTATTTAAATGAGGTTGATTTTTTTAATGTGTAACAATCTTAGCTAATTAAAGCCATCTTGATTATGAAGGAAAGAATTTTGGTTTTATAGATAATAAACATTTTTTTCTCAGATATTGATCTGTCAATAATGAACATAGATTTTCTTTCAAGACCCTTTCAAGACCTGAATGCAAACACCAAAGTCAAGGAAGGATTAAGAGATCCATTGAATGTTAAGTAACCAATACTGAAATTGTTGAATCTTTATTAAAAAGTTGTTGAGACAGATGGTGTTGCACGAGTAATCAATTTATATTGATTGATAATGATAATGTTATCACTGTATGTTATGCCTAGCCAAGACTTCTGGCACTTCAATACATTGCATAGATAAGAGAACAGGCTGTTTAGAAGGTCATCCCTTTTCTTGAAATACTCAACTTGAAAACAAAATACATTGTATAGACAGGTACAAAATAAACGAATGAATAAAAGCTATAACATAGAAGCCACATGCATATATAAAGAAGATTGCTGCTTATTTTGCCAATCAGATAATATTTTTTTGAATTAATGTCGTAGTCATTAAGTTGTTTTGTCCCACTTCCAGTTGGATTGAATTCTGACAGATTCCTCCACATCTGCCCTAATTCTGCCACTGTGGAGCTTCTAGATGTATAATTCCTTCTCTTGAGAAGGAATTTTTGTGCAGCCACCCAATTATCATAGATGTGAGGAAGACCAGGCCTCATTTGTTACTGGGTCAGTTGTGCACTTTGATGTGTTGCTGATTCAACCTGAATTAAACTGATTAAATTCGCCTTTTTGGAATACTGTAAATCTTTTAAAATTTTTGCAGTTGTTTTATTTTCACCTTTTTTGCGATGCCCCTCTAACACGAAAACATGGCACTTCAAATATGAATTTTTGGTGTGACAGGATTGTTTCACCTGCATACTTGAATTGAAACGCTGCAAAAACATAATTTCTTGGGCCATGTTGATTTGATTATATGGATGACGCATTTTTCAGTGCCACCTTCACACAGGTGGAATGTCCCTCCTTCCTGTAACCGTCACTTCCGTAGAATGGAAGGACATCAGACAATCAAAAAATTTTTCTCCCTTCGTATCTAATAAAGGAAGTACCGGTAAGGTGTGGAGGTCTGAACCCTCCAGCACAAGGATATGAAACTTCCTCCTCTTGGGAAAGAATTTCCTATGACTGGATCAAATAGATGAAATTTGTATAATGTTATGCTGTCAGACAAGCCTATTTTTGGTAGGAAACGAGACAACTTTTCTAGTTCTGCAGCCACAGCCTAGCCTATAAGGTTCTGAGTCGGAGTTTGAATCTGAGCGGGGTTTGGTTTAGGGCGCTGTAATATGCCAGAAGTGTGTGGTTGTCACCCCGAGTATTGCTCCCTATTACTTGGTGATCATTATAGGTGTGCAGAGCTTTTTAGAATCTCCTGAAAAGTCTATGGGTTGTATGAATTTTCAATAAATTTACGTTGTCGGAGATTGCGCATAAAAGTTATCACATAGGCCTTTTTTGTTTTCACTTTTCAGAGACAAGAAGTTCTATGCTTTTCCAGCATAATAGCCATTACCCTAGGAAAGTTTGTTTTTTCATGTAGGTTTGATAAAAAAGGTCCCAAAATTTAATCATAGTTTCTACCTGAAATAAAGAGACAACAGTCAGTACCGAGAAGTCCAACAGAAAGCTGCTTTTCACTGGAATGATTACATTTTCTCTCCTACATTTCTAGGTGGAATTGTAGCCCTTTGTGCGGAGGGTGTCAGCCTACATGATACCATAAAAGAAACTCTGGTCCAATTGCAAAACGTATGAAAAATCATTTTTCAAAAATGTAACCGACCAAAGGGCTATAGCACCTGTCACCTGTAAATAAAGACAACGATACAGAATTCTGGAAAATGTCCACTAGCTTTGTCTTCAATGATCTTACATCTTTCTTTATCCATCCACCTTGTATTAATTTCGGCAATTAAGCTCTAATACAGAACCCTTTGACCATTATACAAAGAGTGCAGCATTGCTGACAGTTCTTGAAATGTGAGTTCATTTGCCAAAAGATGAGACAACAGGAACAGCTGGAACCTTGTCTCTAGATAACAGCATATCTTCCACTCCAAATGATGACCATTATGATTATCAGAGTTGGGCTGCAACAATGGGATGTGACAGGCGGAGGTAAGGCTGACGCCAACCGTCTGTACTTCCTGCTGTGTTGTCCGCCTGGTACCAGTAAGGATAGTCCACGCCGCCACTGTCTTTTTACTTGATATGCACCAGAACAAAGGACCAGTTACACTTCAAAAGTCTCCCATCTTGTCAAATGTTCTTTGAAGAGTGAAAAGGAGTCACACCCTTATTACATTTGTCACAATCTATCAAGGTGTTTAGATCTCATCGCGGCCAAACTTTTTGAGCACATGCTGCTGTTTTTCACAGCAATTCATATTTTTTAGAGAAATATCACAATTATCAAGGTGTTTAGATCTCATCGCGGCCAAACTTTTTGAGCCCATGCTGCCATTTTTCACAGCAGTTCATATTTTTTAGAGACAGAAGAAAATGAAGTTAGCTTATCCTAAATGGTTGTAATTATTACATTCAAGTAGATTTAATGATTTGTAACCTTCTCCCTGCTTGAGTAGCCTTTTGGCGCCAAATTTGTATTGGTGACAGCTTTATAGGATTAGGCAGGAGGGAGAAGGATGAAAGCCTGTGTGTACTTTATGAAATAGACATCATAGCTTTGTGAATGGTAATCCAATGCCAACTGTGCGAGTATGAGATATGTGTCTGTGACTTTTCATGTTCCCAGATCACTTAACAAAATGCACTAAAAGAATGAATTTCCAAAGTCTTAAATCAAGATAAAAAGACATCTCAAAAGCTATTTGAAAACATTTAATTTTGCTATAGACTGCATGGCGACAAAGTGCTTTAGGCTATAGTTCATCACTACATAGCAATCTATAATTAAAACATGAAAGCAAGCTGTCTCCTTCAGTATACAAATGTACCTGCTTTCAATTACTTGAGTCAAAAGTACTAATTTCATTTTAGAAACAAAAGGTGATGTTTGAGAAAAAAAGTGATGAGACAATGATTCAGTTTCAACCAGACCTCGACTACTTGTACTTGTTTATTTGTAAGCAGTCAAAAGCAAACAACAGCCATTGATTACATGAGAAGCTATTCTGTTCACCTGTATATTGACTGTACACCTGTCCTCTGTTGATGGGACTTCACTGTTAGCTATGTTATGCCAAGTAGATTCTACATCAATATCTGTGAAGCAAGTTAAGTTTTCTTGAGTTTAAAAGATAGCTTCACGATAGTTTCATTATAAAGCTTGTTTAGTCATGCTTGTTTTCTCTTTGAAGAAATGTACTAAGATTTTATAACTTACAGTTCAGTTAAGATTTAGAGCTGGCATATGGCCATACTTGTTCCTTAGTATACCTTTTAGATCTACCCTACAGATAACAAAGACAACTTTGACACTATCACGATCTGCTAGATTTTCTACCAGGGAAATTGTCCAATAATTGAGATATTTTTCTTCTTTTGATCAAACCAAACTATAGAGCATTTGAAAATTGTTGGAAATGACGGTGTGAAAAAAATAAACGTTTCTGTAAGCTGTTCTGCTAATTGATCCCTTCTTTCGTCAGTTTTGCCTGAGGCATTTGGTTGAAGACCTGGCTAAAAAGTCAATACATCCAGGCATTGCAACACTCCGCTGTCCTACTGTCACAAGGTGAGTTGACTTGGTTTGCTTTTACTACAGTTTTCTCCTAGCCCAACAATATTGAACTGGTTGCTTGTGAGATGTAGGCCAATGAAAGATTTAGTCACCATGTATCATTGAGATTTTCCACACCTGTATGTTTATTGACATAGACTTTTTATGATATAGACAAGTATTGGCTTATGAAAACATATGGTGGAATTTTATTTTTGGTTACTGCCAAAAAAACGGGTCAGTATTTTCGTGTTTAGAATTAAGTGTTCTTTAGGGGTCTCCCGAAAGTGCGAAATGGAACGAAATGGAACGAAATGGAACGAAATGGAACGAAATGGAACGAAATGGAACGAAATGGAACGAAATGGAACGAAATGGAACGAAATGGAACGAAATGGAACGAAATGGAACGAACTAAAACATATGTAACATTATGAAATGAAAAACCAGTAGATAGCGAAATATAAGGAATGTTGTAACATTCACAGTAGACCGGAACAGGAAGTAAACACATAATATAACGTGTTTTGTTTCTTGAATCTGTTTGATAATAGTAAATAAAACGTTTTTGCCGCGTTTTTGTGGCTAGATTCTTCCCTGAAAATGGGGGCGCCGCGTGCAAAGAGCTCTGCCGCTCTTCCTTGCTTTTACCAACGATCTGCAAATGAATTGCTGAAAACAGCAGGGAAAACAAGCGAACGGAACTGAGTATCGAAGTAAGGACTGGATTATACAGAAGTTGGTGGTAACATTGCATCTCATAATTCACCAAGAGGGAATGAGGCAAGCGTAATTTCATTATTTATACAGCGTGTTTGCGTGTTGCAAATGGAGCCCCGCATGCAAATGAACCGCCACTGTTGCCTGCGCACCGGAACTGTGCACGTGGGCGTGCTACCGACATGTTGAATCAAACTCCGACTTCCCAGTTTTATTTACATACGGTTATAGCCCATAACTAGTACGTAGCATATGCATATATGCGCAACAACGATTTGTATGCAACCAATTGTTCAGCTGGTCGGCTGTCGGAGAATGGACCCACCCGTTAATGATATGCAAATGCAGCTCTGTGCTGCGTCACCAATGTGACATTTCACACTCCATTCAATCACGGACGTGGACTGGGAACTACCTCTGGAGACATTTCTGCTTCCTTGTTCGCGACAAAACAAAGGGAGGGTGTGAACGAGCAGGAAATGTATTTCACGGTTCACACAACACGCAAACACGCTGTATGAACAATGACATTACGCTTGCCTCATGCCCTCTTGGTGAATTATGAGATGCAATGTTACCACCAACCTCTCTGTATAATCTAGTCCTTACTTCGATACTCACTTCCGTTAGCTTGTTTTCCCTGCTATTTTCAGCAATTCATTTGCAGATCGTTGGTAAAATCAAGGAAGAGCGGCCGAGCTCTTTGCACGCGCCCCCATTTTCAGGGAAGAATCTAGCCACAAAAACGCAGCAAAAACGTTGTATTTAATATCATCAAATAGATTCAAGAAATAAAACACGTTATATTATGTGTTCACTTCCTGTTCCGGTCTACTGTGAACGTTACAACGTTCCTTATATTTCGCTATCTACTGGTGTTTCATTTCATAATGAAACATATGTTTAAGTCCGTTCCATTTCGTTCCATTTCGTTCCATTTCGTTCCATTTCGTTCCATTTCGTTCCATTTCGTTCCATTTCGTTCCATTTCGTTCCATTTCGTTCCATTTCGTTCCATTTCGCACTTTCGGGGGACCGTTTTTTAGTTTGATAATCAGACTACAATTTGATCACCATTCATTCATCATAGCACCATGTGAACAATCGATACACCTCTGTACAGTCTGTAAGTACTATGAGCCACTGGTTATCAACTCAGGTAACACATGTTGGGATGAAGTAGCAATAGGCTTTGACTGGCTGTGTTTGTTATTTGTGTTACTGTGGAATATACAGGGTACGAAATCAGAGGGTATTATATTTATCATCAATTGTTGGAATTTTAGATGATATGTATTAATCTATAAGATAGCATGTTGCAGGATAGGATTAGAATTTTGATCCAACCTCCCCTGATAGTCCATAATGGATTGTCCCTTGGGATCACCTGTGGCTTCTGGCTGAGCCCAGCTCATCAAGTGGACAAAAGAACTATCAACAAAAGATGAACTCCTTTGTTTGCTAAATTGACAGAAATGCCTTTTTGAGAGCACAGGCTGTTTTCTGTTTAGATTGTCACCTTACCCTGAGATTAATGTGGGTTTTGTCGTGCAGGAACTGGTGTTTAGTAATGTATAGCAATTTGCAGAGTGTTGTCAGCGTATATTTTGATCTCTGGATTAAGGTGATATGTCAGAAATGTAATGATCTATCAACTGAGGAATATGATATCTTAAAACAAAATCAACCTGGTTAGAAAGAACTGACTATCCAACTTAAGTTGTCTCTCTGTGAGTGATTTGAGATACGAAATGAAAATCTTAGCTAGGTTTGTACAACAAACACTAGTGTTTGATTAGTACTATAAGAGATCAAAATAGCTGTTGAGGTGGAATAATTAGAAATGTAGAAATCCTTTCTCTTGTATGGGATTCACAGATTTTCATTAAACAGCTTCTTTGGAAGAATGAGCACTTATTAGCAAGGAGGAGCCCAGTGATTAAATGACCAAGACCGACAAAGCATTGTTTAAAAGTGGCAAACATGGGTTACCGGTAAAGTAATAGGCATTTAGGCAGGAGGAAAGAGTTGATACTTATAGGGCTGGTCAAGTCAGGCCAAGGCATGAAGGTTCAAGAGATATTAAGAAAAACATAGTCACAGCTAGTTTGGACTCTTTTATTTTTACATAGTAAAATTTAAGCAAGTTGACCCCTCAATGACCATTTCAATCATTGAGAATTGGTGAAGACAAAAGAGAAAGAAAGCAAAATTTATGTTGCTTTTACTGCCCTTTCTTGGATATGACTTTTAACATAAAGAAAAAGAAAACCCAGCCTCCTTGTTCAACTTTAAGAAGCATTTTGTCTGCATAATTCTAACATGAGACTTAAGACCCCCATTCCACTGGGACGGCGACCTCACTGCGATCGAGCTGCGATGTAAAATTTGTCGGAGCGCTCAACGAATTTCATACATAGAAAAACGAATCTTTTTACACTTTATGTGTTTTGTTATCTTTTCAGTCATTCTTGTACATCTTGCATGATATTCCAATTATGAAGTCAAGGGTTGGACAAATTCAGTGTAGGTCGCAGAGAGAGCGCAGCGCGATCGCCGTCAAGTGGAATGGGGGGCTAAGGAATATGGAGGACATTTTTGAGATAAAGCTATACCAGATCTACAGACAGACAGGGAAAGTTTTTTTCTTCATCTCTGGTCTGTCTTAAGGTCTGTCTTTAATAGTTGCTCGACAGTTCACATAATTCTTTGCCACCTCATCACAGGCATTGATTTTCTCCAGATCTTAATTATCCCCACAGTTTGACACATATCTGTGCTCCATTCTCCTGAAAAATCACAGGTGATTTCCGTTTCAAATTTCTTTAGTGTCGGCGAACATCAGATTAACATATTTGTGATTTTAAGTACTTCAGATTGACTACCGTATTGTCGGCTTCTGTCTGGACTTCTGCACTAATGCCTTCTGCACTATTTTTGCTAGCACTAAATTTTCTCAACATCCAAAACTTGAATAAGAACTTGAAGCATCCCATCATAGAAAATGTGCACTGCCTTGCGACCAATCCATTCTGCTATTACAATAATTGACAAGGCAAATGTAGATCAGAGTCCAAATTAAGTATGGGAGACGAGCACACATTCTTTACCATCATTAATGTTCAGTTGCTCCCACGATGTTACCATTGTTTTTAATGGAGATCAATATCTCAGATGATAATTACCTCAAGAATGCAAATGTTTAAGAAGAGATTAATTTGGCTTATTTAGAGTAAGCCTCTACTAGTAATAACATTATTATACTTGGATGAAAATTCTTGCTCTCACTCTTTCAACATGTTGTCTTAAGTCCTGGCTTTGGAAGAATAGAAAACAAGAAAAGGGAATTATGGAAATATGGAAAAAAAGAGAAAAGGATGAAATGCAGATTGAAGGGTTTACAAATTTGAGATGTATCTTGAGATTTATGACAGAAACGTACAAGAAAATGTCTTTGAAGAGACAACTTCAGCCTCTGCATTGTATCTGTCATGTTATGGCTTAGGTTGTTTCGTCTTCTGTATAGACTTGTTCCAAGACACCATTGTACCTAGTGTTCTACAGGGAAACCCAGGCTTATCTGACTGTCTAACTGGCAAGATTGTGGATTCTGTCAAGTTCATTGCTCAGTTCCTGAATACAGTCTGAATTTATGACAAAAATGACCCCATCTGTAATGTCTGCAGTGTGGGAAGACATTCTTGATGATAGAAATAGCTGTGACCAAATGTTGTATTCTACTTGCCATTTATAATTTCTGTATACCAACTAAAACTAGAGTTCCACGACCTCATACCTTCGCCAAATGATTTTAACCATTGTGACTGACGTATTAGGAGTGTTTCTCATCAATTATAAATCATACCAGTTGATTGTCTTAAAATATGACATGTCCAAAGTATGAGCTTAACAAAGTATGAGCTTAACAAAGAAGGTGATGCTAATATTGATCATCAATTATGCAAATGAGGCCCTTATCAGCATAATTTGATTCAACAATGTTCACATTCACATAAATTCCCGATGCCACAAAAAAAGTATTAAATGCATGAAATTTCTGTCATTTACCAGTATAGAATTATAGTAGTTTCTCATTTAAATATGCAAATTAGGCCCACATTTGCATATTTTCTATCTTCAACATTCCTCTGTTCCTCAGTTACAATTTGAATAGTCATATCATGGCACAAAGTAGATTTTTAAAGTTGCCTCATTAATTATGCAAATTAGAATTCGATTTGCATAATTATCGGCCAATTATTCTAAGCATCACACAAGCTATCGACATACCAAAAATCATGACCATCCATCAAGGCCATCTTGAGTTATAGTATTTTCTCATTAATTATGCAAATGAGGTCTTCATTTACATAGTTCATATGAATTAATATTTCTCTCTTCCTCACTTACATATGTCAAATGTTTCAGAGTCCTATCATGGAATTTGGCGGATGGATAAACTTTCCTCATTAATTATGCAAATTAGATACTGATTTGCATAAAAAGTATCCAATCATGTTCATCATCACTCAAGCTATCTACTTACCAAAAATCATTGCCATCCATCAAGCCCTTCTTGAGTTATTCCCTTTCAAAGTCAGATGCAAAACCTGCTCCTGCAGTTCCAAAAATGGCCCAAACCCATACCACTTACTCTCTGTCCAAAGAGCTATCTACCACTCAAAAATCAGTTCCATAGCATGTCCAGAACACGAGATATCAAAACAGGAAGTTCCGCTGCAGTACCATAACAAGCCGCTAGGGGACCCAAAATCTAATCATTTCCTAGTCTCATCAAGACCTACCCACCTACCAAATATCAAGACAATCCATCCAAGCCTTCTCGAGTTATGCTGTACATTACATACATACACACATACATACAAACGCTACCCTCTGCATAACCTTCTCGGCGAAGGTAATAATAATCAAGGGACAAAATTGGTGTAACATGAAACACTTCTTTTAGGTTTTATATTTCTCCAGCTGTCTCAAACTTTATCTCACAAGGTTTAGGATACCATTGATGAAAAGTCACTTAGGATGTTGCCTTGATAGATATTGTAAACTTCCTGATGATTTAGATATGCTGGTTCTCATAGAGACTGACCTTGAGATAGCTACTTTGTGGGGTCGTGATGTTGAGGCAGTTCTGCAGATTTCACGGGCACCCTTGGCGCCAGTTCCAGGCAACATGAGAGGCTGACTCAACCGGCAGTAAGCTTCTGGAAATAAACTGTTGAAATCCGGAGGAACTGGAGAACAGCTCGTATATGGAACTGGCTGTTTTTTGTGAAGATGGTGAACAGGAAAGTTCTGTCAACCTTATGTAAATAGGCTAGCAGGATGCTTGGAAGTCTACCTGCCAATCAAGGAAAGAGTTCTGTCTGGTAAAGATAGGCTGAAGGGCTGCACAGTTTCGAATTTAAGAAATGTGAAATTGCTTAGGGCTGTTTCAATCAAGCCTTGCCAACATTCCACCATAGCAATACAAAGTTCACACATGAGTCAATATGAATGGTGTTTTGGATGCTTGAATGTTTGATTCCAATCTGCCTTCTCTGTCCTCCTACATCTCTTCAAAGCACTATACTGCCTAGTTGATGGGTACTGTCATTTTGCTGACTGTACCCATAACTAGGACTGTCTTGTGCTATCACATCCCAATAGTATCCTTTCTCAACTGAATCCCTTGATTCCTACCATGGGAACAGTGTAGGGTTTATCCATACTGCAGCTTTAGGAGCGGAATTAGTGAAATCCTCTCCCTCCCAGGAAACACTGCAGCCTGGCGCCACTCCAGTGTCAACCTCCCTGGGAGTTTGCTTTTATAGCCCAGTGGTGAAACACCTTCTACAAGGCCAGGCATGAGGCATTACCTTCATCTGGGGGAGACCAGAAAAGGACGAAAGTTGAAAGAGTAAGGAGTAATTGATAGATCCATCACTGCCGATGCACTTATAAAATGACTAATTCAGTCAGTCTGTGGCTTGTACATTTTTATTGGTCAGATAAAATGTTTGTTACAGCCTGCATAGTTTTTTAGTATAGTTTATTGTTAGCTCAGGAACATTATGATTGACTGGTCCATTTGAAGAAAAGTCTTCTAGACTCTGGATATGTACATGAATGGGGATAGGTAGTCAAGGGGAACTGTTCAAGCTCTGTAAACCCATGATCTAGCTAAAGGAAGACAAAAACACAGCTATTGTTACATTCTAACATAAGCTTCAATTGTTATCCTGCACAAAACCTACCATTTATCTTCATTGTCGGCTTAGTAAGTCAAGGCTCCTGTCAGCAGACATCAAATAAATCATAACTGACAGGCTGATGATTTTACTGTTTGGCACAGATCATTCCGCAACTAAAAATGCTTTATCACCTCCCTTGTGGTATGCAACACCTGTTACTACCTGTCATGGAATCCAGTCGTTCTTAAAAAAAGTTTTGTTGAAAATTAATGTAGAGGAAGAAAAAAGAAATCTGTCAACTGAATGAAGGCAGAGAGAAAACAAATTGTCTGTCAGTTGGTTCCAAGGCTTCCGCCCGCATTTACTGTGAGACTGCTCCAGTTCTTCTTGTGAACAGCAGGAAAACAGGACTTTCGTTTATCTCGGACAAATGAAGTGGTAAGTTTTAATTGGTGTCCACGGCAACCTGCTGGGGGAGGCACGCCCCCTTTCTTCTGCAGAACAAAGGTGTGATGGATAGGCGGGTGACAGGTGGGGGGCTGGTACAATAGAGCCGAGGGCCGCAGGTAAATTTGCCCCGCAGGTGAGATGGGTCCAGATAGGGAAGTGGCGCCAGAAGTAACAGTGGAGGGAGGGAAGCCTGATGGGCACATCTTATGACAGTTATATGAACAATAGCTGTACAGTCAGCCCTCCAGATTAGTGATGCCTTTGTTTCTCAATCTGTAACAAAATGGATATACTATTAGGTTACTAACATGTATTTATTACAGTTCTACTTAATTCAGAACAAATTTAAAAAAGGGTACATGCATAGAGGTATGAATATTGATTTGCTGAGGACTCATAAAGAAAGAAAGGTCTGCCAACTAATTGGTCATGATTACATAGCCTGTAAGCAGAGAGAGTTTGTTGTAGTCTGCAAAATTGTAGTCTACATCATTGCATCAGCCTTCATCTGCCAAAGACTGTAACTCCTGATCATCATTACACTAATGTCTTGGAAAGAAAGATAAGAGGAGCTGCTTGATCAGTATAATGGCCATCCATTTTACCACAAGTTTGCTAATGTTTATTTATGGCTCCCTAATGAACTCCTGGACAGTGTTTAGTCAATTGCCATGTATTTGTGAAGGTGTGAAGATCTGGAGGAGAGGTGACAAATTTTGTATCTTTCATTCACTCCTGTTTTTATATTGTCTACTTCTTTCTTGTTTTCCTTCTTTCTCTCATATATCACTTCTTTTACAATATGAAAATGACACAACAGGGAGATGAAAAAATGTAAAAAGAAAACAATTTCTACAAACGTAGTAAAACATTTTAAACATACTGTCATTAGCACAAACTTTCCATTGGTTAGCCATTGGATTTATGATAGTGTCAAAGTATGATACCAAAAATGCATTCTATGCTATACATAGAAAATCAAGCTTGCTCAGTGGCTGACCAATGGCATGTGTCTTGCTAACACTGTCACTGGTGTAAGTTAATGCCAAGTCTTGCCCTGGGCTTGTTGACAAGATTTAAGGCTCAATGGCCCATGCCTTCAGAAAATCTATAACAAATGCTTCAGGGACCAAAATGACCACAAAGGTTGGAACAAGTGTGACATTTAAAGGTGCTACAAACACTAATGAACTCAGAACTGTCATTTAAGTGACAATTTTGGAGAGACTTGGCTCTAATTCAACTCTTTTTATTTTGTCTCTTGCTCTCTTTTCAATGCAACAATCTTTGTATAAAACAGTGTACCCTCCAAGCAGAGCTTCGGCTCTGGCTTGTTTCAGACATCTTTTTAGGCATTTTTGTCGAGCTTTCTATTTTGTCCCATTTTCTTTATGTCACCAAGCCAAACATACATAAAGAAAATGGGACAAAATAGAAAGCCCAACAAAAACGCCTAAAAAGTGGTCAAAAGCAAGCCAGAGCCGAACATCTGCTTAGAGTCTCAGTATAAAAAAGTGAGACTAGAGTGGAAAGAAGGAAGTATTCATATTTACAAATAAAGAGTGGTGTAGTATCATTTCTTTTTTCTTAAAAATGAAGCAATACTCTTCTAGAAATCATACTGGTACAGCAAAGAGAAAGTGTAGGTGTAAAGGCAGAAGACAACAAGCATTCCTTTGCCAGCTGACAGAAGCTGTAAATAGCCAGACAGAGGCTGTGGGAAAGGTGGGCAGGGGATGATTATGATTTACTGAGCCCATCATCACCTGTTTGTAACAGTTTGTTCCATCCACATCACTGGATCTAAAGAATCAGAGGAGCATTGAAGCAATATGACTGAATGCTGTCAAAGAATATGAATGATTTAGACACACTCTTTGGTCAAAAATGAGAACACTGTCCAAAAGTTGTCCCTCAGCCTCAGGCTTAACACCTGCAAAACATGCGGGTGCTTTCCTGAAGGTACTATGTACCTGTAAAGGGTTATGAAAAGGTTACTAAAGGCTGTGAAACACTGCCTTTGTAAGTATTAACAGAATCCTGGGGAAAGCACAGATAATCAAATGTTGGCTAACACCTTCCCATTGGCATTGCTCGCAGTAAATACAAGAATCAAAGATCTCTGATTTTAGATAAGTCGGAAGTGCCATGCAAATGAATGACTTTTGTAACATAACAGGTATTTGGGCTACAGATATTTCTTTATCACTCACAAATATATGGGTAGAAACACAAAGTATGCACCTGCTCTTTGTAAAAATGGTTCAACAAAAGTTTCTGCCTCTCACGTATGCTAGTTTTATGTACACATGTAA
Source organism: Branchiostoma lanceolatum (assembly GCF_035083965.1). Taxonomy (NCBI): domain Eukaryota; kingdom Metazoa; phylum Chordata; class Leptocardii; order Amphioxiformes; family Branchiostomatidae; genus Branchiostoma; species Branchiostoma lanceolatum. The sequence continues at coordinate 21,005,595 of NC_089724.1, read as the reverse complement.
AACATACAGTTATTATCTTTGAGTGAAACACGATACATTATCAGTTTTCAAGGTGATTAGCCTCCAAATAACTAGGTTTGCTTTTCTGGACTATACTACTAATTGAGCCATAGCCCTTTTAGATACTACCAGGATTTTAACAATCCCATTGTAGGCAATATTTCAAAGTCTTGTGGCAAACTGTCATCCAAGAAAAGAAATTGAAGAGTTTTGAAACACGATTTGAGACTTGTGACAAAATTTTCAGAAATTTTTGACCCACACCTAACTTATATGATACTAGATTGCTTGTACTTAAATAGATCTACTAGTCCCCAATTTTCTTGCATGGTAAGCCACCCCTCAATCACTGCTGTCAGTCATCACATGTCATGTTTGAATGGAGCCTCTGGGTGCCCTGAGGTGGTGACCTTCAGCCACCCTTTCCCACAGGCTGCCCCCATGGCATATACACACAGGATATGAGAAAACCAAGTATGATCGGGAGTCAACTCCACCAAATTAAAAGCACATTGACTTCTCAGGGACCCAGGAGTGTTCAGTGTACCAAAGCAAATTCAGTTTGGTTGGACTTGCAGTCCCATCCCCCTCACTTTTCTGCCATACCTGTCACTCCTGAAGAGAAGTACATGGGTGCCAATCAAAGAGATGGGGAAACTTAGCTGGGAATCCAAACCTATCATAGCTCCCAAGTCGACTAGGGAGCTATAATAGGTTTGGATTCCAGGCTAGGGGAAACTGACATATCAAGACAGACAATAGCTTTTTGGTCACAGTCCTTTTCATGTGAAAAAATCTGTAACCATGCTCAACGGTGCTTTTGATTGGTAGAGGAGAAAAGTTTGGACATACATGTTTCCTTTGATGCAGTCACACTGACTGCTACATGTAGTCTTCATCATAAGGATATACAAATGTATTAACGTTACATCATCTACTTTTTGTACTGCAGTACCTTTTGTGTCACAATATCTGTTATCACACAAAATTGTGAAGAATTGGTATTCAGCATCATTAATCACTGCAAGAGCATGCATACATTTCTGAACGAATTGGCAAATTAGTACTCAATGTTCTTAAAGTAATTCTCAGATTATGTCACGGTCCACTATGCCACACACATGATAATGTTACAAGTAGTCTATGCTTATAATAGATGGTGCTGTGCATCTGTATACAGAATATTCCGCCAGTACCTTGACTGTCAAGCATTTAGAAAACTACTAAATTTGTTGAGAGCAGACAGAGGCAAGCCCTTGTAGGCCCTTTACTTTACAGTGGAAGGTGCTCTAAACTGTGTCCAACCTTGACTGATATGGATGCCAGGTATCAGCTAAGTGCCAAACATTCCAGGTCAAACTAATCAGTGAAGGAGGCAGCTTGCCAGGACTGGTCTCTATCATCATAACCAGGCATGGCACTGCTCTTGCCATGTCACTATCAGAAAGCTAACCTTCTCCCCTCTAAGGTAGCCTTCTTGGTACCAAGTTCATAACAATCAAGGGTTATGCAGCAGGGAAATGGTTAATACAGGGGATTGATTACCCGATATCATATGAACCCTTGGGAATGTCATGTTCACCTTAAATTGTCATGATTGAAGGAAGTCAAGTACCAAATTTTCAGGTGTCACCATATGTTGATGATGCTTCTGAACAGATTAGTAACAGTTACCAGATTTTTCCAGATATGGATGAAAATGGGCATAACTTCATTTGTTTAAAAAGCGAAGGGAAAGACATACATTTGTTCGTGTATCGTGTATCACCGTGAAGAGTCCCCATGTGCATAATGAAAACAGATAAAGATCTAAATTTTCTGTCAGATTAAGTTGACGTAGTTAGCATGTTATAAAAAGTGTTTCATGTTAGTAACTATGCTACTTTTTTGTCAGAAATTTAAACCACACCCTGCACAACCATACCTACCTAATGTTACCACCACCCCAAGTACCCATGTATGACCTAGTTCCTGATGACCCAATGTATTAAATTTTCCAGCATCTTCTTGCTGCTTTGGTTTTCATCTCATTTAGTCACCTTTCATTTTACACATTTCTTTACTCCAACCATTTCCAATTCATTGGCAAGGGACTATTCAATTGCACCTTCCCACACAACTTTCCAAACATGGTGATGTCCCAAATAGACTGAGGTGTTAATCATGTAAGCCTATGCAAACAAAGTTGGTGCTGTAAAAACAATGTGGCATTAACTCTCCTGTTTGCACAGTGCTGTTGTTCATATGGGCTGCTGTGAAGATAATCAGCCATGAAAGAACAATTAACAATCCAGTTGTGCCTTTCCTTGGGAAGGATCTATAGATCTATTTCTGTATAAGGCATACAATATCTGTAGATGCTCAGTCAAGAACAATGACATTTACTTTTCAAACACACACTGTGGCACAGTTGTATCACCATTTCTCATTCACAGTTTAGACCAAATTAAAACAAGAAGATTTACCAGTTCCCATGTGTTATTTATTGTCTCTCTTTCATCAAATATTGATTGTAAACATTTGAAAAGTCATGTTATCTGGGTAATTGTGATCGAAATATATTGGATCTGTTGACTCAACTACATTAAATTTCACTTTATATTCCTCCTACAGTTGTAACAGTACTGCAGATAAGTCTGACAAACTATTTGCAGCATGGCTGGAACGTCCTGTTTCCTTTCTTTTTGACTGTTTGAAGAATGTAATCAATCAAGTGGAGTCAGATCACTTGAATCCTTCCTCTTTGTGGCAAAATCAAACAGTCACATGCAAGAGACCAAAAACATGTCACTTTTACTTGACATGTTGAGTGCTTCACATCCTACATTTCTCCTCACATTGTAATTGAATATGTGGGTTTGGTTCATGAAAGTTGAAACAATGTTTTTTCCTTCAACACATCAGTGAGGAGCAGGGTGCATGGCCTGCACCCCTTTCCTGCCCAGTTCTGATGCGTCCTGTACAATTTCAAGTATTTCTCACCTAATGAGAGAGTGACTTCTGCCCACTGCTATGCTCACAGCCAATGGTTTCATGCCAAGTTTACCCAGCTTAGATCAACACCCCACATGGTAATCAATAAAGGCTACACGCATCTTATCAGTCACTGTATTTTATAAGAATGAACCATTCGAGGTTAAGTAGAAATCTATTGGTGTTTCTTGTAATCTTCTTTTTAAGTTCAATTCACCTCATATCATCTGTCAACTTGCAAAAATGTTTTCCCATATGTATTTCACGATATACCCCTACTAGACTCTATATAACAGTGAATGGTAAGAAAGGTTTTCAGAAATCACAAATCCCAGTACAAATTTAGGTACAAATCTGAATTGTATGACAACGATTTCATAAAAAAGCTCAGGTTGTGTAAGAAGTAGTGGCTCTCACCAAATTGAAATGTGAATATGTACACCGAAACGGGTATATGTGAGGTTAGAAAAAAATTCATTATGATTAACTCACTTTTAAAAGGACTGTGAGGATAATGAGGAAATCTAGCATCAGTAACCTCCTAACATAACCATGCCAAGAAGGAGAAAGGGTGATCACCTTGCAGTAACTGAGTTTCCTTTTCTCCTCAAACAAGGCTGACTGTAAGGAGAAAGTGACAGTATGACTTATAGCAACTACTGATTTTGTTTGGCAGAACTATGCCAGTCACCCACCCTTGATTTTACCCTTGTCCTTGTGACCTGGAAGAACACCTACTGGTTCTGTGATTGTGAAACTAAAGAGAGAAGAAAGCCAGGGGCAAGACACATACTCCTCACAGGAGTTTCTTTGCTTTCCTTGGCTTCCGCTGAAGGTGACAGGGGGCAGTCACCCAATCCCCCCAAACTTTCCCAATTGAATCAATCACTATGACCTGTCCATTCATACCATGTCCTGCCTCCAACCAAACAGGAAGAGGTGTTTCTGGTTTCAGCCTTTCTATTGGATGTTGTAACAGGAGCATCCCCTCTTTTTCTGTGGACCATTGGAAAGTCCAAGGAACGAGGGGGGAATTGAGTCATATGGAATATTTCAGACAAACCTGTTACTGATATTCACCATGCCTCTTCTCACCAAAACTCAAACATGTATCTTTAACTCATATGTACATCATACTAAAGTCAGGCTGTATCTTTGACTGCTACTATTTGTGAACGTAAAAGACGAACTTACACCAGTACACCCCTTTAGTATGGACAGTCCAAACCATCTTGTTGGTTTGCCCACTTTGTACCCCATGAAAGCAGGTAATCCCAGCCGGATTGAGTGGTCTTAAGTCTCAATATGTCATGCAGCTCCACATATCACCATACAAAACTAGCAGTTTCTCTTCCGACTTTACGCTGCAATCCGTTGAATTACATGCATAACATAGTATGTCATGCCTGTGTTTCCTTAATCCTTTTGTAACCCAGAAAGAGGGGAAGTTTGTTGTTTTGATTTTTCCTGACCATTTACTTTCTCACGTTCTTTCATTTTCACCTGTGTACTAGAAGTATGATTACAAGCAAAAACTGTCAAAGATATCAGTCAGATAAATGCCTTAAAGAAGGATAAAGATAAGAACAAATGATATCACTGAGAGTGAGACTGATTTCGATGCTGAGGCATCACTGTCATTTATTTTGTAGCACTTGAGATGCTTGTATTTTGGCAAACATTTTGTTTAGTATAAGCCTCTTATATGTTCAGAAATAACTGAGGTGGTAGAGAAGTAGAAAACATAAATGTTTGGGCAACATGTCAGCTTTCGTCGTCGGGATGTAATGGAGGCAGCAGGATGAACGGTTGCTGAAATGATCGGTTAGAAGTCTCCAATAACCTATCAGTCTGATTTAGGAGCTGAGGTAATACTATGCCAAAATTCCACAAAAGCTTCTTGGAAACCCTGGGCTGTCTATGTTTGATAAATAGCCTCAATGTTGATTACCTGATGCTATACATCCTGTAACAAACATTTTGTGCTGTGTCCTTTCCAGAAACAATTGATGAACAGTGCTAATCAACCATTAATCTTTTATTTCTATGTAGATGTGTGTGTGCACATCTGCTTCCGAGTTTCCATGAATTCTTCTAAATGGCTACTAATGGGCTGTTTTTGTTTATGTTGCAGTTCTTGCCATATGTCTTCCTTGAGTAGATGACATTGTGTTGTTTAATTTGCTATATTGTTATTGCTGACATCAAGAAAGTTGTTGTTTATGTGCTAGCAGGTTGTTTTTTTTAATCACTTTTCCATAGTGTGTAGTACTGTTATTTCCATTGTCCTGATGTTGAAGCATGATATACAGACAATATGGACATTCACACTGCTTCCAAAAAAGAAGTCAAAAGAACCCAAAAAGCGTAGATTGTAATCCGTAGCAGTTCGTAGAAAAGTCATTTGTTCCACTTGTCACCATCGTTAACTTGCACTATCTGTATACTTTTTCTATGCATGATTGTTTCATGTTGCAATTAGCCCTCAGGCAAGAACTTCCGCCATATAGTTGGTTATGTTAGATTTATGTTAATGATGACAGTTAGATGACATCATATTAGGATCACGTGTTCACGGTGTTCCTCATTCCATCGCCATTTTGTATATGTACAGGTGAATTGAGAAAATCTTTTGAATGCAGTAAGCTGAAAAAAATGTGCAGCTGACCAAAACACCCTCTTGACATTTCCAAAAAACCTTTGTCACACCCTGGCGACCTCTTGACTGGCTCCACTACTGATTTACCAAGCCAGGCTGAGTCTCAAACTCCTTGAAGAGCTTGCTGGGAAAACTCCAGATCTAATGCCTCAAACTGCTCTTTTGTACCTGCCAACCCTTCAGATACTAAGGTGTGATTACTAGGCAAGAAGTGGCCAGAGTTCTCAGCTTTCTATTGACCAAATGCACAGGTGGCTAGCTTCTTTTTAAAAGGTTGAAATTTTGAGGACTTCTTTAATTGATCCAAAAGAATTTTCTTTGTGTTTATTTCAACATTTTGGTAAACATTAGAGGTGGTTTTAAGGCATCTGCCTACAACACTTTGGCAGCTCTTTAACAATGAAATGTAAGGTGTTGCCAGGGCGCTGTACTAAAAGTTTATCAATGGTCTGACTCTCAAATTAGCACATATTTTCTGTCCACAAACTGTTGAACAAAAGAAGAAAAACATGGGCAGGCTCAACAGAAATAGACTTAGTCTAGTCTGTACTTATTAAGCACTTTAAGAAGCAATGAAGCTCTCTGAATTGCAACACATGTAACTTTTACAGGGTTTATAATGTACACCTAACTTTTGTTCTGCAGGGAGTGTCCTGGGGTTTCTTCTGATAGGAGGTGTACCCGTTGCTGAGCACTTTATAACCATCATCGCGGCTTATCATCACAGGTCAAAATCATTCAAGGAGGTACGTCATAATCACAGTCTTACAGCTTGGCCAGCAGTGCGCCAGAGTGAGTATGGAGCCAGACTAATGCATGTTGTCAACTTGTCTTTCTTTTCCAACTCTTTGGATAGATGACAAATTGAAGCTTCGTTTTACTGCAGTAGAACAGTCTGGTAGGCTTAACTGTGCAAACAAAGGATGCCATATTTTTATCCTTCCAGACCTTTGTAATAAATTGCCACAAAAGGCAACAGGAAGAAATATTGCTTAGTAACGAAAGGAAGGGTCACCAAAGAATGACAAAGTTGTCAAAAATGGGCAGAATTACCATTCAATACTTGTCGGAAACGTTTCTTAATCAAATCATTATGTCTTATACTTAAATCAAGAACCTATCTTTGTTGGTTACAAGTTAAGCATAGGTACACTGGCACATGAATAAATCTTACTTCTCTTCATTAACTGCAGCAATCATAGTGCATATCAGTTGCATGATAAGGCTAGTCAAACAATAAAACAAAGGAGCCCTGTGGCCCAATATTTGCTCCTGTCTCCTGGTATGTTTATACGATATGTTTCATTGTCCCTGCAGCCAACGGCTAACAGGTGTCATTGAAAATCATGCCTTGAACTTTTGACACCTGTCTTAAGTCATTACAGGAACAAGACGACAAAGTTAGCTAATGACCAAGAAGTGTTGTGTGAATGCATCAGCGTTAGAGTTAACATTCAAACAGTTGGAATTGATGTTCTAACAATGGGGGAATTATTTTCTTAGCATATCACTGTAGATGGCCTCAGATCTGGGCATTGGTTGTGGGATTACTGGGTACTTCTAGCCTACACTGTCTGTGAGTTATCTTACTCCCACAATAGAACTGCTATTTGATAAGCAATTTCTATAGACCTATTATCTAAAGTCGCACACACAGGTCTTGTCTCTCGATTTTAAAAGTACTGCAGTTCATATTCCAATCTGGAAACTGCAATTCGTGATGATCTAAAAATCTATAGAAACACCATGATCTTATGATTGATACAGTTAGCACATCATTTTCTTGGTCACTTCAAGTGCAATTTCGTTTTCAAAAACTAACAGAAATGTAGAACAGAGGGATATTACATTGCATGCCACAAGGCATGTTCCTAGGTTTTGATCAGGGCATATATATATGAGTGGGCGGGCAGGGCAGAAAACTAGTCAATAGAATTATCTTCAGCAAAAATTCCTTCATGCATAAAAATACTGCTACCTATTATGTGTCTTACTTTCATCTCAAGTACTTAACAAACAGTCAACACATTCAGTAACCTTTGTACATTGCAACAAGAATAGCCTACTGAGAATGTCTGCATGGATAGAGGTTGTCTAGGACCTATGTGCCTTGCTAATTGAATCTCCATGTCAGAGAAGATAAGTTAGGCTGGCCTGCAGCACCTGCCTCTGAGTGTTTGCTGTGCCCTGGATACAGATAAATAGGTGAGTCATAAGACAATTATGCTGCTGTGGCTTGCGCTTGTTCAAATGTGTGGTTTCTACTGATGAAGCAATAACACATTTGAGGAAAGTATCTGATTTTGGGTAGTGATGTTGAATAAGAGAGTTCAATGGAAGATGTATTATATCATAATACAATGCTAAACTTTCTTCCAACACTAAGGTATTCACGGATCGAATTTTCGACGACCACTATCGCCTTCTTCAGGATCAATAATCAATAATGTATTATATCTGTTCATTACAAATGTTGATATATATACTGATATATATCCGTTCTCATCTTGTTACATTTTTGTACAAAAATAGAAAATTGTGAGACATGAGCAGAGGATTTAGCCAGGGATTGTAAAGACAAAATGACTGAAGGATGCAGATGACAATGATGACTTTATAGCAGTTAATATAACACAACTACTATGGGCTGAGGCTACTTGTATATGTCAAAGGTTACAGATTGCAGCTGTAAAGTCACATTGTATGTATTGTAGAAATGGCATTATATTAAAGAAATTACCAGCTATTAGAATTCATTTTTGAAAAATGTATTTAAAACTATCTAAGACCTTGAATACCAACATTTGTAGTTGTGTAGTTTGACAATGTTTTCAGCAAAGCCCCTTGAAACCCAAGATGCCAGTCAGGATCAGTCCCCTGTACTAGATCCTGGGATGATGCCAACAGATACCTGTGTCAAGCTAATTGAATCAAGGCTACAATATGCTGGCATCCTGAACTCTTATTTACGTAAGCTGATAAATCAGTGCACATTACTGCCAGGTGAGTAATATTTTTTGCCTTCCATGTTGGTCTTGAAGGCAATGTTTGGTAAACAAGCTGATTAAATTTTTGGAGCATTGCCTGTTGTTGGGTGACGTACAACCATTTGGTCAGTTTTGTAAACACTGTTTTTTATATGGCACATACCGGAACTCAAGTAGCTTGGTATTTATACACATCATCACACCCTTTTGGAAGTCTTCTTCAATGTACCACAAGGATATTTAACGTTGGGTAACATAAATTCGTGGGGTACTTAAATTCGGGATTTTTCGAAAACGGGGTATTTAGGGATATGTGCTAGATGCAACATCAGTAATACCACTAGAAATGCAAACTTGACAGACTAACACATTCAGAACACTGCCTGAAAAGCTTCGATAACCATGCATTAGAAGTTGGCTACGTCAAAAACTCTCCGTCCCTTATTGACAGAGTCTGGGGGCTTCGTGGGAGACTCACACTGCACGGTTGTTCGCTGGTTTATAAGACAAATGTCACATCTCCTGCCTGCTAAACACAATTATTTACAAGACAACTTATTACAATCTCTTTTGCTAACCTGCAACTGGATTCTAAGTGTGATCAATCATCAAAACTCCTCTTTGTTGCTACAACCTACGGCACGTGTATTTTCCCGCCGCCATATTGTTACCCAGAATCATGTCGTCAAGCAGACGACAAAAGGTTTGTGAGGAACACTTTTTTGTCTAAATGTTGCGTGTGATAGTGGACTGAAGACGATATTTTCCTCAGAGTTTGCTCCTAACACAACAAGGAACACATGGACATAGTAGTATAACCATTGCTACGGCATCCAGCTAACTTGCCATGAATAATGTACACGTTGCCATGACGGTGGGGATCGACTTTGAGTGACGTTCAACCCACTCAACAAACGGGATGTTAGCAAAGGCCTGATGTGTGCGGTGCGGCCGTTTTTTCGTGTATTTTTTTTACTTGGACACGTCTATATCCATAGCACTCTCCTCAAGCCAAGGATGGAACGAATAGCTGCTGTATAAAATGTGATTAGCGGTAAGATATTCAAGACGAGTCTTCTCTCCCGAATTAATGTGCCCCCCTGTCCGACAACACTGTCATCGTGCGTGCGGCGGACGGTAGTTTCAAGTTGAAATATTATGGTGTCAGCACGACTAGAGACAAAATCTACCATATATATGATTAGTGCAAAGATAGTACATGATACTGACAGAATAATAGAAAAAAAGGATGGTTTATTGTTCTGCTAGATTGATTTCAGTCAACCATTATCGGAAAAATCCCGAATTTATGTTACCCAACGTTACATGTCATAGAAATTTTTCGATCAGGGAAGAAACTTGGGCACAAGAGGTTAAAGTGACATTTCAAAGCTTTGGTTTTCACCTTCCCCAGTAGAATAATTTCCTTGGGAATACAGGAAGTTCGCTTTTCATCTAGTCATCTAATTGTCACCAATCAATCAGATCCTTTCAAGTGCTTTTAATGACTTCCTTACTCCTTGATGTTCTGTTATGGTCAACAGCTTCTCTCACTTGCCCCCTTTAACCTGACAGGAAACTACAATTTCTTGGCTGACAAGCTGCTTTGACAACATTGCCTTCAGTTTACTGTTCTCTGCACTGTAAACTCATCTGGCCTTTTTGTGTTGGGAATTATGCAGTCAAGTGGTGGATATAATTTAAGCCAACAGTTTCAGCTGTTTTCAAATTTCATGACAAACAAAGTGGAACATTTATTAGCTCCAAAAATGCAATTGAGAGAATGACAAGGGGTGGTGTGAGGAATTCAACTGGCATAAAATTAAATGTGATCATCCCTATACAATAAAGAATGCACTTTTCCTAAACTCATATAATCTCTTCTATTGATGCTATACCCGTAGAGGATGGGTTTGACTTGAATAAGACTCGCACACAATGATAGATACAATCAATGATAACTCTGCTTTAAACAGAAGAAAACATTGTGTATATTACAGTGTTTTCTTCTATTTTGAGCAGATTTATAATTTAAATTAGACTGTCATGGACTCAAACTTTCAGAAGTGAAATAGAAGTCAAAATGTTGGTAACTTTACAGGTTGAACTGCATAAGATTCAGGCCCTAAAAGCGTGCCTAGATTTTGCTTGATGGCTAGAATCACACCTGTGGGATGGAGGCATCAGTACTAGTTGCGTCAGGTCATTATTTGCTCACCTGGGGAGGAACGTGATGGCTGTAGATTTTTTTTGACTGGTCAGAAGAGCAATTCATACATACATGCCACTGGTGTGGGAAAACACTGGTAACGTGCAAAAAGACTGTTTCTCTTATGAGTCCTGCAAGACCATATTTTACGGCCACATGGTACTTAGTGAAGAAAAACCGTTAGAACACGTAAACCCGCATGTCTTATCTTGCGTTAGGCCCTGCATATCAACACCAGGGGGGTAAAATGCCACTTCAGATGCGTGCACAAAATCAGTGCTGGGTATGGTCAGGTGTTTTATGGCTTTTATTGCACTGTAGTTGGAAAGGTCGTCAATATTATTTCATGGATGACAAATAAAACTGTACAGCCCAACCCAACCTGAAACCAGATGCATTTAGGTACATACCTAGTAACTACAAATATAGTACAGCAAAAAATGATTCAGAGTGAAAGAGAGGGAAAACAACTTCATTTATATGGTACACAATTTGTCCGTGGAAACCTGCCATACAGTAATTGGAGCTGGCACCTGATGAATAACAAGCCTGCTGTGTGTATACAAAGTTTCCTTTCACTTGTCATGACAAGTTTGGTCCATGCTAAAACTCTTGTGTGGAGTATTAGCCAGGAGTTGACTCTGAACAGGGGTTTCTCTGAGTAAGTTTGTTTCGTTCAATGGTAAAACCGCTCCCAGCAATCCATCTCGCACTTGTAAAGTGACAGAAGCAGCCTCGAGGCATGACCAGCGTTAGTGGCACAATAGGCGAAGAACAAAGGAGGCTCAGGTAGGAAAAAGATTACGTGTGACCACAGTGACTGCTACTTTGACACAGCAGCCACCTGAGTCTTAATGATTGACGGACGGGTGCGGGGAGGTCCTGGCTGTTTTGGCAACCTTTGACAAACAGATTAGACCAAATGAAAGAGAGGGGCAGTGTGCCAGAAGACCAAGGCGCTTTTGATGGCCTTCCCTTCCAATAACAAGAGCTCTTTGTATTTTTAGTTGCATTTGTTCAAACAGTCTATTGGAGGTTTTGATCTTGAGACCCCCAAGCGTAGCAGTGATGCAATGGTCAACTTCGACATGTATGGTTGAGCACAAAGGACTGCATGCATACATGCTCTAAATATACAAATGTGATGGCAAGCCTCAATTAGTTTGGAGTAAAAAGCTGTGGTGTCTCCAAACAAACTATTGTTCTTCCATTTGAATGAAGACTTTCCCAGCAAAAGATCTCTTCTTTACAAGACAACCATTATATGAAAATAACCTTAAAATCACCTCTTTGACAGCAACTGGCTTGATCCAATTTGTCACAGTAAAACATAAATTCTGCATTGGTTTTTGCAACATAAAGGCTTGTATTACTTGGGTACTGCACCAAGATGGAAAATTGAGCTTTAGAAGATATTGCTGTCCGTTTTTTTGGCTGTGTAGCTGCTAGATGTACCATTTTAACCTCCTTGGGTGTAAGATGTGGGAAATGTTGTATACTGATGTCTTGCTGCGCAATATTATGCCAATCGTTTCATCCAAATGATTAGTCACCAGTCAGTATTTAATCTGTCAACTTTGTAACGTGTAGAATTTTCAATTGTTACAGAGAACTTGGGTATGACTGAGTGTATCTGCAGACTTGTAGCCATCCAGGGCGCCCTGAAAGGGTCAGCAAGTGGTGGTCTCTCCCCACCCAAGCAGTGCTGCCAAGTTTATTGAACTTTCTCTGGCAGGGGAGATAACAAGGTTTTCTCCCATGTAAACAGGAATTTACCGTATGGTACCAGCTCGCTCTATCTCCTAGCTGTCTAACAGCACCTCAGCAAGGACGTCTGCCAGGATAGACTTGCAGCAGCTAATACGTGGGTGCTTATATAACAATTTCTCCTATTCTCTGCCTCACAGCCATTCCTGTATCTAATCATAACTGTGGTGGAAATTTGGTGGAAAATATCAATAGGAATGGCCATGTAAAAGATGTTTCATACTATTCATAGTTTACACATCTGGTGTGCAGGGCCATCCTGTAGTAGCTTAACATTCTGTTGTGTCTCGTCCAGAGATAAGTTATCATAACCTTGTGCTAGTTTCTTCCTATTTTCCTGACAACTGTGTACTTCCTGGCCGGCGGTCAAGGACTAGGATACTAGTATACAAGTTCAAGGATCTGTTCTGGGTTTTCACTTTCTTCTATTCAAAGTAGACAAAATCAGCTGCAATTACAATAATCCAGAAGCATCTTGTTTGCTTTGCAATGTATGTATGATTGCCTTGTTGAGCCCTAAAAACTTTTGACATTTTCATTAATACTAGACATATTGGCTTACATAAAGTAACTGACAATTACAAACTGCTGAATCACAAACAAGGAAGGGAATCAATCACCATCAAGTTCAACTGTCTACTTGAGAAAAAGCTGTAACTGCTGTTTCTCTGAATTTAAGGCCATGAAAGCCCCTTTATGTAGATATAAGGTGGAATGAGTGGCGAGTATTGTATCCTTGAGTACAGTTTGTCAGGAGGGAGGGAGAGCCACCCACACAGAATGGCCTCCTGCATCACATGTGACCTTGGTACCACTAATGGCCAGGTTTTACTGGTGAATAACATGCCAATAAAGGAAGGTCTGATTGAAACTTCCTTATTGTGTCAGACGGCTTCCTTTCAAGATAAAAGTGACTAGAATAAAGGCAAAAAAAGACATGTCAGTAAACATGGACAAATGTTTCTCTTGAGGGTGGATGGGTATTTCTTGGCGGCCAATCCACTTGGACACTTTGAGAAATATTCTGCATTCCAAAGGATGAACTTTATTTGACAATGTTTACTGAAGTCAAAACCAGTTCTCACATTTTCTTAATCACTGTAACTCCCAAAACAATTAAAGGTGGGTAGGAATTACTTACATGATGAGCCTATTTAACAGAGACCCCTAAAGGTGCACCTGTCAAGCATGGACACCTATCTCAGAAAACATCTTCAGGAATGGTGTGAAGACATTAAGACACACAAAAGAAAACGTGTTGAAACTTAATTGCCTGTGTTGTATACTCTCTCCAGACATGCTCCAGGTACAGGACAGGATGTTTTAGGTGCTGGGATGTTGGTTTGGGTTAGCTAATGGTCATCGGGCTCTCTCCTTTTGTGTTATCCAGGCCACACACTTGGACAGATGGACATGTGTAGACAAGGCCAGGGGTTGAGGTTGGGGCTTTGTTTGGACAGGACATAACTATGTAGTCTCCTCTGTGCCGCAATGTTTGGTCAGTTTACATTGCTACACTTCCAGCAAATGGTAACAGGAGGGAAAAAACAACAATCGTCTGGGTAACAAGAAACGATCAGTGATGCTGCCAGTAATTTTAGGTTTGAGCATCAACTCTAATGTGTGTATGAACTACTGACCCAGTTGATTTTTCTACATATCCAGATGGCTGTGCCTTTGGCTGTGCCAATGTTCGCCAATGTTGTGGCATTAAGAAGTGAAAGTGAAAATTAAAATGAAGGAAATAAGACATGCAGTAAGAAAACATATTTCTTTGAAATTGTAAGTTGTCCCATCCTTCCAAACAACATATTTGTTCATGGTTTTGGGGGACAGGGCCATGGAGTATAAGGCCCTGTTCATGATGCAAAAATCAAAACGGTTTGATTCATTTTGACTACAATCTGAATGGTTTGCACTTTGCGTCCATGATGCAAACTTGCACCCATGCTCTGAGTCTAACCGGTTTACATATAATTGACTTAAACGTTTCTGAAGTAAAAAGCATGTTAATGCGATCTCTCCCACTGTCTGTTGTGATCCCGCACAGTCTTGTACTTCTGCCGCAGTCTTGTACTTCTTCGAACGGCACTGAACTGCTGTCCTGTTGAAGTTGCGTTCCTTCATGGCCTTGGAAATTTCTTTGAACACATCCTGGTTCCTATATACAAACACCATCAAGTTTTCTCTGGATCTCCTGAATTCCCCCAAATAGGTATCAGGACTGCCGTTTCCTCAGCCGGCAAGTTAGAATTAGAGTTGGCGGCCATAGCACGATTTTACGATTCAAAAACGCGTCCAAAACATCCACGATTGACAGCTAAAAACTTTCCCCCGCCAACCAAGAGTGACGTCGCAAACTATGACCCCGCGTACCCAGAGGTACGATGAGGTAAACCGGTTTCACGCCACTTTTGTGTAAAACTGTTTTAGCACAAACCATTCCAGACCACCTCCGCAGTGTTCGTGTTCACAAATGATACGATTTATCCTGCCAAAACATTTCAAGCCATTTTGAGTTTTGCATCATGAAACTACAATGATAGCAGCACAACGGATTTTCGCAACAGGTTTTCTATATTCAAACAAACAAACAAGTGCACCACTAGAATGATATACTAGTACATGTACAGAATGCCACAAAAGAAGATACAAGACTACCTGGAGATTAGATAGATTGAATTCTTGATAATTTTTTTGCCCTGCAATATTTATTGGCCAGCTGTGCTGTAAGTAATCTACCCTTCCCTGCAGAGGACCATGGGATATGACAACATCTGTGCCATGTCCTGAGCACTGCCTGTTGCTGTGAATGGTGACAGCACAGTGCAGGTGCAGTCCTTCCTGGGAACTAAGGAGAAAGCATTTCCCTACTGCACTTCAACTGTTGCCTCTGGGTAGAGATGCAACAAGAATCTGTTTCCACCATTAATTACTGCAAACGAAGTCTGAATACATTACTGTCACTACAACATTACATCTAAGGCATCAATGATTATAGCTACAAGGATCTGAACTGTGATTGTTAGCAACTCTGTAGTTGTGAGACAAAAAAGAAGATTGACAAGCTTTTGTTTCATTGTGTTGTTGAAAGATGGAAAAAACTGTTATTTTCAGTTTTGGATAGTTAACCTGATTCAAATTGTGAACATAAGAACATTCTCCTTAAATTCCGGCGGTGCAATGCCCTCAGCTGTTGCCTATTCTTGTGGCTACCTGTGCCAAAGTCATTGCCACAGGGCAAGCCACAGTTTTCACATCTGTGGGCAAACTGTGGCCATTATTACTTAACAATCTGGTGATTTTGGCCACTTCCTGGTCCGCCACACCAGCTGTTGCTACATCTGTTCGGCCACCATCCCAGCAAAAATAATCTCACAGGCTTGTCTCCTTCTGTTACTAAACTCTGTTGTTTTTGTCCTGAACCAGTCTGCACTTCATTGAGGTGTGTATTTATTCTTCTCTGTGACATGGACTGTCTTTGAAGTCTTTGGTTTGATGTACAAAATTACGAGGCAGCTGCTTACAGTTAAAACTGTGTCCTGTACTTGAACTTAGGATGTGTGTATACTTCTCCATTTGATGTTCAATTGATGACTATTGTGCTTATTTTGCAATCAATGCCAATGTTACTTTTCACATACTGGATATGGGTGATAAATAATCAATTTACAGGAATATCTTGGAAATGGAAAGTCCTCCATGACATGATTTATGTGCAACATGAAACCAGTTTGATCTCCAGTACATTTGTAGATCACAAAGGGCAAGTGTACACAAAGTATGACCTTTTGCTTTTCCTGAAGGGAGAACGAGCTGAAACACAGGGCAGCAATCGCCCTGTTGTTGCTCTTTTCACTGCAAAGGTTGTGCCGGGTCTTTTGTGAAATGCTGTAGTCTGCCAACACTTTTCAGTTAAATTTCAACTTCTGAAGGAGTTTGCCTTGGTGATTTCTTTCAGCTGTCTAAACTTTTCCCTGGGAGAGCAGCACGATTTCCTGTTACTTCTGAGTGTAAAGGGTCCCTGTATCCTAGTTGTGTTCCACGATGTATTAAATGTACATGTATTTTGCTTCAATCCAATTCAATAACTAAATATATTCTGCCTGTCATTTTCTATCTCAAAATCTCTGGACTTATTACATTGGCATTGTTGTGAGATATCTGTTTTTGTTTTATAAAAGACTACTATTACTTTGTGGTACCAAAAAGCATCGTTTGATAAGTATGGCTTACGAAAAATTGGGACGTCAGACTACGATTTAGGGGGAATGTCTAGGCTCAATTACACTTTATGTGAAATGAACTGGCTAACGCTTTACAGGAAATTTTCACCTCCTTACTACGACTTACGTAATGAATTAGCTTCCCTGTGAATTATACAAAATTATGAAGGCCTGCGCCCCCAGATGATCTAGCGACACTTTTGATCTGTGAAAGTGGAACAGGTCATCAGTTTCTTGGGGAAATGTAGATTATGCAGCTCTTGAGAGTTGTCAGTGGCCTTGATTCGTGGGAAAAAGACTAGTAGCGAGAACCTCATAAAAAGAGAAAGTACATCAGAGGAAGCACCCTCCCACATGTAGGAAGCTGTTGGATTGTACAGTGGCTTTATCACAGGAAGCTGTCCATCCCACAACTTCCTGTCTCCATTATGGCCAAACCAGAGCTGAACAAACAGCGCAAATTGATGTGAAGTTGAGCCAGTTTGATACACATCCTCCTTCAGATGAATTTTTTGCTATACATTGGTAAACAGGTCTGTCACCTGAGATCATTACTATGCCTGTATATGGTGCCAGAGAGACTAACAGGGTTGTTGGGATACACACAAAGCTACACTAGTCCAGACATGGATCAATGTGGAACTCTAGTCTTCAGAAAGACCGTATCAACATAAATTGGCCCAACATGAAGTTGCTGGCCTACATTATTGTGTTAGGCACAAAAAAGAAACTCCCTCAGTGGGGCATTTGATCCGTTTGAAACAAACACCACATGCCCAAGAAAGAAAGAAATGTAAGATATGAAGAGCAATTTTCAGTCTTGGTCATGCCGTAATATACTGTAATACCATAATGTACTTTGCCAACCCATTTTGTTCATACCTTTCACTTCACTCCTGACATGATAAACCCCTTGCCTGCTCTTTACTAATGCCCTTGCTACAGGTAAGCATTTATAGGAAATTTGTATCATTGTAGGAAAGGTTCTGGAATGGCATACACCCTGTACCTTGTGTGTTTTATCTCAATGAAATGTTTGGAAGGCACCAGTTATATAAATCACCATCCATATCAAATGTTTCCTTGGTGATAAACCTTCTGTGTGATAAGAGCAATTTGTTACACTTTGTACCAACTTTCCATGGCCATGAAAGCGATTTTCTTTTTCTCCTGGTGCAAAAAAAGGTTTGCTCGCTGACTCTCAGACAGCTTGAGAGGGGGATTCAAGTTTCATTAATCTTTCTTGTATCATAACCTAGTATATGATAATTTTTACATGAGAAGTGTTTATAAGACAGCGTAAGGGATGATTAAAAGTGTCCTGCCTTTTTGTTACCTGGTTACCAGGTGATACGGGACAGCTTCTTGCTGCTGTCTCCACCTATCAGCACCAGACCAACATACCCACTTGAACAAACAGCCACTGATAAGTCTCAAGTTAAAAATTCACCACACCTGCAGGACCTGGTCAGTAGTGGCTCCGGCAGTAAAATGAACTTTGGAACAAAAAAATCTACTTGGAAGCCAGTCCTCGTACTGTGGCAATATCCTTATAGTAATTTGGATGGGTAAGCCTAGTGGGAGTCAAAATACATCCCTTTTTTGTGATTGAAAATGGTGGTTTGCTTTTAGAGTCTAGCTACATCTGGTTTTAAGTTGAACTATAGTGGATTGTATAGTTTTGCTTGAAACCAGTACAACTCCCTCCCTGTATTAACGTTACTACATATCCAAAAATGTAATATAATAAGCATTAGTAATCATTTAATTCCTCCATCAATGACACAGGACATAGTCACACAAAATAACTGACTTCAAGGAACTTCAAGCAAAAGGAGAAAAAAAATGAAAAGGTGGTGTGTAGACGATGACTCTTGTGGCCTTTTATTTGAGCAATTCTGTAAGGAATGCAGACTCCCGTAATGAGTTGCTTTGATGCAGCTTTCGTGACTCAAACTTTACTCAGTAGACCAGAGAATGGAGTGAACTTGGCCCTCTGCCACCATGGTAAACACAGGTTACTTTCCAGTAGAGGTCGCTGTCCTGTTGTGGTGGAAGAAATCAGGATTGGGTTGTGTTCTTAACACATGGTCTAACCCATACAGCTCACGGTTGCTATTGAACAGAACTCTTCCATGAAATGCCTTTCATATGCCATCAAAGACTTCAAAGTAGTTTCCTTGCTTTTTCTTTGAAGACTACTGTGTCCTGTGCACATGGGGTTCTGTCCTTTCATGTGTTGACTTGTATACAGGCTTCCAAAGCGTGCTTCACCTGTTTCCCCATATTTTGCCGTTTTCCTTGATCTTTAAAGTCCAGGGACTTGGGCCTGAACTTCCTTCCTGCATTTGCCTCCAAAAAACAATCAATGCGACAGCAACTTTTTCTTCTTCAGAAGAAATCATTTCCAGACGTTTTTTGTGTGGTTGTGATGTTGCCTTCTTTCTGACGCCGCTTCCATGATCATGATACTTTGATGGGTCAGACAAAATTTTCCAAACACTTGATGATGAAGCAGGAAATACGGGGAAGATGTGAGTAATCCGACAACTAAATGAGTAGCGCAACGTGCTTGTCTTGGCGCGCGCAAAATCTCGCTAATGTTATTCATGACGTCAGGAGCTGAAATTGAATGGCGTTGATCACGTGGTCTTAAGCCCCACCGAGTCCCGTTCTGAGTTGGGTCGAGAGCGAGCACAGATTGGAGTTGTACAAATATTCTGCGATTTCGGGCGGTTTACTCCACGGATTTGCGCTGAAAAGTTCCCAAAGTGCACCTAGGACCTCTGCAGAGGCTTCGTGTGTGGAGTTACGCTGGTGTTTGGGCGGATCGGTGAGTTCTGAGTGCGTTTCTTGGGAGGTGGAGGGGAGACGTCTGTGTACTTACTGGGAGCAACAAGTGCATACCACGGCACACTGAAGTTTCTGATTTCATCTCACTTCTGGATCGAGTTTGGGCTCGGGGACGCGTTTACAGCTCCCATCCGGCCAGTCTTAGCAAGCTAGGAAGCTCTAAAAGTAAGTGTTGTCGATGTTAGGAGGTATTATCTCTCGATGTGGCGTCTGTGAGGATCAGTTTGCTACATTCCTGTCCGGGATGTTTGCAACATGTGTGCGACCTTGGTGCGGTAAATATGGGTGCTCTTTGATTTTGGGATCCGAGCCGCTAGCAGAAATCCGAGCAGAGCCACTCCATGGCTCCCGTTTGCTTCCCAACACGGCCAGTCAGAGTGTCTCCACGACTCTCCGTGTATAGGAATGTCTTTATCGGGGCGTGCTAACGTGAAGTTTGGAGGTTAGCGGCGCTGTGTTGTTGTGGGGAGCCATTTTTGATTCGGTTGCGTGCACCCCTCGGCTCCACTTCTTGAGATAATGACCCCTTTGTTTAGGAAATGAATCAAAATGAACTGTGTGTTTGTGTGAGGCGATTTTCCCCTCCGCCCAGTTTCATTCACCAAGTTTTCCTCTAGATTTTGTGGTAAAATTAGTTGTGCATTGTCTGGAATATTTGTTTCATGTACGATGTATTTTGACACGAATGACAGCATACTTTGCACTGGATAAATGACTCTTTTGTTGGAAGTGTTCGGTCCGAACTGAAGTAGTTTGTGTCCCGATTTCTCGGTTCCCAGTTGGTGTTCCTGTGGAGAAAACACCGTGTTTGTCTTGTCCCAGACTCGCTAGAACCTTGTACGGGCGATATTTTGTACTGTGGGTTATTTTTGGTGAATCTACGGGACCCTGTGTCGAGTGAAACGGCACACCCCAAGTGTATAAAGTGGAGGGGGCACCCGGCATTGTCTGACCGGCCATTTCGGTCGTGTCAAAATACGATCGAGTTTCAGACGAAATTTTGCTCCCATGGTCTTGAATCGCTGGGGTCAACTTCCCCCCTCTACCAAGGCAAAACCGGGACAGGAGTTCAGAAAACAATGCTGACCTCTAGTGCTCTTGCCTCTCAGTGGAGGTCCCGATGCTGGGTTTTGTCAAGTTCGAGTGGAAGTGTAGTGTTGCATCACCAGGGACCAGGCAAGGCTGTGTGGGACATGCTTGGACGTCTTGCCTGGCTGCATATTTTCTTTAGATCTTTTCGCCTAATAACCATTAAGCAATTTTTCTTCTGAAAGAATCTGAGTTTCTTAGAATAGGTTAGGATTGAACATGATGAATATTTGCACCAACATGGTAGCTTGAAATTAACATAAGGTCAGCATGAGAGATTTTTTATCTAAGAATCTATGATGCATCAGATGTAGTGTTAATTTTTGGAAAAAGTCCATGGGAATTATTGAATGCCATTGCATGGCATTGTTCTTATTGAATGTTGGAGGTTGGGCTGTGGTAAGTTGTCTGTACTTTACACAGTGTTGTTTTTGGCATATTTCTAAATGAGTAAAAGGGAACAGTTGTTTTGTTTCTGTAAGGTCCCACAGAAATGTAGACAAGGTTTTTCACACCTAGTTTTGTAGTGAAAAGGAGGTATTTACAATGAAAAGGACAATCATTACCTAATGAACTGGAGATTGGAAAAAATACAGTTCCATTGTAGCCCTTTTTGGGGAGTATTGGTAGTTAATGCAAGTAGAAAAATTTTTCTTTTAAAGAATGCTGTTAACATTATATCAACATTTATCCTTGATTTTTTTGCATTACCTGACCAAATTGCTTATTCGGTACCTCACCATTCATTTTGCATATATTTCATGCAGTGAGTTCTCAATCTTTGCAAGAGGATCTCAGCCAAGAATTCTTGAGATATGCACAACAGAAAACAGCAGTTAATTTGTAACAGATATATCTTGCTCTCATGTGGCACTGATTATGTAAAATTTGGTCTCTATAATCCTGATAAACATGAATGTGTTAAGTTATGATGTGGGAATAGTTTTTGTAGTCAAATATGTGTCCAAATTGTTGCTGTATGCACACAAATGCAGTATTTTTTATGTGAGTTGTTCTGCAGGGTTGATAAGAATTGTCTCATGGTTGGACCAGAATAAGTTGTCTACCCCTTTATAACACCGCCACCAGAATAGGTCTCCTGAAGAGATGTGATTTTTCCTGTACAAGGTTTTGTAAATGTAATGCCTGGAAAAACAAGGACATGCCCCCCTACTGTATTCAAGGGAAGATGTTGTTTTTCTTCTCTTTTTCTCTTGCTTTCTTTGTTATAACAGGATGTTCATGTAACAGTGGGAGTTCGTCTCTTTAATCATAACGAGAGGAGGGAAATTCATTTTCAGAGAAAGAGGCTACAAATCCGCTAAAACAATTGTAACACCTTTAAGCCTATTAATCCAAAAGATCTGTTTTAATTTCATTTAAATTTTTTTTGTGGTGGTGCCTGTGGGGGGTTGCCTGTATTGATTAAACATGAGCAAAAGAGGAGACAGAACAACACACATGTGCAAAATCTCCTGATAGGAAAAGATGATAGTTGAAAATGTTACCATATGCATGTAAGTTTTTGACAATGTTACATGGTATGTTATTTACCTCCAAAATATTCAAAAACAAAAAGTTTATTTTATTTGTGTTGCTGCACAACAACACAGCCTACCAGCAACATGTTAGCTGACGGATTAGCAGTGTTGTATGCAAATGAGGGTCTGAGGTGGGTGGTTACCTGGCAGTGTGCCGACCTTTCCTGTGCTAGGAAACAAAGTTTTGTACAATGACAATTAATACCAGCACCAGGAAAATTACCTCCGGTTTGCATGATCTTTTACCTTATTCTGATGGAAGAGCATGATAAGAATATTCATAGTCTTGGAAAAAAACTGCCAAATCATAGGTTGTGGATTCAGATTTGATGCAAAGGCCTGGTTATGAAGATAGTATGGGCAGCATATCCTTTTGCACACAGAAAAGGTTAGTGTGGGTACCATGTGGGTAACCAGCAAGTGAAAAGATTGAGCCAGCGGTTACTACAGAGAATGGTACCCAGGCTATCTGTAGATGACTGTAATTCCAATTTCAACATTATACATTAAAATAAGTACATTTTGACATTGGCACCTCCATACAAGTCAGACTGAATATTCTTGTCTTTTGCAATGTTTATTTTATCAACTGAGTTTCAGCCTTGCAGATAATCAGTAAAGGTGTCAAACAATTTACTAATGACTTCCTGAAGGACAGCTGGTGGTCCTGTGTAGCTTTTGTTGAGGGAAGTGGCCAGGTGATACGTATCTTGGGAACACCTGTAAACTGAGTTGAAACTAGCAAAGTTATTGTATGTAAGCGCAGTGTGTTGTGGATATTTTTTTTAGGTATCATGGGCTTGAGTTGTAGTTTTTGTGATAAATCGTCATTGGCAAATTCATCATGGATGGTAGGAGTAAATCTTGCATCTTCCGTACCTTAGCAAACCATGTGCCCCCCCCTCCCCCCCAAAGAAACAAAGCAATACCATAACAGATAAAACCAATAGAGCAAGCTGTTACTATTTCGTAGTTATTTCCAGACAACTTGCTGCCTTTGTACAGTATTACTGGTGCCAACAACAGAATAGACCTGCCATTGTGCCAGTTTTACAGACAATTTAGGACACAGTTACAAATGGTTGTATTCCTTGTCCCCTTTCCCAGGGAATGGGACTAATTGGATTTCTATCCATAGTAGATCACCAGGACACTGACAAACTTTCATGGAATGCCATTCAAGGGAGGGTAATGTAATAGAAAAAGTGCAGATTGAGAAGGGGCTAAGATTGCTGGGGAAAATTTGATTTGAAAGGAAACTTTTTGCAATGAGTATTCACCAGTTTTTGGGGACGGTTACCACTGGTAGTTAGGGGAATGCTTTTAGTGACAGTAGGACAGCAGGACAATGGTGTCTGTGGAATCTGCTTGTGTCTTTGTTGTATCTTTGTGTTTGGTTATTTCTGGGCCATTTTGGAAGGAATGCAGCAGTGCAAATCCTATCCCTTCGGGGACTAGGTTTATTTGGGGCATTCCCAGGCTGCCTCTTAATACCAGGGACAAAGAGACCTATTTCCATTCGAAAGCTTTAGAGTTTTATTCAATTAAGCCTTGACTGTAGGTTTGGTAGGGGAATGCCCAGGTTTTCTTGCTGGTAGGTTTATGTTTCAACTTTATCACTGTCTCATTTGACTGCATAGATCTACACATGTACTGGTAGAGGCATTGTTTGGGGTGGTGCTGAAAATTGCCATGCATTTATCCGGTCATCATACATGTACTTGCATTTGAAAGAGCGTCATTTTGTTACTTCACATTGGCGCGACAGTTGGTAGGACACCTTGTATCCACTTTTGCTTGAGATATTCTGAACTGAGAAAATGGTAGCACTGAGCTTGCCAACAACAGATAGGAAATCATGGAAAAGTTGTTTATTCTGGAGACGTTAGGGAATGTAATAAAGCTGCTGAACGGATATGGAATGTCACTTTGGTTCCAGAACTTCAGGAAAGGCTGGTGTGTAGGAATCTGGCTGCTGCATGTGTGATGAGTTTTGAGGACAGTTGAGGTGAGCCAGCTGTTGGGGGAGGAAGGGGCCACTCTGGTCTCATCCATCTCTGCCACTTTGTTGACTCTTTTGGTTTCATCTGTGCAAACTTCCTGGACCAAAAACTCTGAATATTTCTTTATCTGTGGGCACATGTGGAAAACCCAAGGATAGTGCTGTAGTAGAATGGTTTGCAATCTTGCCTTCTCCTTCCAAGCTCGCCACAAGTGTGGAAGTTTCCATATCAGCCATGATCATTGGTTGGCTACCATTTAAGAATAGATAATATATGTTTGATAGTATCTGTCCACCAGGCTTTGTCCAACTTGTTTTGTTGTTGGAGCATCGTTTTGTTGCATCGGGTAAAAAATGATGACGGCTGCAAGTAACTTTATGATCACATTCAGGTCTGTAATAGTTGTCACATTATTTGTACAAGTTGGACTTCGGCATGGAGTGAGGATGGAGGATAATTGACAAGGAATTGTTGCACTGTGCTTTTACATTGTGCTTTCAACCAGTGACCTCTGACAAAGAAATCTTTGTAAACATTGAAGGATTCTGTCAGTGCTTGTCTATTTCAATGATAACATGTTATGGACACATGACCTTGTATGTTACATGAATTAACCAATACAATTAGGAACTAGTGGGCAGAGACAAAATTTTGATATGGCAATGACTAGAACTGGAGCAGTACATGCAGCTTGATTAGCTGGTCTTGCCAAACTGAAGATGTGAAGGAGCAAATTTACAGACTTCTAAAAGGTTTTAGGCTGACATTAAGAGAGCAAATACTGTTGTCAACTTGTGACGTTGGTAAATTTTGAATGTTCTCCAGACTGATTAACTATAGAACAGCATCTGAAAGTGCCTCCTGTCTTATCTCTGGCAAATTTGATAAGCAAAACTGACAGTTTTGGGGCATCTAGTCTGACAATGGGTATTCAATGGTTTGTAATCTTTCTGTAATATTAAACAGACGGCCAGATTCTATTCAAGTTATACATTTTTCTATAAGTTGCAGAAATATATATCAATGTTTGTTTGCTCACTGTGGATGTGAAACTGTCTGAAATGACAAAAATGATGGCTTAGATCGGGACAGGTACAATTCATGATGGTCAGTCGCAGTGTAGAACTACTGACAAATGTTGGTGGTAAATATTGAAATAAAACTGTTAGCAGTTGCAGTACTTTGATTGTAGAAACTGAGCTAATTTTCCCAGTATGCCATGTGATTTGCTCAGCAAACATGATCTGTGAGACTGCAAATTTAAAGGATGTGTTTGCATGCTATGATTCATCATTGAACAAAAACACATTTATTTGAGACGGAGCTTTGAAGTTCCGCTCAAAGTTGATCTTCAATGATAACACTTCAGGGTTGGGGTATATGCAAATTTTGCCCTTATAGATCTTTTCCCTCTTCTCCCTAGAAGATAGTGGTACTACATCTAGCATCAGAGCTCAGTCAACAAAACGAGTAGGCAAGTGGTCCGCAGAATATGCAATAACAGAATGAAAGAAAAACTATATGTATGTTATGTACTTTAAAGTTGTTGCAAAAATAGTTCTTGCCACCAGAGACCATTCAGACTGATCGGATTGATCATGTGGACAACCAGGGAGATGTAACTGGGTTATAACCCAGTTTCTCCAGAGCCTGGTGAGTGCTGCAGTACATCAAATCTATTTAGTTGCCTGATTGCGTATGCAAATTTGTGATGATGTCCAACCCAACAGGTTTTGTTGGGAGAAGGGAAACTGATCAGTCATTTAATGACATCCTCTGCATGGCCGTCATAAGGATGTTGCCAGTGTAGTTTTATAGACAAAACAGTAAGATGGAGTGTTGTGTATTTATAGCTGGAACCTGTTTTGACCATTTTGTAAAATTTGTTGTGGGAAGCAGACATTGTACAGTGACAACAATTTGGTAGAAAAGTGTTACCAGGCTGGCCTGAATTAGAGCATGAAGAGAAGGGAACATCTACTTTCTTCTTTTGTCTGATTGTCTCCTCTACTGTCGACCTGCGATGAGTCGCCATGTTAAGACAAAGATGATTAAATGTTAATAGTAGTAGGTTCGTTGGTCTGATTGTCTTCTATCACAGTATTTCTTTTGGTTTGGTGCCATTTAGTATTGATCGCTAATTGTGTTCCCAGAGAATGAGCGACTGGCCCCAATATCTGGCCACCAATCCGCTTTCCCGCCTGTTGCATGCTATTATTCGTGGTGGTAGCAGTGCACACGTCTTCGTGTTGACTTTCTCTCACTTGATCTCCCACTAGGCAAAAGTCAGATCGGGGCTGTTTGTTCCCGTATTTGTCCTTTGTCACAAAGATAAACAAGTCTCTAATGCTTTTGCTCTCTGCTCTGGCATGTTTTGTTTGCATGAATTTTGCTTGGAAAGATTTAACACAACATAAAACCTTCATTATCTGACAGGTCTTACAAAATGATCTCCAACTATGTAAAACAATATACTTTTGAAAGCCTTGGCATTCATGGATACTGGGTTATATTTGGGTTGCTTCCCCTGGTACAAGGATTGGTTGTCATGATAGGATCCACGCTGTGGGAGGTAGGAGCCACAACAGTGGCCCTTTTCTCAGCTAAGACCTAACAAGAGACATTTCTTGTTATCCTTGGGATCAACACATCAGATCCTTTCCCAGTAAAGGGATTGGTTACCGTTCATGCTCCCCGATTTTCTCCAGTTCAACTTTTGGTGCTCATTCTCCTAACTGGTCCAAGTTTGTTGCTAAAAAGGAACATAACTCACATTGATTCATATTTAGACAAGTGTGGTGCAGTGCATTTGGAAACAAGGGTCTCTCTTTTATTGCCTGCAGGAAGGGCTGGGCCTTTCTTCAGCTTAATTACTCCAGCGAAATGGACAAGACTGGTTCAGTTTTTATTCCGCTTCAGTTCTCTGGAAAAATGGTCAAATGGCCATTTGCATGTTTCCTCACACTTAGTTTTGTCTTTGTTTGCCCAAATCTGTTGCACTCAGTCAAGTTTGCTTGAACTGTCTGTATTTTGTTACCGTCACCAAGGCCATGTAATTTCGTTGTAAAGGAGTTAACTTATAAAGCACTACATCATTGTCCTTTTATGCTTTAAACTTGAGATAATCAATCAGTGAGTTAATGTTGCTGTAGACATACATAGCACAGACCCTGTGTGTCCCAGATTACTCTTTTGACTCTTGACCCTTTGTTTTGGTTGGTCAGAAAGGTTAATGCAAATTAATCAGGACTGGGTAGGAGGGGGACACCTGATCACACTGGCCCTTAATACCTAATCCTGATACGAAAGGTCATTAAAATTCTCATTACCTATTACAGAGCTGATCATGCTGATACCTCAAATTAATGGTCAGCAGATAACTTCTTGATTTTCTTCCCGGTGCCGCCGTAGTTATAATTCTGTCGTTTGAAAACATTGATGGCATGTTCAGTATTGGTGTTCTACAGTTCTAGGCTCCCAGGCTATTCTAGACTCTATTTTTTTTAGACAACGAAAGTGATATTTCTGTTTATGGAGACATCTGGCAGGGATGTCTGATTGTCTCCCCAGTCACACTCACCTCCCTACTTATCAGTCTGAAGAAAGTCGCCAGAGTGGCAGGAAAGGCAGAGATTGCCCTGCAGTGCTATCAACCTCCGCCTCTCAAGGTCCGAGAGGGGACCTTGTTATGTCTAGAACAACAGTTTTGGTAATTGGGCTGGACGTCAAGGAGCGACTTTTGTTAGGACCCCATCCATTCTTGTCCCTGCGAAAAATGATGTATCTTTCTTCGATTCTGGTTATGGCAATCCTTGTCAAAAATACCTTTAATATATTTCGCATCGGACCATTGCTCATGTGACTTGAGAAATATACATACATTGATGGAAGATGCAGCTGGAATATGATATCATGGCCTTTTATGCAGAGGTCATATTGCAAGGGCTTGCCTTCTGGTCTTGAAAGATTATATCTATTGAAGGTTTGTCTGGTCTGATATGAAATCCTTACCCACAGTCATACCAGGACTAACCCTTACTGAACAAATATGCTAATGTGTGGGTAACTAAAACAAAGTATGGTTGGATGCCAGAGTTTCATCTATTGTCCTTAAACTTTTTGATGCAAACTGATGTCAGACATAATATACCCCTTCAGTCAGTCTGGAGTTGTACAATATTGATCCATAGAAAGTTTTGATTGTTAGATGGCTGCATGAAAAATGGCAAGGAAAGGCAAGCTTTTCGTGGAGTTTTGTAATCTACTTTTCTTGCAGTCAATACAGGTGGCTTTTAATGTATTAAAAGGGATAGTCACACAAAGTAGTGGTATACCTTCTAGAGCAGGAATGGTTGGGTCTGCATTCCTAGGTGTATATATACCCAAACAAGGCCGTTGACCTTTGCTCGGAATCCCATCATGCTGTGCAAAGGCAAACAGACCATCCATCCTAGAAAGGAGAGGGATGCAAAAAACAGGGTGTCAAGTGCACTTGGAAATAATGAACCTTGGGAAGTTCTGTACCTCAGGTCCAGAGAAAATACTTAAAAAAATTGTCTAAAATGTTTTGTCTAACCTAGTTTCCAAGTCTGCAGAGAGTGGAAATCTTTGTGCTTTTTGAGTGTGCTGCATAGACAGCTTAATTCAGTCATTAATTTTGTCAGAAGCAAGGACATTTCAGGTACTTTGTAGAATAGAGCAAATAAAGTTTGATTAAGCCCACCTGCATCATCTAGACAGTTGCCTTCTTTGTATTTTTTCTTGGTAAATCACTTGGTCAGTGTCGTGTTCCAACTTTTTCACATGGTAGTGAAAGTAGGGTTGTCATCTGTTAGGAACATTCAAACCTCCTGGCCCTGCTGACTTGGCTGGAATAAAACAACATTTGAAGAAGCATTGCTTTACCCACTTAACCTCAGGCTCTTGGGGATATGTCAACTATTTCTGTCTGGGGAGAACATTTGTACCATATGCTTAAGTCATTTTGTACTTAGCAGTGGCCTAGAAGCTGAGTATCCTCTGTGTGAAGTTGGTTGCTTACTTTGGAAGACATGCCAACTTCAGAGTTTGGTTTACTTGAAATGCAGAATTTGAGAATTGAACTTTGGGGACCGAAAATAAATAGCAGATTTCAGTGATATTGCCTTGTTCCCTCTAAGGTATGGAGCATACAGCTGTCATGTTCAGAGAAACATTTGTAACTGAACTGTCCAGGCACTTCATTGCCATGTTATTGTTTTGAAAAATGTTATAACGACCCGTGGGAATTTGATGGAGCACAAGCGTTGGTCCTCACCTGTTACCTGTAGGACAGCTCTTTGATGAAAATCTCTCTCTCTTTCACCCACAAGAAACTCATCTTAATTACTAATTAATTGGAAGACAAAGTAAGATAACAACAAAGTAAGATAATGACTGTTTCAATATGTGTTTGACATCAAGGATGTCTTCTACACCAGGCCAATATTCAATCAACTTTAAGAATGTACAGTTTTTGTCAATGGGATGTAGCATGGTCGAAACAAAGAGCCCAAAGAAAGGCAATTAGCAGAAAAATGTATTGCATACATGACTTAGCAATGAGGCTGACTCGTTAGTAAATGGTCTAATGGAAGACTTGCTAGATTAATTTTGGCTCTGTGGATTACATCTGGACACGTCAGGGAACTGTTGGTAATTTAACAGTAAAGTAAGTTGATCTATGTTAGGTCTGCAGTATCATTGATGTCTAGACATGGACTAAGTAAAACCAAGTTACACTTTTATACAGGTTCTCAGTCTTGTCAGTATGTGTTTGGTACACGTCGTCCAAAATCTGCACCTCCCTGTGGTGGCCCTGGAGTGGCACAGTCCACTTATGGAACCAGTTTGACCAGTTGCCTGTACACAAGGGGCCCTGGGTGTGCAGCTCACCAAGCACCCATTGATTGACAGACAGTAGAGTCAATAGAAGTAGAGTAAACATTCCAGCCAATGTTGCAAGGGCATTTGGAAAGATGGTGTGCATCCTGATACAGGGAGTCATCATCAGGGCTTGGTTGATACGGACTGAACTTCCATAGTGCAGAAAGTTAGGTGAGAGACCCAAGTTACTGAAGTTGTGAGGTATGGGAGGGGAGATAGAACACTAGGAACTCTGTACTGTACTTGTTAGATCTTGTAGTGAGTGTTGTTTTGTAGTAACAGGCCCGAAGCTTGCAGCCAAAGACTGACGTCTTATGTAAGTAGAAGCTGAAAAAGATTGATATCTTAAGTGGAAAGGTTGTGGTAGGAGGTTTGAAACTGTGAGGGAGAGTGGAATATTTATTTATAGTATGGCTTGAACAAGCTATCTTGTAGTGTCTGTAGTACTAAGATAACTGTGAGAAAAATGTTGGTATCATGGTGCCTTCCAACAAGATGCTTAATTTTAGTGGGAAAAAGAACATGTTTGGTGCCACCAAGGGGAAAACTGCCTGGGAGAAAGTTGTCTAAGTGGAAGGATCTGAATGGCACTAGAATATGAAGAGGAATAAAACGTATGCAATGGGGGTCGTGTATGTGCTCAACAAAAAATCCTCATCCTGTAAGTAATGTACTAGGCTCTCTTTTTGTATTAGCATGAGCATTTTTCTGACTCACAAAAGGCAGTAATGGTCAGCACATTATTCCCTCAATGGTTTTCTTTGTTCAGTTCTCATGCCCAAGAGGCATTTCCCCTAGTAGCGTCTGCTAGCCATGTTTTTTTACACAGGTGGCCACTCCGACCCACTCATTGGGCTGTTTTTGCATCAAGTGTCCCAACATGGTGCATGGGTTCTTTATTCAGTCCCCGTTTGATTAAACACTTGAGATTCCTCTATAATCCGAACAGTTGAAGTCGCCAGGATCTTTTACAGGTGTTGAGCTTCCTTCTTGGCCATAACTAGGTTCATTAGTTCCCCATGGGTGCCTCTCACAATGGGACCTTTCCCGCCTTTCCATTGATTATCACTGTCAGATCTTGGTGTCAATTTAATAGAGTCAAACTGCCGCCTCTCTGCAGGTGGACTTTGCTCAGGTGCCATAAAGCCACGCAACTTTTAATCACCGGGATCAGCTTTGTGTGTTCTGTGCAAATGGCGTGGGGCATGGAGGTTTGTATTGATACCGTGATTGCTGATAGGAATCTTGTATAAAAATCAAGGAGGAATGCAAGATGTTTACAGTACTTTCACAAAATGTGTGAGAAACTGTTGTAGTTTTACTGTAGCATACATAGAGGTTTACAGATCCAGATGATGGTAGTTGGTCATAGGTACCACCTGTGTATAGAGTAGTCACACATTAATAGGGAATATGTCCATTCTGTGACAGGTTTGTGTGTGGGTTGCTTGGGAGAAGGGCGTGATCCTGACTAAACAAGAAAACTGAAGGATTACAGGTCCTGTAGTAAACTCATAGGAAGCTATATTCTTTGTTACACTGTTTGTCCGTGAATAGACTGAATGTACAGTATTATATGCCCACATTCTTGTTGTTTGTGAGAAAGTGACAGAATTTATATGGTGCCAAACTTTGGTACAGGTATGCTGTTGATAAGATGTGATGAAAATTGTGTCCTGTCAAATAAATGTTTTAATCTCTTTTCCAGATGACATTAGAAAGAAAAAAATTCCTTACAAGCCCTTTCCCTACTTTGTTGTTTAATATCAAAGTCTTAGCTAATATCATAAGTTCTTACTTGCTACGGAATGGGTTCTATCAACTTCTATGCTATAGTGACGGGGTTTGCAGGGAAATGGAAACTTTCCATCTTTCTTGAGAAAAAGGAGTCAAAGTTGTTTTTGTGATTTTTTTATCTAACCCCAGGAAATGTTGTGTTTTGTGCAGGTGTTGTGAAGGCCCAGACTGCAGTCCACTGCTGATGTCTTGCAGGAGATAGCACCTTGTTCCTGCGGGAGGATTCCACAAGCCTGGCAGTCAGAGCCGATCATGGGCCTGTGCAGGTGCTTACAGCTGCGCCTGCTGCTTGCTGCCATGGCAACAGCTGCCATGGCTGCAGTCACCTCAACCCAAGATGCTACACCGCACCCAGGAGGTAAGGGTCCAGGTCTTGATGTGCAGATTTCTTTGTGGTGTCAAAAATGCCAACGTATTTCCTTCTGCATTGAGTGTGATCAGTGGATAGCATTAGCAGTCCTGTTGAAGCAAGCCATGTCTACTATAGTATATTGAATGCATGAAGGCTATAAGTATAACAGAAATGGTCACTAAGACATCGTTTTTCAAAATACAACTGGAAATTTACCTTTTTTTTGTGATTGATTGTGGAAAGTTGCCAGGATTGTACCTCTGATCACACTCTAAGAAGCAGCATATCTTGTGTTGTTGTTCAAGTGCTTTTAACCTGTAATTCAAACCTACAAGAGCCTTAACATTCCATTGCCATGTTGGAGAAAGGTGTGGCTAAAAATCCTGAACCCAAACCTGTCATTATGATAATATGCTGACAAGATTGTTGGTAATTACGCCCTCACCAGTGACTTGGTCAGGTTCACCTGCCCACACGTAGACCTGCGTGGTTATTCCAAGAGCCCAATCTCCTTAAGCCCGTCCCTGCGATTGAGTGAGGTGTGCCATTCATGCTTGCACGAAGGTATAATATCATGGTGTCACTCCTTAGCGTCCAAAATTGTTGCATTGTGCCACTCTTATAGCGGAACAATGGACCGAATAACACCAAGGCTGACAAGTTCAGCTTGAACTGTTTCGCACATGTGGTTTGATGGGGTAACCATTGTTGTGCCTTATCCCAGCTGGGCTCAGACAAAACCAAAGAAAAGATAGCCTTTTAGATGAATGTGTACAGAAAGCAAAGTGTGACTAGAACATTAGCGTTGGACAATATCTGTAGACCATAGTGTTTATGCAGTACTGAGTGATGTATACATACTGTTTATTTTAAGATTAAAGCGTTGTGTGTTATTTTCCCTGCAAAAGGGCAATAAGGATGGTAAAATGATGTCGGAATCTGAGATGATTTTTTTAGCTCGTATTGTACATAGTTATTGCATGTAAATGAAAAAAAATTGTAAGATTTACAAACTCAAAAAAGGACATGTTAAAGCTAACATCACTTAGAAGGATATGCATCATATGCCATGTATGCTGGTGTTTGATTAAACTCACAAAACTATCAGTTACCTGACTAAATTGGGGACGAAGTGAGCAAAGATGAAGGTGATTGTTGCTATTGTAGAAAAGTGCAGGTGGGTTAAGAAGCCATCACGTAGCATTTATTTATTCAAATGTTGGTACAAAAAATATGCCAACTAATGTCGTAACCCTCTTCTCTGGAGTGTTGAGATTGAAGTTTTAAAGGACACATTGCCCTTCGACAGCTCACTAAAGTAAAGAAACCAAGTTGTAACAGGCAAAACCTGTTGAGATAGGCAAGGGGCCATTCACTTTGTGTAGGGACTAGAAAATTCCTTCATACCAGCTAAGAAGCCCTAATGGTAATCCTGGCAAAAGCTGAGCTAACAAGGATGGCCAATCGTTATCCTTCAGGAAAAGTGAACGAAGTCTTAAGTGTCTTACTTCATCTCTACATCCTTATCACAGTGTAGAGGAGACTGTTTCTGAAAGAGGGGGTTTACAGTTTTTTTTACTTAGTATTCGTAAGTGCTAGATAATGACAGCAATGTTAAGATGTAGGCTACAAAAGGCAGGGGAGACAGATGATCTTCAGTAAGTTAAAACCAAACTGTATGGTACTGAACAAAGCCTTTGATCACTTGATGCAGTTGCTCAGCTGTGTTAGTTTAGTTTACCTATGGCTTTCTCAATGGAAACTTCCATTTGGCTGTCCAGTATGGTTATCAAAAATGCCAGGCTATAAATTTTGTTTGCTAGCTTGTCCTTCAAGTACTCTTTTTCTATTGCAGGCAATTTAGAAAAAAAAAACCCTGTTACTTTGAAGTGTCAATCTGTATGTTGACAGGTCACTTGGCAAGAAAATCAGTAGACATGTGTCCATCAGAAGTGCTGCTTCATATAGTGAGAAAGATACATGTCATTTGCTTGTATCCTGGAAGGGCGAAGCAGAGTAAATAAAACGAAAAGTAGTTCAAAACAAAAATGTTGATAAAACAATACTATAAAGGCCAGTGTGTCCTTGCCATGCAAAATTTAATAAAGACTGATGTAGGTTGTGTACTCAGTGCTTGCTTCCTGGCGTCTCCCTGCGAATGAGCAGATTTTCAAACACAGAAGGTATACACCTACATTCATCTCCTGCCAAAACAAGTCAAATATTATTAGCCCAACAAAGAGGCCCAGTGTCACTCTCTCATTCTGGCTGCAGTTCGCGTGTTTGAGCTTAGGATTAGAGCTCTGTTTGCCTGTAGCTGGGACAGAATCCTGCTCCGTCATAATCACGCAGGCGGCGGTGTAAAATTTCATGAGTTTTTTAATACCTTTTACGAGTCTGTGTACTTGAATTTGATTTGAAGCTCAAAGGATATTTAAATGTTTAGGGCGAAAGCTTGCTGGTGTTTGATTTGGCTGTTACCATGGGTTGAACACTTTTGCCCCTTATTTGTACTTAAACAGATAAAACCAGGCAGAAAAGTGCATTTGTATATGTTGACGGCATTTTTGCAACAAGAGTAGCCAAAAAGTTTATCTCGGTCCTATCAGTGGAAAGTAACCAGGCCAGAGGGATATATCTGTGTTACTTTCCTGGCCGCCAAGAAGCAGCTCACTTTGACTAGCACATCACTACAGGCTTTATTAGCACCAAAAATATGCTTCTTTCAAAGGACTTAGAAAAGTAATTGTGGTGTTTGAGACTTGGTCATTATGTTAGAACAGTTATTTACTCAAAGTAGCTATAAATACTAGCAATTACTATCCCAGAAGCCTTTGCTGCAGGGATGATGTCATCTTGTGATGTAAACATAGGAGACTGGTAAGTAAGATTTATGGTGTTGAAGAAGATTCCAGGACATCAGGAGACAGTCTGGCTAATCTTGTTTGAAAGTCAGTAATTTATCTCCATTGATGGTAGCTTGTAGAAAACCAAGTGTTTAAACCAATTATAAATCCTGGAGGCAAGTACGATTGGGAAGTATAAACAGATCTTCCAAGAAGAGCACCAAATGTAACATGTTCTAGTAATTCAAGGCAATTGTTTTTGCTAAGCAGTCATCACCGTTTGATGTGTGTATCCTGACTGTTACTCCACATGACTGGCATTCTTCCCTGGGTTTTGTGGTAAACAGCAATGGTTTCAACACTGTCAAGGCAAACACCAACACATCAGCTGCCCGGCTGCCCTACTCCAATGTGACATGTGACTTTTAGCCTCTAGCTAGGATAAAGTTGAAGGCAATAGTCTGTTGTGAGACACAGAAGAGTTCAGAAAGGTGTTTGACCGAGGAGCAAGAGTTGGTTGTTCAAGCTGTTCCTTTCATGAATAGTGGGATATGTGTTTAGCAAGATGGTTATTGTTTTAGATTTCCGTGTTACCTGCTATCTTGAATGAGTATCTAATGGCGAATTTCTCCAGGAAAAGGTGGCAGGAACTCCATGTGGAATACATCACAGAGAATGTTGGTGATTGTCTCTGATTGCAGCATTCCAATCATCCTTTCCCAGAGAGTGTGGTTCCAATTTACCCTATGTAGGTGAGCGATGGGATGTCAGGGAGGGCACCAGGATGTTCCTGTCTGGAAGAGGATGTGGTAGGAAGGAGACCAGCATGACCTTAGATCCCCAGAGAAAATTTTACCTTCAGAAGTTTGGCTTCATACTGGGTAGGGTCCCCTAGTAATTACTCCTAGAAGTCTGGATCATCTTTTGAGATGAGTCAATCTTGTATGAGCCTGATGCTGATTTTTCGACCTTCTGGCTGGTGGAGTCATCCCGTAGAAATGATCTAAATCTTTAACTAACTTCTGCTGATTTTCTGGAGATATTTGCAAAATTCCAAGTTCTTTCTCTGTCTTAGCATAGGAAGTCTGTATTATCTTTTGAAATGAGTCAGTTTCATGAGCATGAATGACCCTGGTCACCAATCTTAGATGAAATCTATCTCAGGCCAATCATCTAAGGTTAAGGTTAAAGGTCACAATCTGCTTCATTCCTCAGACCATATAAACCAGAATACTCTATAAACCAGAATGTTCTGTCAGATGAACCCGCTATATTCATGTCAGATATTCACAGTGATGTTTTGATGAGGTCGTCACGAACGTTCAAAATCCAGAAATTTTATACAGGTGCTGATGTACAGCAGCAGCAGCTGCAAGCAGGAGTGTTGTGACTTTTACATGAACTGGTTGTGGCAGAGGTTTCCAAGAATGGGGCCTATCTATTTTTGCTTTTCCCTGGGCTGTGGCCAAAGTAAACTGGTACTAGTGGGTATGGACTTCAGCAACTGTTGTCATCAAGTATGATATCTCAAGGATGTGTAACAGGACCACTATAGTATATACAGTACTATATTACGGGATGAAACTGAGTTGCCATTGATAAACATAAAACGTTTTTGCCACTGACTTTTTGTGTGTGTTGGCATCCCAATGTTCCCTCCAGTAGTTTAGTGGTTGCTTATCATGAGGTTTGGATGTGAGAAGATTTGTTGCTATGACTGCCTGGAGCAGGGAGTGCGCTGGAATGCGAGAGACGCAGTAGACGCTTTGTAAGACAAAACATCTTTGGCAGAATTCGGGAGTAACTGATTACGTCTTAAGGCGATTTTGATACGGCAAAGAACAGTTGCAAGTGTGTCAGACCAATTTTTCATTATATTGGCATGTGCGATAGCTTTGGTTTCCTTTATATAACCCTCTTCCTTCTGTATACAGATAAGCTTACAAATTAGGGACTGAAGGTTTAAAGAGAGGTCTTTGTGAATGCTGGAAGATAAAGCTGCCCTCCCAGGGGCGTATTAGTCCTCCCTAGCCTGTTCAGAAAAACAACACATCACTGATCATGTGACTTTGCACCTGTCAATCACCAGGAGACCACTACTATCCATCATCTTCATGAAGATAAAAGATCTGAATAACTGCCTCCACCTTGGCCTGGGGCAGCTCACCCATAAAATAAAGGAGCCACAGTAGAAGTAACAGTAGCCTGGTTGTATGTAACAAAGTGCTCTCCATATTTTGATTGGTTGATTTTTGCCCTCAGGAGAAGTTGTTTTACTGTTTGTGTGATCTAGCCAACAGTAAAATTTTGTGAGCAGTAAACTGGAAGAGTATGACTGATAACAGTCTCGTCAATTTTTCACAATAGTGCCTTTCATTTTGGAGAGTAGTAACAATAGACACATGAAGCTCTTGTGCCAATGAGGTTTTACAGACTTGCAACATGATCTAGATCTTGCAAATACCAATTTCTTACTACTTTATCTGGTGGGTGGTAGGTTTCTTCCAGTTGACATTCAGCAGACCTCTGGAACCCTGAAAATGTTGAAATAGAGAAGGCCAAGGGAATATCAGTAAATTGATTCTTTTCATATGAATTAAAATAGCAAGGCTGCATACATGTACCTGTAATCTGAAGGCGGGGGAAATCTCAGCTAGCGGTGGCTTAGGAGGATGAAATATTTCAGGTGAACTTGTGTGGGATTGCAGGTCCTTCCTTCAGGGGTCACATTCCTTACATGGCTGGTTGGAGACAAAGCTGGGAGCAGGGTCTTACCCCTATCAGACCAACTGTCACTCCTATTGTGTTCCCGAACACCAACGCTTGTTTCCATCCTATCATTGGTACAGAAACAAAGTACTGTTTGAATGTAGGTTTAGCCTGAACTTATCTGTGTAATGCTCCCCTCCAGACTCGCTGACTGCAGGCAGTATACCTGTGTCAAAGGAAATGTCAGTCTGTTGGTGGTGGTGGAAAACAAAAGGCTTTGAAAGGAGTAATGGTTGAAGATCAAACATCACTTTGCAAGCTTGATTTGAGGGAATAATGGCTATATGACGATGAAGTATGTTCAATGTTTTCTCAAGATGCTAACGTTTCTCCAGGGGCACCCATAATCGTTCAAGGCTATTGGGTCCCAGTCACGTGCATCAGAGGAAAATCACCTGTGCTGCTGAAAGACGACACACGTCGTAATAAGGATGTTTTAACCACCAGTTCACCAACATGGGCACACCCTTACTCGTTTCTATTCCCAGTTGGAAATAGTACCAGATGTACCAAGCTTTTTTCTCACTGAATGAGTTTTCAACCTTCTCCCTGCCTGGAAAGCTTTTTGACACCAAATCTGTGCAAAATCAAGGCATTAAATGAAGATGTTATAAGTTCTAAAACTGTGCTTCTAAGATTAAATGTTCAGGTATTGGGTGACATTTGTGAATTTTTTGGCAGCCATACTTCAGATCCTGAAAAGAAGTCAAGTTTCAACCATCTGTCTTTATATTCTCCGTTAGCTTGTGTGCTCCAGTACAATAGCATTGTTAGGAATTAAACACCTTGTGAAATTCTACCCAAGGTCAGTGGGTAGAGGGTGTGGGAATGTGGGTTATTAGTGACCCCATCAGTCTACAGCATACACATGTACTACAGCGGCAGATGCCCTGTGCTTGGTCTAAGTTCTTATACACAAGTATGGAAGGGCAAGACTGGTATTTTGTGTGCGCACAGACTGGAAGGGGCTACAGCATTCTCTTTGAAGTATTTGTTATAACAAAGTTTAACTGTAAACTAAATGGAGGTTTGACCTGAACTGGAAAAAAGAATCAGATTGCTGCTACAAAAATAATTTAGTTAATACCACTGGTTTCTGTCAGCTGTAATCGAAGGACTAGTCTCTCTGTTGCAAGTGAAGAGAAATATTTGAAGTTGACTTTCCCAGAAGTCTCATTTGTATGGAATGTGTGGAAATGACTGTGCCAGCAAAGAGTGATATTTCCTATATATCTAATATGTAGTACAATGTAGGGCACAGACTGTAAGGCACAGTATTCTGCTAGTCAATTAAGAAGGACGGGTACATTTTGCCCGCCCTGCAGCAGTGGTTCTACCCAGGAAGGCTCTGAGACATGTTTTTCCTCAAGTGTTGGGATGAAAGGAGGAAAGGATCCAGCTGGAGAAAGTGCCAAGCCTTCCGCTCAGTATTGTTTGCAATTGTTTGCTCCTTGCAAGGAGTTGCTAAAGCTGTCAGTGGGTTAAGAGGTATTACTGATAGGTCTGAGTTGGGCAAGACGGAAAACTGATACATGTTTTCTGTTCACCATGATAAAATCATGCTTGTCTCAAAGGTCTTGAGTATAATCAGAATGTATTTTCTGTGACCTGTTGATTATAACTCATTATAACTTATAACTCTAGACATGGAAACAAGACAACATGACGGAAACTAGTCCCACATTTGGATACTGTATGAAAAATACCCAAGGCATGTTAGCAATGTCAAGAATAAAGATTCAGGCCTGTCTCTTCCAAAACTTCATATGGTAACTGTTTACTGTTATGTCTTAAACCTTGATATTTCAGGTTTGAAGGAAACGCAGAGCGCTGCTGACAGAATTTTTGTGTATTTATGTATGAATGGCCAGGCAAACAGAGGTGTGTGCAGCTTGTTTGCAGAAAGCACTGATCAGACTTCCGGACTTTTGTGGACCTCCAACCTTGTTCTGGAAACCCCTCTCTGCTGTGGTCTGGGTTACAAGGCAGACTGGGCAAGTGTGTAGCTATGTAATCATGAGTTTTCACTGTCTCCAACCCTGACATGTGCCAACACGGATAAGTCTTGAGCAGATATCTTTTTATTTTGTGCAATGCTTGAAGAGAATAAATGAATAGGCAGTACTCTACCCAAGACATCTCACAAACACATCATGGTGTGTCCTCACACGGGGCTTGGACCATATCTCCTAGGGATACATGAACAAATGGTATTGAAGGTTTTGATACCAGGAAATTGGAGCTTGTTTCTGGTTATAGACAGCTTCATCCTA
Source organism: Branchiostoma lanceolatum (assembly GCF_035083965.1). Classification (NCBI taxonomy): domain Eukaryota; kingdom Metazoa; phylum Chordata; class Leptocardii; order Amphioxiformes; family Branchiostomatidae; genus Branchiostoma; species Branchiostoma lanceolatum. Next base: position 20,965,347 of record NC_089724.1, on the reverse strand, counting down.
TGTGAAGGATTAATAGGTATCATTTGTTACATTCTGAAACCATTGATGTTTTTTATTTGATGAGGTATGCAATATATAGTGCGTCACAAGCAGGAACATTCCAAACCATCCTAGCATGTCTGTTATGATATGTCGAGGAGATCAGCATGGGGCATAAATCAACAAAGCCGGGATGGAGGCATAACTACAGGCTGTTGGGCTGGAATTTCTAATATCTGTTGTGTCAGGGACCGGGGAAGGTTTATGATAACTGAGGACCATTAACCCCTTTCTCTAATAAATTTGTTTACCAGGTTCCTTGGTAGAGAGAGAGGCAGCATTTTCAGTGTCAATGAAGTTATTAGTATCACTATTAAGTAGTTCCATACTTCTTTCGACTGTTTGAAATTCGTATGGATAAGTAACATTGATGCATATGATTCCAAAATCCTTGGTAGCTGTCAGGTACTGAACATTTCTAGAAGAACCAGCACACATTATTTCCAAAGGTATTGTTGAGATAATTGCAGCTTAGACTTGGGTCAGTGATGGAGGATTACCCCAGGCAGTGAAAGCCCTTTCTGAGGGAATGGTTTGTGCTAGAGTTGTTTGTGTTGCCTTTGTCACCAGGAGGTTATTAGGTGTGTTTGAACTTCAACTTCAGGTTTTCTGTGCAAAGTTGTGTGGTTTGTGCTTGGAAGAAGTTCTTGTTATGGTGTGGCACTGATTTCTGAGTCAGATGGATATTAGTTACAATTATTACATGGATGGCTTAATTTAGGGCTAGGGTATGTAATGTAGAATATTGTTCAGACTTGTATTTTGTTTTGTACAGTATGATTTTCTCTTGAATGGATTTTCTCAGTCCTACATCCATAATGATGGCAGCATTGTTCTCCCTTACAGTAAGGTGTGATGATTGGGAGGTGAAGATAGAAATAGAGGAGCTGTAACAAAAGGAGGGTGGTGCTGTGTTGTTTTAGTAAAACCCACCAGACTGGCTTCTTGTTTTTATACCAGACTACTGCAAGATGCAGGGGATAATACAAAAGTTTCATGCTCTCAGTAAATATCAATGTTACACTGGGCGGTTGTGAATATATTTGAGCTAAATGGTATTGCCACAAGATCCGTCAAGAATGGCTTACTCCGCTGTGGTGGCTTACGCCCATGGACACAGGAGTGGTTTTTGGAGGACGTTAATGTCAATCTATAGTCATTAATGAGTAGTCACTCCAGGCTGCTTTTGTCATCGATTCCTGGTTACTAATCTTAATTGAGAGGGAAGAAGTGGAATTAATTCTTACATTTAAATCCAGTTATTAGAGAAGTATTAAAACCTGACAGCTTGGCTGCTGGATACCAAATTTGTTCATTATAGCATACCCAACAGTGTTTATTGACTGCGTGAGTAGGCATGATTAACCATTGACCAATGTTAGTAAATTCATCTGAATATTGTCTTGATATTAAAAAAAAAGTGTTCCAAAACTTCTTGACAGAAAAGGCAAGCTAGTTTGGGGTACCCCAAAGGTGCGGCCTAGCCTATTCTTTTCATGGTGATTGGTCAGCACGGCTTTGTAGACGTTGTATGTTCAGCGCTGTATAAAAACGTAATACGGTGTTCCAGGTGAAGTGGACTATCTGTCCATTACTTCCTGTGATAGCTTTTGGGGCCCCTCCAACCATGGCCACTGCTTTTTCTGACTCTTTGTCCACAGGAACCCCGCAGAGATCAGCCTGAACACCTTAAAAGCCCTTGAAAAGAAAACTTACGATATCCAAAGGTATAGAGTGGATTAGCTTGGAAGTTTTGTCAACTTTCATAGGAAGAAAATGCAAAATTATCATGTATGAACAGACATAGGATAGGTTATATTAGACAGGTTCGTTATCGATTGTGCAGCAGTTTGACAGATCTAATTCACGTGCCACAGACCATGACCTCTGTTGTACACTGTCTAAATATTTCCATTTCTCCATTAGCGACATTTCACGAAAACCGTTCCTAGACCATAGCTTGATGGGGGGTTAAGGTACATGGTTCGTGCTCCTTGCTTTGTTTATGCCTTTTCTTTGCATTTGAACCCGCATCAAGTTGCCTAATTAACAATCGGCCCCATTATGTGCCTGTGCTAATATTTATCCTTTGCCTTTCCCTCCTGTTTACCAAGCTCGACCTGATCTCACTTAGCGAGTCAACCCCGCTTTCAGATGTGTAGGATTTAATTAAGGTTCAGAGATGATTGGAGGCTGTCCGAAGATGCATTACTTTCCAAACGTGACAGTACAAGGGGCTGGGTTCTTAAACCTCACCCTTGCTTTCTCTGCCCCTGGCCTGTTTGTATAGCCATAGAAACTTCTCATTGTCCTGCTCCCTTGCATGAAATACAAGTTTACAGCAATGAGAGCAGTGTTGGCATAGTCTGCTGAAATTTCATCCCCAGAAACAAACTGGCATGGAATGAGGTGGCAAGAGCACAAAAGGCCGCCTTGTGGCCGTAACAAGATTTTGTGGTCTTTTCAATGCCTCAGGTAGTGTTTCAAACTCAGAGAACTGGCAGAGCATTCGTGCCATGTGTCTCGAAAATTCAGGCCTTACAAAAGTACAATGGGGGAAGATAACTGTTTAGATTGTGGAGCCAGTAGTTGTGATTTGTAGCCTAGCTTTGTAAATTCAAGCCAGACTTTGTAAATTGTAGCAACAAATCAGACCGGAGCTAACTACAGCTGTGGTATGTTCCTCCAGGCTGGGGTTGACCTGTTGTCTTATTTCAAGGCTGTGAGGTACTAAAAAGCCTTATTTGATGGCAGGCTGTTGATAACATAGATTACATCGAGTTATACACGTGAGTCAGTATGGCTAGGGCCAGCATAGGCAAAGAAACATGGCCATAGAAATATTTCTATTCAAGTCAAGCGAACTGTTCAGGCATTTCTGTCTGTTGTTTCGAACACCTGCAATTGAAAAGTGGACAAAGTGGAATCGCGTAGTTCAATACCTTGGCCACAAACACCTTCCTATTGTCCCCAGGTAGCTACAACATACCTGTCGTCACCTACAGAGTGGGCACCACACACCTGTGGCCAACAGGTACCGCACAGCCAGGTACATTTCCCCTGGGGTGGTGGGACATGCCTGCTGCTTTAGGTCCCAAGCTTTCTGAGAAAATTACCAAGTATCTAGTATCTTAACCAGGAGAACATTTGTGTTCAAACTTGACCTAGATAAGTCATCACTGCATTTACACATTCTCAGGTAGTTACGTCTGTTTGTATAGCCATAAATGGCTGGTAAAACAAATCTTGGAAAGACTTGCAAGATACTGTTGGTTGTGTGGTTCTGTATTCATGGCCAGACCTGTAAAACTTCTTTCCAAATTTATTTGTTTTGACTGAAAAATCGTCAAATTGAGCAGCGAAGTATTAATGTTCTACGACAGGCCCATACCATAGAGTGATAGCCAGGCAGTTGTATATCACCCATGGTCAACATGACTGGGGTGAGTATACACAGGTGTGGACAGATGCAGCAAGCATGTCACCTGCCTCAAAGCATAGGTGGTATCTTAATTGTAACCCACCAAATAGCTAGCTGATTGTGGCTTTCTGGAATCTGTGATGTTTAGAAATGTTCCCTCATGTGGAAGGTAGAAATCCTGATTTATTGTTTTGGGGATGCTTTGAAGTTTTACTGCTGTTTCCGACATGGTCAAAGGTCATACAGCTTAGAAAGCCACTGTCAACTTCAGAGGGAGATGTAGTTCACTAGGTAGATATGCGTAGTCATATTTCTTAAGGGGATGTGTTGAAATCTAGAACTGTGTCCTTATTACTTTTGTAATGGAGAAGTGTGTAGCTCTGTTTAAGTAAGGTATTAACACAGACACTGGTGTTAAGGCTTACCCTGGGTCTAGCTGATAGATAAGATTCCCTGTCCAGCACCATACTATTGACTAAGATGTAAGCCGCCTTTCAGTTATTGTCATTTCTCATGTCCTTTGCTAAAAGTGCTAAATAAACATACATCAAAAAGATGTAGGTAATGGTTGAAGTGTAAAAGATTTATTTTGATTGAATCTAACTGACAAATCATTATATTGAGTTGCAAAAGGTCTTCATGTTCTACAATAAGGTCTATATGTGGATATAACTGTACCAGGAAATTTGCATTAAGTGTTCTTGAAGAAGTGTTATTGCTCGCCTGAACTGTTGCCAAGAAATCTTGTCAGGGTGTTAAGTTAAGAAGATTTTTTGTCTGTTTCATGTTTTGTGCTGAAGAGAACACAAACAGATAAGATAAAGATACATGAGACAGAAATAACTTTGAGATAACTTGTGTTTCAAAGTCTCTCTCTCATGCTCTTAGCAGTTGAGCTGAAAGTACAGTATTCTATGGTACATGATAGCGAGACCACTGTGATTTTAAATCATAATTAGGCCTTAAAATGACAGGCTGTGTGGTTGAGATATTACCAAAGACGTCTTATGGGTAAATGTATGTAAGACTTTCCTCCTGTTCAGTAGTTCTCAACATTCCACTTGGATCAGAACCTTAGCAGGGGATTCTCACAGGGACTTCCATAGGAAGTGCAGGCAGTTCACCCTTCCCAGCTGTCCCTGACAGCCAGGGAACCAACCAATGGTGGACCAGCAAACCTAAGTCCTGACTTCCTAGGTTTCTCCGATAAGGTGGCTGCTGCTGTCCAGTGCTGAGAAACATGTCAGAAGTTGGCATTTCCTGGACACATGCCCCGTTTTAGTGCATGCTGCACGGTGATAGCACGGAGCAGGCAGCTTATGCCTGTCGTAAATGTGAAGAATTTACTGGATGGTTCTTCAGTTTGTGATAAACAGCCTTAAAATAGCATCTGACAAAAATCTAGGGCAAACTGCAGCCACTGAACATAAGACATGTTCTTGGAAACCGACAGTATTCACAGTAGCCAAGGACGAAAGCTATAAAACATTGTTATTCTGGTAGAGGAGGACAATGTATGGCACATCTCACTCAAATGCACCTTTTCTTATGGTTAGGATAGATTTGCTAACGTTCTTGAAGAAAGCCCTTTCTTCAACAATTATTTCAATATATGACATGAAGGGTTTATTGCTTTCTGCATTTCATCTGGAATACAACTTTAAATCGCATTTGTGTTGTCTCGTTGCAGAACCTCCATCCTGGAAGAGCTCCCAACAAAAAGACATCAGCGTGTCTTTAGGACAGACGGCAGAGCTTAGATGTAGAGTGACTGGAGACCCCAGACCTTCTATCGTGTGGATTCACAATGGAATTGTTATTCAGGACGAAATGCCAAGATATGACTTGGGCAGATTTCGATTGACTATTAACAATGTCCAATGGGAAGATGAAGGCGTCTATACATGTATAGCAGAGAATTCCTTTGGAACAATACAAGGAAATATGACATTACATGTACATGGTACGTACATCTTCTCAAACAGCACCTCTGATAAATGAGTTTCTTCACACTTTCTAACTGTAGCTGAAGGAATCATTCCTGACTTGTTCCTCTGACCTCTTCATCTCATTTGAAATATTTTCTCATTACCTGTTCCTAAGTTGTATTGAGAAATGTAGCTGTCTCACAATGCTCACAGCAAGAATGTTCTACAATGCAGCTATGACAGTTTTCTTCAGAAATGAAGCCTACGTATCATTTTGTACATTGTTAAATTCTTGAATCTGTAGTATTGTTAGGAATTGTTATATCTCATAGTAGAGTTGTTTTGTGTGTCTCTCATTAACGAGTGTGTCCTCATGCAGTTCCCATCTCCCTAACCTCTCCTCGCATGCCCCATCCTCCATACTGCATGTTGCATGCTCGTGCCTAGCCATTAGTCTGTATATTTCAGACGATAATTTCTCAGGCGACGGAATCTTGATGGACACCATAGGTGCTGAAGGTGTGGATGAGCTGGATGTGGGTGACCTGGCCGCCCTGAGGGACGGGGATGATGAGGACTATGCTGCAGATGAGGAGGATGAGGAGGACGAACCAGGGATGATTCATGATGATGGTATGCATTGTGTAAAGGGTTCTGTAATCATTGGATAACAGAATATTATAAGCCATACTTTTCAACTTTTAGACTAACCAAAAATTGGTATTGTATTGAACCAAATTGTAGATAAAAAAGGAGATTTATATGATAGTTACGTAGATATGTCACATGATTATGCCAGCTGAAATCCTTTTGAGGTTCACAAGACAAAACAGCAGCAATGGAAAAGTTACTCCTTCCGGATTAGGTTGGTATTGTTACCCTATACTGCAGAAGATGTGAGGCACAAGAAGAAAATTGCAGCTTTTCTGTGTTACCAGCAGTTCCCAATGACAGAACTTGGCATGCTTGGGTTTCCTGTCCTGCTGGATTTCCTGCCTGTTCCTTGACAAGGAACAGATCCTCTGGTCTACCGTAAAGCTTGCATTTTCTGTACCAACACTTCAAACAACGCTGTGCAAATGTGGAACAAATCTCATCTGTTTAAAGGTTGTGCTAGGTTTTCAAAGGATTTCAGTAATTGTGACACTAAATGTTTCATGGTTTTGTTTAGTTGAAGACATTTCTACACCAATGTTGTGATATTGGCATTCATAGTTCCAAGCCTAAGTTCTTGGCCATTTGTGGTATCTTAGTGTGAAAGCCTTGGTCCTAGTAGGCCTGTTAGGACCATGTGTCACTGCATTGCTGTGGTTTTAGTCATTTACTTTGAAGCAGATAGCCATATCTTAAAATTCTTGGCCCGTGCCCCAATTCTGAACATAAACCAGGACTAGCATGTTGCACAGTTTGTGTCTCAACTTGAATAGAAATCAACTTAATGAAGTCAAAATACTGAGCTAGAAAGTAGGGAACCAATGTTAAGTAAGTGTGTACCCCTTTTCACACAATCTGACCAGTCTTGGAGTGCAAATGTTGCATGTTTTGGTGTGACATTCCAACAACAGCTTTCTTCCAAATGTCATGAACTTTTCCCTAGATTACGAAAAGGTTGAATGCCAGCAAGACATTTCTTGACTTGTTCTTCTCTGTTGCCCAATGGTGACATGGTATAGTAGGACATTCTTTTGTAGAATCCGCTGACTCCATGAGTAGAGCACGACCATACTAGGTACAACACAGTTTCTGTAAGTCCCAAATCCACCTTTATTATGTTTTACCAATCCTCAAAAGTTGGCTTTGCAGCAGTGCGGAACTAGCCTACTGTACTTGTGCAGCATCCGGAGACTGCACTCTGTCAGACCTCATTCATCACAACCGATAAATGGAGATGCTGTGAATAGGTCCCTCAATAAGCGCTTGTGGGCACAGTAAAGCCAGTTGCCCTTGTCTATCAAGATTTCCCCCCCACGATCCTCACTATTCTTCCCATCAAAAGCCAGCTTTGGGCCAAATGACGCTTCACGTCTCAGGAGCTTCTATCCTAATAAATTAGCTTTACGTGTGGCTGATGTGTCAAAAGGTATTAATTATTACTATGACATTATGGAAGGAGAATCTTGAGGTACTGCCACAAATATAGTACAGAAAAGAGAAAAACATGGTTGTTCTTTCACCAATAGAGAGAAGAAGCCTGAAATGAGAAATATTTGTTGCCTTTCCAGCTCCCCATCCACCAGAGTGGCAGAAGCCAGAAGATAACCAGAAGATCATCGCAGCCCCTGCTGGGAACACGGTCAAGATGCGCTGCCCAGCAACAGGCAACCCTCGCCCCACCATCAGATGGCTCAAGGACAAACAGGAGTTCCGGGAGTCCGACAGAATGGAGGGCTACAAGGTGGGACTTGTCACTTGTTGACATGGCATGTTATTACATTTTGTAATCCATGAAAAAACAGAGGGGAATAGATGATTATATGGACGTTTTTCAGTCATGATGTGCTCATGTCACAATTGATTTCTTAGTACTGATATATCAAAGGGAAATGGCTAGCAAACCCTCCCTGTAAAGATATACCCTGCAACTAAAACAGCAAGCTAACATGCTGACCCATGTGCCACTACGCACTACATGGGTCTGAATGAACAAACTGATGTATTAGATAAGTAGCTCAAGCTTGAGGACTGGATTTGTCTGACACATGCATTATGTCTTCCAGATCCGTAACAAGCACTGGAGCCTTGTGATGACCGGTATTGTGCCCTCAGACGAAGGGTTCTACACCTGCATCATCAAGAACGCCTATGGCAGTATCAACCACACCTACGAGTTGGATGTCATAGGTAAAGGCTTCAGGATATCAGTCATGCTACAAAACTCTGCAATGCTTCCTCTTGTTTAGTCTAGGAAATGGGAAAAACTTGTAATAAGCCAATAAACAGTCAGGAAGTCCAAGGTCTGGGTTAGCTGCTGTGCATGTGGTTTGGATTAATGCACTTATATCTCATAAGGGATGGGGGTTTGATGTGCAGATATCCTTTTTAGGAGATGAGTGACACGACACATGAGTGTCAGGTGTAGGTTGATATTCCAGCGTAGGTGTATAGTCAAAAGCCTACTTGTCCTGTGCTCTGATTAATAAGTACGTAGTAGCAGTGAGGAACTGAGGTGCTAAGGTAAGAAGCAGTGGAGATGGAAGCTGGCCAACAGAAATTGAATAGAAGGAGCTTGAGTTAGAACCTGACAAGTCAGGTCTGTCTTAATTCAAATTCATTGGTCCTCTAGACAAGTAGTCATCTTGAGATGCTCCCTGTCTTTGATCTGACTCCTGAGACAGACAGAAGGACACTCCATGATCAGGACCAGATGATGAAGTCAACAATGAAGTTATTCCTTAGAACACAGTCACAGTCAGCAAGGGTGCAAATTTAATGTAGCCTGAGGGAGTCTTTCATCCAAAAGGTTTACATTTGAAACAGTTGTTTATTGAAGTACCGGTTGTCCAAGAAATGGGCCTAACAAACTAAAATACAACTACAAGAGTGATATTTGGTCAGATCAGTCACCTCAAACATGAAGCATACATATATTTTCTGAGCCTCAGTAGTAGCAAACCATGAGCAGCCTTAATGTTTAGACCAACTAAACAAATTATTTGAAGCAAGTGCTGACCTAGAAGTGAGAACGTTTAGTCAAAAGTTTGTTGCCTGTATGTATGTCCAGTACAAGAGATGGCAATTCAAAAACCTTTTTTTCCTGGACTTCCAGTGTTTCTATCCAGAAATAATGCCAACAGTGAAGCCTTGTAAGTTGTAACCCAATAAATGAATAAATGCTGAAATACCTTCCTTGGACTTCACCCCCAAACCCTATAGATAGGTACAGGAAGGAAGAATGAGTAAGAGGCCATGCGTAAAATTGATCTATTTCTCGATCAACACAAAATTAACCCGAGAAGCCTGAAAATTCAGTCTGTCTGAAATAAAAAAAAGGTTGGATGGCTTAAACTTTGTCCACATGATTGACATAAAAATCACACAGTCTCATTCCATGTGGAAGCTGGTTGTCTTTCCTGGGATGTTTGACCTCTTTGACCTTCAACAGGAAGGAACAGGAAGCTAGATGTGAAATCGAACCTTCCCCATAGAATTTGGGTCCTGTCACTCAACTGGCAGTAGTCATTTATACCTAGCCTAAATTTCTAGTTTACTTCTGGGAAGGTTTGTTGAAAGCAGACTTAAGCTCTTATTTATTAGAAACTCAGCCTGAGGAGAAGCCATTACCAGGCATATCTGAAGGAGACAGTGGTTTAGGGAAGCGAATCTTCAGTTGTAGACGTAGCCATTCAAGGAGGTTGTTAGAGAGGTTCATTTGTAGTTCATTGTATGAGTTTGATGCCCTTCTCCTCCTAACTGTAAGTCTGGTCTAAGTGCCACATGATACCGGAAGCACAGGGTCAGGGCATCCAAAAAAGTTGTGACCCTTCTGGAGGGCCAGAGGGGAGGGGAGCCGGATGTCACCTCCTTTCAAACACAAACACAAAAGAAACAGCCAAATCCCTTAATTGGATTGTATTTGTAGAAACTCTGGGACTGGTTTTCAGTAGGGCAAGAGCTGGCGGAACAAGTGGAAAGTAACTGCCACCTTAAAGAGCAACTTACTTCTCAGCTTAGGTTGCCATCATGGTCTGATACCTCCTTCTTGTTCATAGCTTTTACGCTGCATCATGTAATAGCCAACACTGAAAGCCCTCTGGAAATGGGTGTGGCATTTGATAGGTGCTTCTTCTTTGCCCTGAAGGAAACTACTGTTGTGTATGATTAAGTTGACCTTATGTTATCACCTGACTCATAGATGTGGTTGCTGGTAGGCTGTTATGTCCCCTGGCAGTTTTTTTCAGGAGTTTGTCTTTTTCCTGTCAAGTGGTCTCTGACAGGCTGTACCAGTTACTATTCTTGCAGTGATGTGCCCATTTCAGACATACTAAGGGATGTGCCAAATGACAGTTACTCAATACTAAGGGATGTACTGTATTATGTTTGGCCCGAATGTAGTTCCCAACCATTTTTCGCCTGGCATCATGTGGCAGTATGATGAATTTGCTACAAGGTCGGGAAGGAAGGAAGGAAACCTCGATTATTCAGGCGCTATGACCTCCTATGTTTACCTTGGCCTAGCTATGTTGTCTCTGAATTCCTCCTTTATCTACTACTATCTTCCTAGACATGCAGAAGAGACAGTCTAGGTGTTAAAAGTTATACACTTTTTATTAATGTCTTCCTGTGCCCTACTTACGTGATGAGCGGATTACCTTCTGACCAATTACTGGACGTCAGCTGTGTTGCCATGATTTACCAGAGGTTTACTTCCTCAGAAGATCAGAGGCAAATTTGTGGCTCTAAGTTGACACTGGGGGGAATGTATGCCACCAAAGGCTTCAGGACTGGTACAGTGTATCAAGTAAGATTAGGAAAAAATCCCAGTGTGTCAAGTTGACCCTATGAGTCCAAATTAGCTCTTCCTTTCCTTCAGATGCTCCTGGAGAAAGCATGCATGCATACTTATTAAACAGAAATGATGATTTGTGAAAAAACTTAATCCCTACCTGTTGATAACCTGAAAAGAATGCAAGTTTCAGTAAATACTATTTTTTATAATGAGAAAGGGATAACTGTTGGGGAAACAAGGTCAGAAAAGTAAACAAGAAGTTAGCGTGACTTGCAGTGTCTCTGGAGTCTACAACAATCCCTCACCCCCCACATTGAAGCCTTGTAGTATCAGCTCAAATGTCCTGGTTTACATTCTTGGTCACTCTACAGGAAGGAGAAAGACTCTCCTTATCAAATCCTAGTGTTTGGGTTTGGTCCTATTCTAGCGCAAACTGATTTAGTTCAAAGGGCTTGTAATCCTATTGTGAAACTTTTACCCGTAATGTTGAGTTTAGTTTTTGAAATTCTACATGTGCACTGGTGTGCTAGTAACAAGGATATATCTATCAGCAACATAGAATGGCACCAAACTTGCAACACAAGTTGGCGTGTGCGGAAGTACCTCATTGATAAGATTGCAGAACACCAAATAGCTTGAACTCCGGAAGGTCAGGACTTCCCATGACTGAAGGGGAGTAGAATAAAGTAAATGGGAACAGCAACACTTTATGTTCTTTTTCTCTCTTCTCGTGGCAGAGCGATCACCAAGCCGACCGATCCTGGCCCCTGGACTGCCCCAGAACCAGACTGTTGTGGTGGGGAGTACAGTGGACTTCCAGTGTAAGGTCTTCAGTGATGCACAGCCCCACATTCAGTGGCTTAAGCACTACGAAGTGAACGGAAGCTATGTGGATGCCAACGGCAAACCCCACGTCAGAGTACTGAAGGTATGTCCCCACACACATAACAAATGGACACTCTACCACACAGGGCAATAAGGAAACACACGGTCTTATGAAATCATTAATACAGGGCAACACAGATATTAAAGAAGAATGAACTACATCGATTTCAATGAACTGATGTTTCAACTAACCTCAGTGAAAAAGCAACGAAAAACTCACACTATTCTGAAAGAAAAGCTTCGGTGACGGGTTCGCAGATTTGTGTGGTGAATTGGAAAAGTAAGTTTGGCTTTTGCTTGGTGATGGAAAAGCAAGGAAATTGCGTGGCAACCGTTGATATTTGTTTTAAAAGAACACCTTCTTTGTGTCGTCATGTTCTTCCAGAGCTCCAGCATGGACTTTTCAGATACGGATACCATTCCTATTGATGATGTGAGTGGAACGGTGACGGATTAAAACTTTCCCCTTGGAATTTTGTGGTGACAATGCATTGAGAACCTCAGCTCAAAACCAGTACTGAGGCAAACTGAAAAAAATTTCAATGGAATTAGTTCAACATTTCTGTGAGAAGTTGCCTAAGTACATAAAGAGCTGAGAGTTGAAATGCTACAGGCGGGAAACCTAAGGTGGTGGGTCGAGCAATCTTGTTAAGCAAAGTATGTTTAATTCTGAATGTGTTATACTTGTCCAGACTTCTGGAATAGGTAAGACAGATGCGGCAGAAAAGCTGATAATAAGGAACGTGGAGGAATCGGATGCAGGGAAATACACTTGCCGCGCTGAGAGTTACCTAGGAAGCGTCAATCAGAGTGCTTGGTTATTTGTTTTCAAAGGTAAAAGTTTGTAACTGGGAGAGGGTAGAGTAAGAGGCTAAGCAGGAGGCCATGCTGCAGAAGTCCACATTCTTTAATTTGATGAAATTCTAACAGTGGAAGATGACAAGTCTGCCTCTCTTTGCCCCATCTATTTCTGATGATCTAGTCGGCAGCGTGGCCTCCTGCGTGCCTCAGCAGACGCAAAAATACACTCCACACAACACACACCAAAACTGTAAAACTAAACGGTGGTGTTTTAATTTCCCCTCCATCCAGACAGCGGATGTGAATAACACAAAGCAAGACCTGGAGAAGCTGGTCCTAAGGAATGTTACTGAGGAGGATGCGGGACAGTATACTTGCTTGGCGGGGAACTCTATAGGCTTTTCCTATAACTCTGCTTGGCTGACTATTATACCAGGTTCGTAGGCAGCACAATCGGATAAAGCACTAGATGTGTTAGCCACAGATTCTAACTAGGGACGTTTGTAGGAGGAACTAGAGAATGGGTGTATTTTCATTTTGTTGCATGAGATGGATGACTGATCTCTTCACTCTCTCTGCTTATCTTCATCACTCACATGTTTCTACTGCATCATACTAACACGGCGGTGAAGCTAATTCTCACATTATGATTTGCTTACCTTCTTCATACACTAACCAGACAAGACATTATTACCCAACAGCCTTCCACCAATCATCATCCAACCATCATTCATTTATTCATCCATCCATTTATTCATCCATTCATATCATTTTCATGCTGTGTTATGTTTGACTCTAGTCCAGAATGCCATCTTCATTTCGCCCCCTCGCTTTCATAATTAGTTACTGTGCATTCATTGCTTATTAGCCATCACTAATGCAGTAAAAATTACTGCTGTGTGCATAACATGATTTTCTGAAAAGCCATTTGTAGTTTTTATCCCCTTGAGCTTTGGCTGAGCTTTCATGCTACTACTGTATGAAAGAACGTTGATAATATCTAATGTATTTCATATTTTGATTCAGTCTCAAAAAATTTGTCTGTGATAGTTAGGAGTTGTAAAGTAAAGTCTGTTGTTGTCGTTTTTTTGTGTACATTTCAAAGTTGTTAACGTGCCACTCTTTTAATTGTATCATCTCATATCTAAGCCCTAGTATCTAAATGCACATGTATAGATAAAGGTGCAACATATCCAAGTTTGTAGAATTTGCTATTGGATCATTTATTTACTTATGTCCGTTCAAGCTTTGTTAAGTAGAATTGTAATGACCCAAACCCTGGTAAGCTACAACCCAGCATGTTCATTGCTCCAGAATATCCCACGCCCCCGACAGTGGAGACCAGAAAGCCTGTCCAGCCTGACAAGTACGACATTGCGGCAGAGATCGCCGTCTACTCCGTGGGTGGTGTTTTCCTCCTCACCATCTTTGCCTTCGTGGCCATCTACTACTTCCGCTTCAAGAGGAAACAGGTGCCCAAGACCAACGAACCACCGCTCTGCCAGCTGAAGAAACCCTTACACTTAAAAAGACAGGTGAGAAAATAGTACTTTGTGTCAAGTCAATGCAGGAGAACTCAGAGGAGGCCAACTGGTTTCCAACTGTAGGTGATTAACTTTTCCCCTGGCCTGTCAATTGCTAGACCCCATTTGCACACATAGCCCTATGAGCAAGACAGTTTCTGAATATCAGTGTGGCGCAACAGAACTTGGGAAAGGGTGTTAGGAGTGGCCGACTAGAGGTAGTGATAGGTTACATGTGCAGATGGCGAGTTAAAAGTTATTCCTGTCTTGTTCCTTACTGCGGCATGGATTCACCAGCAAAGGAAGACTGTTTCAAAGAGGCCTAGATTCATTAGGAATAACCTAGACTTAAAACGACAGGTAATGCTGTTACTGTTGTGTCCCAGATCTTCTTCTATTTGTCCTGTGGTTGTCGTCTTGTCTACCTCGTTGTCATGCAGGCGTTCACTGTCTCTGAAATACATGTTTATGTTAAAACCAACTCAATCATAAAATTCAAAAGAAATTAACATAGCTTTGAAAACTTTTCTACAGCATTGTCTGGTTTAACCCTAGATTGGTGGGCTTGTTATAAGTTATAGTAAACATGTTCTGATAATACCAATGTGACAATCACCTGTCACATTGCTGTGCTACACCAACTGCCTTCTTACATGTGAATGCTCGTTGTACTTTTTGTAAAATGGTGTCTCTCTTTGTTAGCTTCCTCTTGAACTCCTGAAGGTCAGTCTTTTCTGTCTCTTGTTCTGTCCGTCATTTGTCTTGATAATCATTTTTGTGACCCTCATCTCTGTCTGTCTGTCTGTTTTTTTTTTGGTTTTTTTTAACCTTTCTTTCATGTACTTAGAATCATTCACTTTTTCCCAGTGATAGTAGTCCATTAAACTTGCAGGAAAAGCCTCTCCAGTTTGGAACAAACTCATAATATATTCTTAACTTGCAGGTATCACTAGAGTCGTCTTCATCTATCAACTCAAACGCACCGCTGGTGAGATTACGAAGTACAAGACTGTCCTCATCACTAGGCGGTGTCACAGAGTATGAGCTGCCTCTCGATCCTGACTGGGAGTTTCCAAGAGACAGGTGAGCTGCTTAGGATATGTTTTTATATATTTAAAAATCTTGAGGTATTAGCCCACTAAAAGGAAGTGTCAATGAGCTAAGGTGTCATTGTGTTTTCAAAGGTTGATGGCTGAATGGCTGATCTCATGGACGTTTTTGTATTCCCTTGTCCGATGATGATAACAAAACATGTAAGACAGTTATGCAGGCTTTCCTCAAGGCCCACCTTATTTTACACCGCCCTGCCTTAATTGTCTTCCTTAAAGAGGTACAAATACCACAGACATGACAGCATCATGCCTGGTTACTTAACAAAGCTGCCCAAAGTACTTAAGATGAGACATTAAGTCCTGTCATTAGGAAAGATAAAGGATGTAACAAAATCGTCAAGGTTTACAACTCTAGAAACACTCCGAGAACAATAGCTGATGTGTTTTTCCTGCTTACCTTTAAGTCGAGAGGAAAACATCTGAAATGAGCCGTGCAAGAATCTCACGTTAATTGGCTACCTTGTCCAAAAAAAAGAAGGAATGAGAAAAACAATGACATGGCTGTCTGCATATGTTGGAAATTGTTGCATTACTTATAATGCATGAACCTCAACAATGGAGGATTGAAGTTTCTCTCTCGGTATGGTGGATGAGTAAAATGTCTGACTGAGCAGACACAAAAGTATTGAGCAAAGATCACACATTCACATTGTGAAGCACATTAGTGACAGCCGGGTGGTAACAATGATTGTGTTGTTTAGTCAGTTCAGTTCTAACTACCCAGTAATCGTGCTCAGATAGTGTAAGTTTTGCATGCATACCTGGGTTGACCTTGTGTTCCTCGGGGTATCTTTGCCCGACCTTAACATGACCTAGACAGGTGGAAGATGATACCACACAAAGGCGCAACTATGGAGTAAAATTACCTTAATAATGACAATTGCATGTTTACCTGCCAGCAAAATTCCTTCCAAGGGCAGAAGCCAAAAGACTAGCAGTGAAGGAGGATTTGTGCACATTAAACGCAGTAAATGTTAAGGTGTTCAGCAAACAAAACAAATTAGAGTCAATGATCTCAGTAATGTAAAAAACACAGAATGTTTCCTTTGCTTTATTTAGTATAGTTTGTTTCATTCTTTGATCTAATCTGTTAGTGTTCCGCCCTGTAAGTAAATGTATAACTCAAAGTTGGCAGCACCCGTTTGACAGTCTATGCGTCAGAAGAATGTGATCCTGTCATAAACGAGTGTTTCTACTGGCTCATTAAACCACCCAGAACAGGTGAAACAATCGTCTCATGAAAGATCCTGATTGTTCTGTGTCCCCGCCACCATGTGAAAGTGTGTAAGGTCTGTCCTTGTCTGCCAGCTCACCCAATTGTCACATTATGACGCTTGACCTGCGCCAGTATGGGTCACCTCTGGAATTTTCCTTGAAGCAAAAACAATACGACAGGCAGTCGTAAACACATCAGTTGTAAAGGCCCTCTGAAAAATATACTGCCAGCTTTGGTAGAGTCATTAAGAAACATCTGGGCACTTTGAATGCCTTGTTAATGAGGTGATTAGAAGGGAAAGGGTACAATCAGCTGTAAGTCTTAGGGAGACAAGTTGCCGTGGTGTCCCTAGTGTGGCACACCCCTCCCCAATATTGTTCTCGCCTGAGAAAGTAAACAGGGAAGTGTGGCTGTTACTTCTGGTCTTTAAAATGCAGCTTAAGTGAAGAAGAAACAGATTTAAGACTATGCTCAATAGCGTATTAAAGTTGAAAAAGAAAGACAACATTTGGAATTAAGATGCTTAGTACGTAACTTCCCCATGTCTATAGAAAAGGGTAGTCTCTTAAGGGCAAAAATATATACATAACAACATATATCAGGAAAATGTTGACATGGAAGGAATGAGCAGATGAGTGGAACAACTGTTTGAACACCTTTAACTTTAATTTTGTCATGTCAGTGCAGTTTGAAGTGTATAGAGATTTGCCTGAACTTGAAGTAACTGTCCACATCTTTGCTTGCAGATTACATCTTGGTAAACCCCTTGGGGAGGGCTGCTTTGGTCAGGTGGTGATGGCTGATGCTGTGGGCATCATTGAGAAGGAGACTGTCACCACTGTAGCTGTAAAGATGCTCAAAGGTAAGGGAGAATCCATTGTGGTAGTTAAGTGTGGTGGATCTGTTCACTTCACAAGTGCCAACGCTGTCCACAAGGTTAAAGAGCTAACAAGATGGGTACATGTTACGTGCATGTGGCTCCTTTGTTGGCTAACCGATCCCTGAAGCTGCTTCAGTGACATGCTGATCCCTGGAATAGCATCAGATACCACTGCGAAAGGCCATGTAACTAAACTCCCCAGCTTTGATATGAAGTCAGGAGTGGGAGAAAGTGTCAAATTCCAGGAATCCCACAGCGCCCTCCTGTTTGTAGACCAAAATAAGTTGGGTTGCTCCCCTGTGGGGGCACCCAGATGTGGCTGAGAATGCTGTAAATATTCGCTGTTTACACTGTTTTTGGTGTAAACATTCCCAGCATACGGAGCTGTGTGTCATGAGAGAAGGCCTGGTGTGCCAGGACACAGCTGCTCCGTCTACCCATTTTGCTGCCCCAATAGATACATCCACATCATAGCACACATTATCATAAATTACACTATTATTCATTTGTTGAGTGAAATATGGAGAAAGCAAGTTTTGAAAGTGGAAAAAGAGGCTTTATAAGGGCAGTTTTCATAACAATTCTCGTTTTACTTCATTGTAATTTTGTGATGTCCACGTCAAGACATATTTCAGTTCCCTCAGTAGTAAGAACACTTTAACAGTAACATCCTATTTTTCAAAACATGTGTCAAACTTGATATGTACCACCGCTTGACTGACCATGTTGTGTGGTTCCCCCAACAGAGGACGCGACGGAGCGTGAGCTTGCCGACCTGGTGTCTGAGATGGAGACGATGAAGAGGATCGGCAAGCACAAGAACATCATCAACCTGCTGGGCTGCTGCACACAGGACGGTACGACACTCCTTTTCACTCATCCAGCCACTTCTAGCCACCTAATGGTGACATGAGTGTTTTGTAGCTTGATGAGAACATTTGATACCTGGACGTACACGTCAAGTGAGTGTTTTGGAACCCCTTAAAACAACAGGCAGTACTAAAGGATTATAAGACGAGGTACAAAGGAAGGTGTTAATTTCTATACTTAAGTACTGTTCATGATGATAAGTTTTGGAAGGGCCATTAACCACCCTTATACAAGAAAGCTTTGGCAATGTTGAATAGGCAAAATAATGTTGGTTGTAGGCGTAACGACAAATTATTTGTTTTTCTCCAGGTCCCCTGTTTGTAATTGTGGAGTACGCAGAGCACGGTAACCTGCGTGACTTCCTGCGGTCCAGGAGACCGCCCAGTATGGACTACTACAAAATGGCGGTAGAGTGTGACAAGCCGCTCACCCACAAAGACCTGGTGTCCTTTGCCTACCAGATAGGCAGAGGGATGGAGTTCCTGCATTCGAAAAAGGTGAGAAGATATTCCATCTGGAAACAGAAATAGAAGTGAAGAATTGTATTTTGGAACATATTACTTCTAAATGATGCAGCTGTGATAGTGTTGCAAAGGGTAGTGTTGAGTTTGGGGTAACAGAAATAAATCAGGCTTTCCTGTGAATGGCAATTCACAACCAGTATATGTCATGGGATGAGAAGGTGTCTATGCAGTGTAATCGTTTTGAAAGCAGTTACAGCCAGGTGTGGACAGGTTTTGGAACACAAATAAGTCTTACCAAACATCAGGGTCAAATTATAGGGTTTAGAGTTTCCTCATATTACAAAGGGGTTGAAATGTCACCCACCAAAGTAGATAATTATAGACTCTGAAAAGCAATTGGGAAAGGTTATTGTCATGCTAACATAAGGTATTCTTTCATCAACAACTTTCCCTCCCCCCTTACAAACCTACTGCCAACAAAGAGGACATAAGCTGGTTTTTTTTTAAGTATCTGTATATATATCTGTTGGATGTTACAGATATTGATGAAAATGATAGTGTTGACTGGTATTTAGGAGAAAACAAAGTTTGGTAACAACTGTTGTTTTGTTTCACCACAGTGTATACATCGAGACTTGGCAGCGAGAAATGTCTTAGTTGCCGACGGGAACGTGATGAAGATTGCTGACTTTGGCCTGGCGAGGGACATCCACAACATGGACTACTATAAGAAAACCACAAATGTAAGACTTTTGCTGCAAACTCTGCAAGAAATGAGCAGGAAGATGGGTATCTTTTCTTGAAAGAGGAAGAGTTTTGCAAAGCAGAGAAAAAAAACATGAAGAAGAATTGCACTAGTAGCTGCTGAGGTGCAGCGACTCGTGACATTTGTTGCTTAGAACAGCTTACAAAACAGTCCCACCTCTTATTATGGTTTTTAAGTGTGCCATGTTGGATGATGTTTTCGTGTGGCTTATGCAGACTTACATGAAGATTATGGGCTTTAGTATCATTTTGGCTTCTATTCTTGACATAAATTAGCTGAAGAGATTGCCTTTCCCGACAACTGCTGCACCAGAAACAAATTGTTGACAGTAATTTATCACACAGAACGAGCATAGGAAAGTGTTTCATGAGTGTTACCAGCTTGAGTAGGATCAAAGCATGGATCAACCTAGTCAACTGCCTGTGAAATCATATTTCTGGAGAGTCCCAGACAAAGCTGCGGCCTGTCACTGTTCCAGCATGGCCTGTGGGTCTTCATTAGCATTGCAAATGTGCGAGTGCGGAATGTAGCAGTCCTGCAGGTCAGGCCTGGGGGATGTGTAGCCAGCCAGGTGAACAATCTGCTCAGACAGTTGGGGCAGGCTGCTGCAGTGACCCATTGAATTACACAGAATTGGAATATACATGTATTTGGTTCATATATGTGTGTGTGGTTATCATAGATAACATAGACTTCATAAAGTATATTTGAGAATGGAAATGTGTGGGTAAACTTTCAGATGAATATGAATACCCCACCTTAACATGTATATAGGGACTCTGTTCAAAGAGACCATTCATTATGTTAGGTGTTAAGGTCCGAGTGGTTCTTTTTGTCCATAACTGTTCAGTGCATTTCGTAATGTCAGATTTGCTTCGTTAGTTTTTTGCACACATGGTATGAACTTGACGACGCAAAACAAACTCTCACAGTCTTGCTGCAGAACATAGGTGAAATTCATGTTGCATCCTGTAGCACAGTTCTGAGTTTTCCTTCTTTTTCCAGGGTCGCCTCCCGGTGAAGTGGATGCCGCCAGAGGCACTGTTTGACAGGGTGTACACTACACAGAGTGATGTGTAAGTAGTCAGTCTCACAATATCATGCTTCTCTGTTTATGTTGAGGTATGTTGTTTAGCTTGATAGCACGCCTGGGCGAAAGCTCATCTCCTTGCTATGAATGTAAAGTAAACAATAAAAGGGGAGAACTGAGGGGTATCTTTATGGAGGAGCCTTTTGATAGTTTTTGGGAAAAGTTTTGGCCTTAGTCCCATCAGGGCAAAAGTCTCATTTTATGACATGCTACTGATGACATACATGCTAAAAACTTCTGTAGAGCCATCCCATAGTCAGAAATGTACCAAGAGTAGTGGTCTTCTGACATGTAAAAATGTCAATAATTAAAAAATGTTAGGTGTTTCCATAGTATCATAGTACATGTATGTTATGATCTCAGGGTCAGCCAGCCACAGTGTTTGAACTCTCCATGGGTGAATCTCATGTCTGGGAGACACATGGGAGAACATAACTTATATTCAGGCACCAGAGTACAAATTCACGCATTCAAAATAGCTCCAGCTCAATGTCTTCTATCCTGGTAGTCAAATAAACTGAGCTTAGACAAATAAGCTGACTACACTCCAGCTAGGCAGGAATGTATCATGCGCTGTGGGGGAAGGGGGGTTATATTTCATCTTTCTTGCATCTTTGAAGTTAGTAATCTGCACCTTAATATACTGTTTGTTTATTATACTTGTGTAAGCCATTGCCATTTTTGTATGGCCAAACTTTTTGAGAATGTGCAGAAATTATTTTTAGTAATCAGCAAGCCTCTCTAAAGAAGGTTTTGGAATTTCATAAAGTACACAGTCCATGTAGCTGTTGGCTTCAGTTCTAACATGCTTTGCGAAGGATGTGCCTGAGTGATCAAGTTGCAAGTGTGGGAAACTAGTAGTATGATGGTGTCCTGATTGACAGAAACTATTGTGTGGTTGAGAGTGAACCCAAACTGTTTCCAGTTCTCAGCGTAACAGAAACATGTCAAGCACACATTTTTTGTGGTTTATCTAACAGGGCATGTTTACCATTCCTTGTTGTAACAAATCAATGTCACACATGAAGACAAGAGAAGGAGAGAGAAATGTAGAACCTACCATTTTTATGGCAAAATATGTGGTGATGTCTTACGTACAATTGTGAGGGACATCTATAACATGTAAAAAATACATGTAGTATGAATGATTGAAAGCCACATAGTTATCAAACTTACATGTAGCTACACTGAGAAAACATCTTAGCAGAAACACAACTTTTGACAAGAAAAGCAACATTAAAAACAACAGAAAAGTACACGCATCGTTGTACAATGTTAAAGAATGAACACCTGTATTATGAAGTGAAACACAAAAGAGTAGAGCAGCCAGCATGCTGTTAGAGCCTGAGGCACTTCAGCGGTAGGAAGCTTGCAGGGTCTGATGGCTGACATTAAGTGGCGTCTGCAGGTACCAGACCTGAGTAGTCTGGCCAGGTGAGAATGATGTCACCTAATCCAGGTAATTACCAAGACGCGATGGGAAACAAACAAAGTCCCTGTTTTGTATACAGTCTGATGCACCCCCCTCCCACCCATGCATGAGATGGAAGATGAGTCAAAGTATGTGGACCAGCAGTCTCTCACTACACTTGGGGCTGAGACAAGACTGTAACCCAAGACTGTACTGAAATGTAGGGAAACAAATGTTAGGGATGGGTTACAAGCAACACAAAACAATAAACTAGGGAAGAGATACTGGTTAGAAGTGAGGGAAAGTCAAAACAACAATGCACAGGAAGTAGTCTTAAGTCAGAGGATGGTCGCAGAGGCCTAAATGAGTTCTGTTGATGCTTGACCAATGATGTGTCTTTGTTCCAGGTGGGCATTCGGAGTGCTGCTGTGGGAGATCATGACGTTAGGTGGCGGCCCCTACCCTGGCATCCCCGTTGAGGAACTCTTCAAACTGCTTAAGGAAGGACACAGGATGGAGAGGCCACAGAACTGCTCGGCTGAAATGTAATTATTCTTTACTCTTGATATAAGACACAGATTTCTAGTGTTCAGCTCAAGTTGCAGAAAAGGCAAGTTTTCAATTTAAACCGTAATATCTTACACAGAAAAAACTTGTCATGTCTATCAAGTGGTGATACCTTGTGTTCATACCTATCACAACTAATGTGAACTTAATCTGGTAAGGACCCTACAGAAATACATGTGTTAATGCCATTGTGTAGAGATGATATGTGTGACCCTGTGTGTGGAGATGATGTGTGTGACCCTGTGTGTGGAGATGATGTGTGTGACCCTGTGTGTAGAGATGATGTGTGTGACCCTGTGTGTAGAGATGATGTGTGTGACCCTGTGTGTAGAGATGATGTGTGTGACCCTGTGTGTAGAGATGATGTGTGTGACCCTGTGTGTAGAGATGATGTGTGTGACCCTGTGTAGAGATGATGTGTGTGACCCTGTGTGTAGAGATGATGTGTGTGACCCTGTGTGTAGAGATGATGTGTGTGACCCTGTGTGTAGAGATGATGTGTGTGACCCTGTGTAGAGATGATGTGTGTGACCCTGTGTAGAGATGATGTGTGTGACCCAGTGTTACTGTGTCTGTAGGTATGAGCTGATGCGCTGGTGCTGGCAGGCCAACCCCAACACCAGACCAAACTTCAACATCCTGGTGGAGAATCTGGACAGGATGCTCACTCTGTCAGCCAATGAGGTGAGATCTTACACACTTCTGTACACATTTGAACTGTAACAAGGTCCCAGATTGGCTACAGTTTGGAATGTTGATGACCCTGAAGTCATTTTGGATATAACAAGATCCCAGATTCATGGACATGTTTTATCATTTTTCAATAGCACAGGTTGTTGGTTTTAATGTGGTGATAAATCTTGGTAGATGTAGCAGAAGTAGACAGAATAAGATGAAGAGGATTAAGAAGTTTTATGAACAGAGTGGATACAATGTTTGTTTGGATAAAGTGTCACGGTCACTATGATGACCCTGCCATGACTGTTAGGTCTGAGAGGGGTTTATCGGTGTGTACTCCTGTGGAGCGACCAAGATTAGGACTCCTAGCAGAAATGATTGCAACTGCAGGAAGGTGTCGTTAAAATCACTGGTGCAATAGCGCCACCTTCTGACTTGATGTGGAAGTGCAACAGATGCTACTGTACTCAGCAATCAACCTGTAGTAATGAAATAGAACCAGTTCCTAAACCAACACTTTGTCATTGTTTGCAGGACTACCTTGACTTGGAAGCCCCTCTGGACAGTTTCACGACGAGCTCCTCCCAGCCTCCCAGTTACCATGGCAGCAGTGATGACGTTTTTGAAGAGGATGCCAAGGTCGACACCGTCATGCTCCCTCCCCAGGCTTCCAGCAGAAAACCCACAGACAACAAGGAGACAACCATATAGGCTTCTGAAGCCTGTGTATCTTGTACCGAACTGTCGACTTTCAACACATCACTAATTGTATATTACTTTGTGAACAAAAATAATCAATTTGTATTCAGAGACTAGTAACAATGCTATTTGTGTATATAAAAACTCTTAAATGGTAGCATTGTTCACTGACAGCTAGACTGAAGTGGGCAGATTTCTGTAACTTTGTACTAAAGTGTATAGAAACTATGGTTGAGGAAGCAAAGGGTAAGGGCTAGAGCTAATGTAAGCTTCCAAGACAGTATTTTAAGTCTTCCTGTGTTTAAACTGTAAGACAAGACAATTGTGTGCCAACTTGTAATATACTGTATGTTAAACTCTGGGTCATTGGTTTCAACATGTACAAAGGACTATCATACGTACAAGTGGGGGTGTATTATATGTAGAGAGGGAAATGTTGTTGCCTGTGCCAAGACTGGACCTTACCTCCCCTTTTCTGGTCTGGTGTCTTCCAGAAATGTCTGAGGGAAGACGTGATGTTGAAGTTAAGAAGTTGATTGTTATCATATGGTAGTTGAAGCAGGTATAAGTGGGGAGAAGGAAACGGATAGAGTGGAAGGCAACAGGAATTTTAGGGCTGAGAGAGCAACAAAGTTTGTAAAATAGTAAAAAAAAAAGTTTTCCTAATCCAAAAGTATTTTACCAGATCTTTTACAAAAGTTTAGAGTTGGAAATACCTGCAATACGTATCAAAACCAATTTGGATATTTATTGAGGAAGTGAATATATTTTTGATTGTTTGTGAGAGAGGTGAAATTATTTATTCATATTGCCAAAAAAGTCCAAACCTTTCTAGGTGAAGTGCTTTGGTATCAAATGTAGTAAGCTTTCAATCAAATCACTATTTAGTCTAAAAAAATCTGTATATTGTCTGTATTGGTATTGTGTAGTGGAGAGATAAAGTAACTGTTATACTGCCTCACCATCCCCTGTGGGGATCATTAGGTACATGTAGAGTTAGGACTTCGGGTCTCAGAAAATTGTTGCTGAGGAAAAATTTCACATGTACTTGATTTAGTCACCAATAGGGTTGGATTATCTTGAACCCAAGGCTTAAGTCAGTTGCAAAGAGGAAGAAAGTGATCTGGAATGAAAACTTCAGCTTGAACTTTTACAGAAACATAACACAGCACTGATGAAATCACATGAGAAAGAAATACTTCTTCCCTAGCTGTGATGTATTTCCTTTATACAACATTTTCTAGAGACCTGTTCTTAGTTCCAAGTGACAGGGGGGTTCCACATGTACAATCAGCAACAAGGATAATCATTGTGTGGTTTTTATCAAGTCATGTGATCAAGCATCACCAATCAGGCTTGGTCTTATATCAGTTAGATCTTTATTATTGGTGCATACAGGAGTTTTGCCCCCTTACCTCTGCATCCCACCATTTGTATTATAGCCACATTTTCTTAGGAAGATTTTGTCTTAGGTCTTTCTACATTATTACCTCCAAAGTATATGAGTATGGGATGTTACAACTGTTCTTGTGTGGCTGTCTTCCAGTTCAATAATCTCATTTAGCTCTATCTTTCTGAACTATGTAGGATTTCAGGGAATTCCCATGTGCCATAAGTCATTGGAAGAAATCTTATAGTCTTCTACATGAAATGCATGATTTCTCTTCATTGAAACTTTTATACTCCCCATCATTTTGTTTCTTGAGTACTTAAAATACTGTATTAGGTAGGACGAATCCCTGTCCTCGATAGTTGGGGCTCTAGCTCACATTTTATACCTAGTAATGTAACAAACTATTTCATACATCTGCACATGCAACTGTACATGTATATACTTCCAAGTGAGAGCAGTGAAAACACCACCGTCAATAATGTAATTACATGATAAGAAACTGTAGGGCTTGGTATTTCTCTAATTTCTTGCCATACTTGGTACATACATGTAAGTAGCATCAGTACCCATGTAGATAGCAGCACACATTTAGCAGTTTGTTTTGCCAGTTTTTTATCTGTAGTCTCTTTTTTTGTTATGTTGATGGTGCATTTAGGTACCTGCGTTAACACTGCCATTATTGTTCAGTAACAACGGCACTAACATAAGTTCCTCGGAGTGCATTTGGCTGTCTGGTGTAGGTTCGTAAGGGATGGTCATGATCGTGACAGATTTGAGGGAATTTTCTTGAAGCCTGCAAGAAGTCCCCTTGCCCAGTTTGGATAGGTGACATGAGATGTCATGAACTTTGGTCAAAAGACAACTAGCTCGCTGCTGCCAAAATACCTAACTATCATTACAAACAAAGGCCTTTGACATGTCCACGTTCTGGATGGGGCCACCAAATCCACCCATGAACCAGCATCTGTCATATATGGATTTCCTGACCATTCCTTACTGGTGGAAGACAGCCATTTCACTCCGTTTCTAGAGGGCAAAGCTTTGATTTACATGCTGTTATTTCTCTGTACAGTTATGATCTAGCCAGCATTTGGGGTCATCTTTTATCTGTACAGCATAAATCTACATTATCTATACCCCGCTTATGTGAAATAGCAATAAATCTGTATTATTATAAATAAAACCACTGCGTATTCTACCCTCCCTGGTTCGTGTGTCAGTTGGACTGTGTGTTACAGTTACCAGTGAATAGCAAACAAGTTCTATTTTGACATTTTTGGTTTTCTTACAGCAGCCGTATGTCTAGTCTGTAAAACGCAAACTCCAGCTGTTCGTGGGTTTATGTGGCTGGCGGTTACATAAGGCTATATCATGGCAGTTTCTCTGAAGATTTGGTCTTGAGTTTAAAGCAAGTCAAGTGAGATGGACTTAATTGATGCGGAAAACATGATAAGGGATGGCCTTAGAAAGGTCCTTTTGCATCTTTCCTTTGCAGATAAGTTTATAGAAGGGCGGTGCAAATGAAGACACTGGCATGATGCAAGCCATCATGGAATGTTCTACCCCAAGAGGAAATGATGATGCCTTACATATTTTACAGATTAGAATATGAAACATTATTAACACAACTTATCTACATGAATAATAAGGTAAGCAAGGAAAAGTACCTGGCCTGAGCATTTAGGCAGGTATCTAAACTACTCACCTGTAGTTAGGCATACTGTGTGTTGACCGGTCCGGATACATTTCTAGCTAGATGCTGTGCATAGCAACAGGACATGTAAATATTGATGACAACGCATAGTTGTTGTGTTATTGATCATGACACACTCATTGTGCCTAAATTTGATCTTACGTCATGCCTGCTGCCCTGGGTTACAACCAATAACATGCCCAACAGCCTACGCTGGGGATTCCCCTTCGGAAAGTCCCAGCATAAGCAGGTGAGGTTTCGGTGGCCATTTTTGAGCAGTCGTTTTCCACGTCTACACCCATATCTGAAAGAAGGAAGTATTGGTTATGATCATGCGGGGTCCTCTGTAGTTGTTAGGGGAATATTGACCAAATATGGATACCTTAGATGACCCCGAAAGGTGCGTAGTTGTCCATGGCTTGCCGACGGACCTGTCAGCTGGGACGCTGAAGGACAAGTTGAATATCCACTTCCAGAGTTGGCGGAAGTCAAGCGGGGGCGATGTCAGGAAAGTGGAGCTGACAGACGATGGACAGACGGCTTATGTTTGGTTTGAAGCCCGAGAAAGTAAGTGCAAACGCCATGTAATATCAAAGGCTTCATACGTATGGTAGCATTCTGTATATAAACACACCGGCAGCAGCTGTGTGAGTCACCCTCATGCAACCTGCTTAACAAGTCACGTGATACTGTAATCAGGCGTTTGAATCTGATCAGTGTGAATATATTGCTTCTCTGTCTATATCATTTTGAATCTATATAAACGTTATTCTTGATGACTGTGATGATATGGTACGATAGCAATATATTTTTAATGGAATACTGCTTTTATTAAAAAGTAAGATATGACAACGCCACCGGGAAGAAATATGCTCGCTGAGTCATACTGTCGTCACGCATCATGAAAGCTAAGGAAAAACCGCTTTACTAGTGTAATGTCAAACTACATGCCTTTTTCCAAGGCTTCAATTCACATGACGAAATGCAATAAACCTTTAACCTGAGCTAACGTTATATCCGGGCGGAGCCTTTAGAAAAAAATAGTCTGGTACGCACAAAGATGGCGGCCTGATCATGAACTTTGGCCCCATGAAATCCAAGTGCGCAACAGGCTTTGTCGAGAGAAGGCACCAAATGCAAGATTATTGACACCTCTAAAAGTGCATATCTCTTCCCTCTATAGGTTCTTCGTTAGTATTCAATGCTTTCTGGCGTCGTAATGTCCGTTATACTGGTCTGATTTTGTCCCGCTTCAAGAGGTCAGAGTTTGCGTTGTAAACAATTGGCATGATGCAACGCTAGATTCTTTGTTTATGTCGATGCGTCCCTTTGTGCTTCTAAAAGTAAGTCTGTAGTCTTCAAATAAAAGATCTTAAGTATGGACTTGTTAGATTGGCGATGTGATTTCTTCGAAGTATCAGTTCTTGATTAGACTTCGTTAAAGTTTAGACACAGAGATGAATACCATTCACTAAGGCGGATATCGTCTGCTAACATCTAAAATGTTTTAAAAAATGTTTATCTAATACATCTCTTTACGCCGATTGGACTCCCGAATCTGGTCTGTTCGGTAAAATGATGAAGGTCATGAAGCGCTTAAGGTGAAACCCTTTTATGTTGATTAACAGAACATTTTTGAATCGATCGTTTCTACGTCTGATAATCTGTTGATCTATGCGCCATGGAACAATGGCAATGTGGACATGATTTACCACGTCACATTGTTTGTTTTGTCAACGACCATGTTGAAAGTCCCACAATGTAAAAGACTTCTCCTTCGTTGTGTACTAAGCTGTAGGTAGGTATCGATGCCGCCATAGACATTCAGTGATGAAAGTAAATTTCATTTCCAGCGGCACAAAACGTCCTGCAAAAAGAACAGCTCTTTGAAATCACGGTTAAGGGCGAGAAACGAGAGGTTCCGCTGAATGTGGAGGCGCGCCGAGCTGGGGACATCAAACAGGACCAAACTGAGAACGCCGACGAAGATGTCGCCAAGAAATCTACTGGGCCAGACGACAGTGCCGACAAGAAACCGACCGAGACTTCAGAGGAAACCAGCGCAGAGGGAGAAGCGACCGAGGGCCCGGGTTCCGAACGGACGGATTCCTTGGACGACTTCGTCGTTCTGGAGAGAGAGGGAATGGAATATTTCGACAATACCCAAACAGAGGTATACTATATTGTATATCGCTCCAAAAGTCTCCTAGTTTCATCCGAAGATATAGATGTAATGTAGTTGTTTCGAGGATGTACAATCAAATTACTCAATTTTTTCGACGCCCAGAATTTCTTTCACTTTCGGTATCTAGGCCCCGCCCCATATTATCATCAAACTGTTACAAATATATAGATTTGATATGCTACGATGTCGCAGTTTGCCAGATTTCTTGGCAATATTTCATGTTTCTACCTGTCTTTGCAATAAAACAATAACATAGCCATTATGCTGTTCTCAGACCATGTACATGTACATGTATGATAACGCAATGTTAACGTTTATTTTAGAGTCAGTCACTTGAAGACGGAGCGACCGTCGGTTCTCCAGAGAAGTACCTACCGTCGGAAACTGAACGGAAACTGCTTCTACAAGATGTTCAGCGGGAACTTGGTTTCGAGAAACCTTCAATCGTGCCTTCTGTCAACCTGTATGAAGGTATGGTTCAGTCGTTTCCTTACTTTGTCGACGTGCGTCGACTAATTTCTTTCCTTGTTGTGATATCACTGACGATTTGTCTACAACTAGTATAAGAATTATAATTAATCAATCAATCACATATCGGCAAAGAC
The DNA here is from genome assembly GCF_035083965.1 of Branchiostoma lanceolatum. Classification (NCBI taxonomy): domain Eukaryota; kingdom Metazoa; phylum Chordata; class Leptocardii; order Amphioxiformes; family Branchiostomatidae; genus Branchiostoma; species Branchiostoma lanceolatum. The sequence goes on along the minus strand of NC_089724.1, from coordinate 20,935,675 downwards.
GTATGCACTGTATGTTACATTTGTTAAATGTCTGGATAGAGGAAGAAATTGGTCAGTTAAACATAAGTCATCAGCAGAAATTAGAATCAGTGGACGGAAATACGTTTGTGTAGTACCTAGAAGATCCATACAACATGTCATCAGGTATTGCGAATTTCTTTGGTATCTTCCAGGGAATAGCTCTGTCAAGTCCAAGACAGGGCCGGAGGGTGAGAAACCGCTGAACAACGCCGGGATGACCGGCAGTTACATCTCACGCCGCATCGTACATACACAGGAGGAGGCGCTTCTCAAGGTTATCTTCAGAAAATAACACACTGTTCTCTTTTTTGTGTAGTAATCGGTTTCTTTCTATGTTGATTGAACATCTCACAAATGTATGGAACTGAACAAGTCTACTGATTTTCTGTACCACAGATAGACCTTAACTGCTGTCTCAAAAATGAGAGAATTTGGCGATCCTCCTACTGTACTGATTGATGTATGTATGTAACTGAAGCTTGATGAGACTGTTAACACGCTCTCTCCGCCATTCGGCATGTTCCAGGTTCACCGGAATGTGATGACTCCACCTGATGGCGCCACTACAGAAGAGGAGGAGTCGGCAACCGGACCAGATGAGCGGGAAGACGACGACACACAGGAAGCCAGTAGCATCAAACCTGAGGAGATAATAAACACAGGTAACGTAGGCACATCTTTGTTGTTTGTTCCGACGGCCCAGTTTTCGAACCAAATAATAAAACTAACCCCAAATCATTGTCCACAGACACAGGTTCTGACGGAAAAGACTGCACCATCGTTGTGAAAGGGGTGAAAGAGACTACCGATGCCGACACTCTGAGGGACTTCTTTGAAAGTAAGAGGATCTCTGACGGTGCCGAGGTCACGAGTCTGGACAGAAAGGACGGAGTGGTGACGGTCACGTTCAATGATGCTGAAGGTGGGGGAAACTATAGTTACGTGTTACAGTGGTGTAATTAACGTGTTCACTCTAATAAATGTGTATGGAGTATGATGCTTCTCCATAGTCATACGAGGCTGTACAGAGTTATTCTCCAAGCAGAGGTTTCGGTCGAGTAGGGTAGGAGTGTTCGGTCGAGTAGGGTAGGAGTGTCCGGGATTTGAAGGGAGACAGACGTAAAAAATCCCGGACACTCCTACCCTACTCGACCGAAACTTCTGATTGGAGAATAGTACAGAGTAAACCTTTTTGGTTAAGGTACAATCAATACAATATCATACGTTTGAAATTCGGCAGGCTAAGGGCATTCTTTTTCTCCATGTGCAGCTGTCAATGCTGTTCTGAAGAACCGCCCCTTGCACCTGGAAGGCGCGGAGCTGGCGGTGTCAGTCCCCACAGACACAGGTTCTGACGGAAAAGACTGCACCATCGTTGTGAAAGGGGTGAAAGAGACTACCGATGCCGACACTCTGAGGGACTTCTTTGAAAGTAAGAGGATCTCTGACGGCGCCGAGGTCACGAGTCTGGACAGAAAGGACGGAGTGGTGACGGTCACGTTCACTGATGCTGCAGGTGCGAGAAAGTATAGTTACGTGTTACAGTGATGTAATTAACGTGTTCACTCTAATAACTGTGTATCGAGTACTATACTTCTCCATAGTCATACGAGGCTGTACAGAGTAAACCTTTTCCGTTAAGGTACGATCAATACAATATCATACGTTTGAAATTCGGCAGGCTAAGGGCATTCTTTTTCTCCCTGTGCAGCTGTCAGTGCTGTTCTGAAGAACCGCCCCTTGCATCTGGAAGGCTCGGAGCTGGCGGCGTCAGTGCCGGCGGCAGAACGTCCACGTGAGCCGGCGCCTATCGACCAACGCAGGGTGTTCCTAACGGGACTCCCCCAGGACACTGACGCCGAGATAGGTGAGGTCATGGCATCATCCTAGTGAATAGTTGCCTGAAAACTTATTAATTCATGTATTTTCCTTTATAACTGGGTATTCTTCACACTAATGCGCCTTGGCCTTTCTTATCATTTTAAAGTGGCACTGTACATGGAGGCCAGGGGTAGAAGCGAGGTCCACTCCGTTGAATTCGGTCTAGAACCTGGAACCGTCCTCGTTACCTTTGAGGACGCCATGCAAGGTACCGGTACTCGATGTTCGTATTGATGACCAGTGTTTTTATGTTGTACACCATATGAACTCCATAAACGTAACTTTGGATAGAATGAAGTGACTTTTCATGAATATACCAATGTCTCATTTCTTGTGCTTAAGGGGTATTTTCTAGATCTCTCACATTCATAGCTGCTTCATTTCTTTGTCAGACATGGAGACAGTCATACGGAAGTGCCAGGGGAAACCTCTTCATGGCGCCACACTCTCAGCCGTTCCCGTCTTCATGACGGATTGGATCGTGGTGACTAACTTACCAGAGCAGGTCGGTAACTCATGTACAACATGTTTATCTGCACTAGTAAGAAAGGAAAACCCATTGTATTTTTATGTCCAAAAAGTTACGGTATTGTGCAATGGTTTACAAACAAAATGCATGCTTTGTACGTCCCTAAGTTGGCTCATATCTACTTTTTTTCCAAAAGGCCACCACTCACAAAGACACAGTTGCTCTGTACTTCGAAAGCAAGAAACGCAGTGGAGGTGGCGATGTGGCAGATGTAAAGCTTCTTCCGGAAGAGAAGATGGCGTACATCCAGTTTGAAAACTACCAAAGTAAGTAATAGCTGTCGCTTTTGAGAGCGAAAAGAGTAAATTAACTGAATCATTATCCAGCACTACAACATTTAATGGTTAATCAAACGGTCCTTGTCTTTCATCAGATTTGGCTTATTTTTTTAATAAGGTGATAATCTGAAGAAAGCTGAAAACAACCATATATGATCATATATCACGGAGCACTAAATTTATATTTTGAGGTGACCATCTGAAGCACTTACGATCTGTATTGCAATTGTTATTTACTGGAATCAAATCGATCCACATAGGTGTTTCCAACGTCGTCAAGCGGGAGCACAAGCTCCAGCAAACCCCGATAGAAGTCCGGCCGTTCCATCCTTGCCTCGGAATGAAGACTGCAACTGTCAAGCCTAAACCAATCAAAATGCCATCACCGGTTGTGGTTCAGGTGGACCCAACTGTCATGCAGTACATGACCAGTGATGACGACTCGATACTGTCTGTGAAGTCATCCCTTCGCTGCGTCTCTGCATCACTCGAGTGGCCCCACAAAGATGACCGAAGGCTTGCAGCTCTTGTTCCATCGTTTCCAGACAATGAAGCTGCGCGTGCCATCGATGAGCCTGACTGGTCTCACGAGGCGCTGGAAACCTTCAACAAGATCCTTTCGAGTTTCTCTTCTGAGTCGATCCAAGTCCCTGCCACCGTCTGGGATACCGTATCAGCCAGACTGGCACAGATATGCAACCGTGCCGATCCAGACAAAAAAGTGGTGATGAAGGTAAGTTCCACCGACCAGGCTATGACGCTCACTGGTCCCAGTGTGTATGTTTCCCAAGTCGTCAAGGCCATACGAGACTCCATCTCCAAAGAGGAAGAGGAATATGCGAAGGCGATAGCGGTTGTCCTTGGTCCACCCATAGAGATGAAGCCATTGGAGCTTCAGCATCTCCTGGAGACAGGGTACATCGAAGCCGTGACGAAGAAACACCGCGTGGAAGCAGACACAGTTGGACGTCTGGTCTTTAAGGGGGTTTCTACATCCATCCATGCCGCTACAGTTGAAGTGTACGAAAAACTGAGGAAGATATCAACCAACCAGATGCCTGCGTCAGCAGCCGAGGGGTTCTTACGCTTCGTTACCAGAGACCCGTGGAAGTCGTACATAAAAAAGTGCATCAAGGAGCAGCGGATCCAAGCTCACTGGGCCGTCGTGGAGGGAGGAATGCTCACCGTTGTGGCCGAATCAGAGGACGAGTTCCTCAAAGCCGTGGATCGCTTCAAGAGCACAGTGACGGAGACGGAAATGCCTGTCCATGGTCCAGCTCTGAAGATCCTCGACTCGGATAAGTGGACAAGTTTCCTCTCAACCATCCAGGACTCATTTTCGGGCCTTCTCCAAATAGCTGTCAACAGTGACAACGGTGGCAAACTTGTGTTGATCACAGGTCCATCTGGAAACGTCAACGTGGCGAAAGAGCAAATTGACCAGTTCTTGAAGAACAATACTGTACTGGAAAGCTTTGTGGAGATGCCAGTCGGTGTGGTCGAGTTCCTGAAAAAGATGAAGAAAGAGGTCATAGGCAAGTTGCAGGGAAATCTTCAGAATGGCGAGGGCTACATCACAGCGACTACAGATGGAGAGGTGTCGGGATTCACAGTTGTGGGGACCCAGGATGGCATACAGCAAACCGTCAAACATCTCCAGCAACTGCAGGGCAGTGTTACGCATCAGCAACTCTCCATCCAAAACCCAGGAATGAAGAAATACTTCTCACCCGGACAACCGGGAGAAGAAAAGCTGAAGTCTATTGGCGACGTCTTCAACTGCATTATTAAGACGCACCAGGAGAAGAAGCCAGACGATATTCATTGTGAGCCCTTAAACCACGTCCTCCTCCCTCGAAGCAGAAAGCTGGTTGTCTTCAAAGACGATTTGACGAAGCACCACGTCGATGCCGTCACGAACGCGGCAAACAAGAATCTGAAGAACGGAGGCGGTCTTGCAGAGGCAATCATAAAGGCAGGTGGCAGGGAAATCCAGGATCACTGCGACAGAATCATGAAGGAGGAACCCACAGGCTTGATGGTTGGTGCCGTGAGGGTCACTGGTCCAGGAAAACTGCCCTGCAAGTCTGTTATCCACGCCGTTGGGCCAAACTTCCACGAGATCAAAGACGACAAGCGCTCCCGTGATGAGCTGTTCATAACAGTCACTAACGTCCTGGAGATGGCATCAAGATATGGCTTCAGATCTGTGGCAATCCCTGCCATATCCTCCGGCATATTTGGGGGTCCGCTGGACCTCTGTACCAAAACGGTGGTCAGGGCTACAGGCTTGTACTTCAAGAGGAACAATGAGAGCAACGTCAATGAGGTCCACTTCGTTGGGATCGACATGGATATCGCCCAGTCGTTCAACAAGGCCATGCTGGAAACCTTCGATGAGTACGGAGGATGGAATCCTGATTCGGATTCACGAGAGAATAGTCTGGAGTGGGTCGTGCTACCACCTGCTGGAGCCCGAGGACCGCCACCTTGTCCGCCGGAGTACGCTGAGCACCTGGTAACCCCGGATTCATACAGAATGTTCACGAACCAGGGATTAAAGATCACGCTCGCAAGAGGCAGCATTTCGGATCAACAGGTAAGTCTCTTCGACAACTTTAACAATATTTATGCATTTTATTGAATGTTTTTCTACTGCTGAAAGCTGAAAAAAAAACATTGAACACGAACGGTTTGCGTTTTTATTAGGCGGACGTTATTGTCAACACCATCGGCTCAGACCTCAACCTAAGGACTGGCGCGGTCTCCAAAGCGCTCCTGGATGTAGCTGGACCCAAACTTCAGGTAGGTCTTTGTTTTTATCTTTTCGTGCTGACGGACTTTTCCAATTCAACCAGACAGTTTATTTCCTAAGATCTTGTACAACAGGTTTTTGTTGTTTTCCGTAGGTGGAATGCGACAAGATTAAGAAAGACCTCGGACGGCTTCCAAGTCACGGGGAAGTTGTGCAAACATCGGCGGGAAACCTGGAGTCCAAGCGCGTGTACCATGCCGTATGCTCTTTCTGGAACCCACAGGACAGTGCAAAGTCTGAAGACGTAAGCCATCCCCCTTCTTTTAATTACATCTCTGTACAGGTGATTTTTTTATGTGCCATAATAACAGCTATTACATTAGCATTTCCATATCTGAAGACGAGAGTCATTCCCCTTCTTTTAATTGCATCTCTGTGTATGTGATTTTTTATGTGCCATAATAATAGCTATTACATTACTATTTTTACATTTTTTTTCTGTAGGTTCTACGCAAAATTGTTTCAGCGTGCCTGAAAGCTGCGGACAAAGGCAGCATGCGCACGATTGCCTTCCCGGCCCTCGGTACGGGAGGCCTGGGTTATCCTAAGGACGTCGTCGCCCGCCTGATGTTTGAGGAAACACTGTCGCACAGTGGGAAGAACCCGGCAGGTGACCTGGAGGAGGTCAAGTTTGTGATCTACGATCAACCAAGTTTTGAGGTAGGCACACTAATGGTATATCAACCAATCAAAATAATCTAACTCCCATTGGTCGTACTAGTATGTTGTTGTTAACTTCACAACACCGTACCCATGTGACATTAACGTTAGAAAGAAAATGTCTCCGTCCATTAAAATTATCATTTTTTTCTCTTCTTTAGGCCTTTTTGTCCGAACTTGGTAAGAACACGGAGATTGGTGCAGGGGCCGCATCCTCAACGGAGCCAACTTCATCTGTGACTGCTCCCGACACGGAAGGTACTATCACTTCTTCAACAATCTTCTTTTAAATGTTCTCGATTTCCTTTCTATAACAGTTCAGTCACGGTAACACGTGGCACAGGAAGACTCAAGTGCACTATGCTTTACTTTTCAGAGCCTGTTGCAGTTCAGATGACCTCAGACGGATCTTTTAAGACCAAAGTGACCATGCGTGACGTAGTGGTGGAGGTGGAGCAAGGTGACATCACCAGGGAGAAGGTGGACGCCATCGTTAACCCCACTCGAGGAGACATGGATCTGTCACTTGGTATGTAGCAACAGCTTCAACAAATCGCCATACCGGTCTTCAGAACCACGGCCTTGTGGTAGCACATCGTCTTTTTTACATACTAGAACATGATTTCATCGAAAACGTTCTGCTTCATTACAGGCAAAGTGTCCCAAGTTCTGAAGAGGACGGGAGGACCTGTTGTACAAACGGAGTGCGAGAAATATGGTAAGAATTTTCCTCGCATTGTTGTAGACTTGTGTACTAGTATATAATCAGAAATTCACAGAAAGTCTCTTGCCAACATGTGCTTTGATGTTAAAACACATTACAAACCATATTTATCTCGGGTGTATGATTAATAATCTTGAAGGCATATTGTGGGTCCTTAAACACAAGCAATGTACTCTTTTACAGATAAGAGCAAGTTGAAGAAAGACGGCGTGGGCATCACGGCTGCTGGTGGCCTCGCTTCCAGGTACATCCTCCATCTCGTAGCTCCCGGGTTCGAGACTGAGAAGTGGAAGAAGGCAGTCATGAACTGCCTCGCTTTCGCCGAAAGTCATCAGCTGAAAAGCTTGGCATTTCCGGCCCTCGGAACCGGTAAGTTGTTTGACGTAAAAGTAGTCTGTGAATACGAAATTGTGCATCTCTCATGGAATTTTTAACATTGGTGTAAAATATGTATTGATATAGATTAGTTGATGGTAGTAATATCATATAATCATATATCTGCATTCATGCTACTTGACAGCCTTGGTTTGTTATTCCATCTTCAGGTCAAATGGCCAAAGACCCGACAGAGTCAGCCACCATGATCATCGAGGCCATTGCTGAGTTCGCCCAGAAGAAAAATCCCAAACATCTGAAACATGTCCGCATTGTGATCTTTGAAGCGGGCATGATGAAACCGTTCCACGACAAGTTGGGCAAATGTTTGAAAACTTCCTCCTCCTTGTCTCTGAAGAATTTCGTGTCAGGTGGGTAGTAGAAAAGATGGTCAAAGAAAGATGATCAATCACATACAAAGTATGTATGTCGTACGCAAATAGTTCATTACGGTTAAACGCTTTCTGATTTACTACTGTAAATGCAGAAATGTTCGCGGTGGTTTTATGTTCGCAGTTTTCTCAAAACATAAAACCACGGCGAAAAGCCGTTCCATTGTGTGACTGTAGCACTACTATTGTTTCAAACGCGAACTCAAACCCACCGCGAACACTCCATTTTCTCCCTACCACGAAATTAAATCCCCGCGAACATTTCTGCATTTACAGTAACTAAATTTAAATTGACTACCAACCGTCCTTCTCATCTAATAGAAAAATAAAATAATGATTTTCAGGAGTGAAGAAACTGGTGAAGAAGATACGTCCGGAACCGGCCAAACCGCCCCCACTTACACCACAGAAGCCGGTGGTTCAGCTCGACATCTACGCGGGCAGCAAGGAGGACGTGGAGTCTGCCGCCAACAAGATCAACGAGACCGCCAACAGGGAGAGCAAAACCCACTACGTCACCGACAAGCTCATCGCACGGCTGACTGACGAAGACGTTGCGACTGTTCAGCAGAAGGCGTTGGAGCGAGATGTCTACATGGAGATCTGCAATGGCGGGAAGAAGATCCGCCTTCAGGTATCAAATTCGATCTTTAATGTTTTTGAGCGGGGATTGGCTCCGCTTTAGCCGTTTCCCTGAAGCTGATAAACAAATTAAATATTAGATGGAGTCAAACATTGGAAATTTCCACCTTTTCTATAACTTTGATAACCTTGGGGAATTCTAGGGTAATATGTATGCATTACTCTTCACCCAGGGGCTTGCTGAGGACATCCTAGTTCTTCAGTCCGAAATCCACCAGATTCTGGCCCGGGTGATGAACGAAGGGAAGCAGCGGGAACACGCTCAGCTTATCGCCGCAGTCATCAAGTGGGTGTACGTGGAGAACGGTACTGAGGTGGAGTTTGACCGGCTCACCAACCTGAAGATCGAAAATGCCTTAAACGAGGGGCGCACTCGGGTCAAGGTTGACGTTGATGACGTCGGGGAATGTATCGCACACCTTCCGCAAAACATCTTGGTGACTGTACAAGGGGGACATCGTTACAAGCTTAAGAGGAAAGCTGCAGGTAGGTAAGATTTGTTTGGTAAAGATATAAGCTACTAAAATCTATGTTAACAAGAGTTCGTAGACCTCATTTCTCCATGAACTATTCTATTTATGCAAATGACTTACACATTTACATAATATATGCTTGGCCATAAACACCTTTAACAAACGTACACATGTCGCAATATTGACAGTCCTATTATTTACCATCCAGATGAATCATGGCGCTTTTGCATTAATTATGCAAATTATGAATTTATTTGCATAATTGGTATCTGTTGATGCTCCACTTCCCATAAACTACACATGTTACATGTATTTGAGTCTTATGATGACACTGCAAATATAGATTTTCCTCATTAGTTATGCAAATTAAGTCCCAATTAGCATAATTTGCACTTCATGATGTACATCTCTGTCCAAGCTACCTGCATACCAAATATCATGGAAATCCAACGTTCCTCTGTTCCGTTATTCTCCTTAGAAGATTTTCACAATAACGCCTCTGCAGTTCCAGAACAAGCTGCCAGGAGCCCAAACCTACACCACTTCTTCATTACATTACAACCTATCTTCCACACAAAAATCAAGACCATAGGTCAAAAGATAGGAAAAAAGCAAGTTCTGCTGCAGTACCAGTACCAGGGGGCCCAAAATCGACCTTGAATTTTGGCTTCACAGCACCCGCCCACATACCAAATATCATCGTAAGTTCTTGAGTTATGCTGTTTACAGTAGTCCGGAAACACACACAGACACACCCAAAACTATATCTCCAAAAGTTTACAAAAGTTTACAAATGTTTACAAAAGTTTACAAAAGTTAACAATAGTTTACAAAAGTTTACAAAGTTTACAAAAGTTTACAAAAGTTTACAAAGTTTACAATAGTTTACAAATGTTTACAAAAGTTAACAAAAGTTTACAAAAGTTTACAAAAGTTTACAAAAGTTAACAAAAGTTTACAAATGTTTACAAAAGTTTACAAAAGTTTACAAAAGTTTACAAATGTTTACAAAAGTTTACAAATGTTTACAAAAGTTTACAAAAGTTTACAAAAGTTTACAATAGTTTACAAAAGTTTACAAAGTTTACAAAAGTTTACAAAAGTTTACAAAGTTTACAATAGTTTACAAATGTTTACAAAAGTTAATAAAAGTTTACAAAAGTTAACAAAAGTTAACGAAAGTTTACAAAAGTTAACAAAAGTTTACAAAAGTTTACAAAAGTTTACAAAAGTTTACAAAAGTTAACAAAAGTTTACAAAAGTTTACAAAAGTTTACAAATGTTTACAAAAGTTAACAAAAGTTAACAAAAGTTTACGAAAGTTAACAAAAGTTTACAAAAGTTTACAAAAGTTTGCAAATGTTTACAAAGGTTTACAAAAGTTTACAAAAGTTTACAACTGTTTACAACTGTTTACAGATGATGACAGGTCACCATTGCATTGGATGCCTGAATTGCGCTGTGATGTACAGCAAAATAACGTACTATACAATGATAGCACTGTTGATATATACAGTAAAATATCATAGTACAGTTAAAAATTTCATGGTGAAAATTTTTAGCGATTCGGTCTTCTGTCGGCGTGCACGTATATGTAAATTCTGCAGTTGGTACATCATGCATTTCTGGGTGCCAACTTCACAACATGGGTTGAGAAGAATGGAAATGTGTTCCTGTTTTATAAAACTTTTCATCTGCTCAAGTCCCCCTCCCCCTCCACCTGCTATGCTCTACTTTAAAAGGCTACGGGTGTAAGAGCAGGTAAAAAAATGACTTACACATTTGTATGATATATGCTTGGTCCTAAACACCTTTATCTAACTAATCTAAATTAGGAATTTATTTGCATAATTGGTACCTGTTGATGCTCCACTTTCCATAAATTACATATGCTACATGTATTTGGGTCTGATAATGGGAAACACTGCAAAAATAGATTGTTCTCATTAGCTATGCAAATTAAGTCACAATTAGCATAATTTGCACTTCATTATGTATATCTCTGTCTAAGCTACCTGCATACTAAGTATCATATTGACAGTCCTATAATTTTCCAATTAGATGAGATATGGTGTTTTGCATTGATTATGCAAATTAGGAATTTATTTGCATAATTGGTATCTGTTGATGATCCACTTTCCATAAACTACATACGTTACATGTATTTGAGTCTGATAATGGAAAACATTGCAATATAGACAGTCCTATAATTTTCCAATTGGATGAATTATGGTGTTTTGCATTGATTATGCAAATTAGGAATTTATTTGCATAATTGGTATCTGTTGATGCTCCACTTTCCATAAACTACATACGTTACATGTATTTGATTCTGATGGTGGAAAACACTGCAAATATAGATTTACCTCATTAGCTATGCAAATTAAGTCCCAATTAGCATAATTTTCACTTCATTGTGTATATCTCTATCTAAGCTACCTGCATACTAAATATCATGGAAATCCGTTGTTCCTTTGGTCAGTTATTCTCCTTAGAATATTTTCACAAAAACGCCCCTGCAGTTCCAGAAGAAGCTGCTAGGGAGCCCAAACCTACACCACTTCTTTATTACATCACAAGCTATCTGCCTCCAAAAAATCAAGACCACATAGTACAGCACGTCCAGGTCAAAAGATACAAAAATTGAAGTTCTGTTGCAGTACCAAGGTCACATACCAGGGGGCCCAAAATCGACCTTGAATTTCAACTTCACAGCACCCGCCCACATACCAAATATTATTGTAATCCATCAGGAGGCTCTTGAGTTATGCTGACTGGAGTGGTGCGGAAACACAAACAGACAAACAGTCAGACACACAGACACACCCAAAACTATGTCTCCATTTTTCATGGAGATGAATATCGTAAGGTCCATACGTGATGAATGCCTTGAGCTTGGCGCCGTGCAGCGCATGTGACATGCTCTGTTCATGTCCTAGAAACAATGCCCAGATCAAATTCAGTAAAGTTTCTGTACAGGATATTGTTGCGTTTGCGTTTTTGTGGTTTAAGGGTCTCAATGAACATGCTGATCATTAAACATGCATTATCCTTTCTCTCCTAGGCGAACCAGAATTCCCCTCCACCTGGACTGCTGTGAAAAGTGACTTCGACATGGTCAGTGTGGATGCCAACAGTCCTGAGTACGACGGCATTGTCTCGGCATTCAGGAAATCTGCCGGAGGGAACAGCATTGAAATACAGTCGGTAAGGGAAAACTGTAGTAAGTTGTTCACAGCTTCTAAGGCATAACAAGAGAAGGCATTTTCGTTCTTCGACTGAAATGATGAACATAAGTTTTGGGGTGTCATCGACATAATGAAAACGTTGCAGAGGTGTTAAGCGTTTGGTAATAGTTTTGTCGTATCATGGCCATAGAAGATGTAAGGATTCACTAAGGACGACTTAAAATGCTGTTTTGTCCCCTGACAGGTGAGACGCGTCCAGAGTCGCCTCTGCTACACGCAGTACATGACGACCAAGAAGGAGAAAGAAACGAGCGGCAGGATCAGTAACAAGAACCTGGAGCGCCGCCTGTACCACGGGACGTCAGCTGAGACGTGCGACAAGATCGCTCGGCACGGCTTTAACAGATCATTCTGCAGAACAGGTAAGAAATTAGATTACAACTGTGTGGATAATCATCCTCCTGTAGACATACTCTTTAGCTGTTTTAGTGTTAACTTACATTTGAGCGTATCACAACTTGTTTTTCTCCGTAGAAAACCTGTATGGATCCGGTGTCTACTTTGCGAGCTCAGCCTTCTACGCCCTTCAGGATTCCTACTCCCGCCCTGACGACCAGGGCTACAAACACGTCTTCGTGGCGAAAGTCCTGACTGGAGACTACTGCAAGGGTGCGCCGAACCTCGTGGCTTTTCCGTCGAAAACAGAAGACGGCAGTCTCCTGTACGACAGCGTGGTGGATGACGAGGAAAACCCGAACATCTTTGTGGTGTTCCACGACACCGTGGCGTATCCTGAGTATCTCATCAAGTTCAAAGGTAGCCTTATTAGTAGAGCTTGATTTGATTTAATTTTATCAGAATTGTAACAGTGCAATACACGTGGGACACAGGCAGTTATTGCTGGTGTCGTGACCCACACACATAATATACCCGTTTTTACACTTGGGTGGAGCGGGGGAAAGTCGTGTTAAGTGCCTTTTTTCCAAGGGCACAAGATCGGAGGCGTCAGGGGATTCTCATACAGATGGGTCTCATTTACGTCGGGAGTCGAATTTACGTTTACGTTTAAATAGTAAATAAGGCCTACACAAGTCAATCCTTCTGTATAAAGATAGTCTGCAAGGGCTCTTCCATAGTTTAGCTTTTAGGCACTGCGGATCATGTTATGGTTGCATACAAGAACACAGAAATGATTCATGTTATTTTATACTTACAGAAAAATCCGACACCCCAGCTGAGTGGACCAGGATGAGGTACGACACAGCTCTCGCCATTGAGCCCGTCGATCGCTCAACAGCTGAGTATCAGCGTGTGTCCCGGATGTTCACAGACACCACCACCGACAACAGAACTATTGTTAAGGTATTGTTTCTTCTACTTTCTTAATTTTTTTGGGATATTTGTAGCACTTGGAGGCGTTTATGGGTATATAACTATGTTAAGCAAAATAAAAACAACACATTTCACCACTCTTTTGTAATTTCCACACAGATCGAACGGATCCAAAGCCGGTTTCTGTGGACCCAGTACCAGCAGCGGAGACAGGTGCTGTCCGCCATCTTTCCACCCGGCATGCAGTTCGAGCGGCACCTGTTCCACGGGGTTTCTGGGAACATGTGTGAAGACATCAGCATCCAAGGCTTCAACTCGCACAACGCGGGCAATTACGGTAAGGGTAGGCTTTTAGGCTTCTGTTGTAGTTTGAGGTTTGAAGACTCTATGATGAAAAGTGAACGGCAGGGCCTATCTTGTGACGCTAGGGAGGAAGATACCCAAGCCTTATCCAGGTTCTACAATTCTATCTACTCGTAAATCTTTTATCCTAGTCATCGTTGTTAACGACCTTTATTGGGCTGTCTTCATGTACACAGACCCTGACTACGGTCTCGGTGTGTACTTCACCGTCAACTCGGCTGACTCGGCAGGCGACCGTCACGCCCCGACCCACAGCGCGACCGGCGAGCGGTACATGTACCTGGCGCGGGTCCTGACGGGAGGGTTCTGTCAGGGGGCTCCCGGCCTGGCCCACCCCCAGCCGTGGGACCTGCCGGACGGGACCGGGGACGACGTCTATCTGAGTGCCGTGGACAACGCGGAAAATCCGAAGATTTTCGTCATCTTCGATGTCGTCGCCGAGGTTCAGGCTTATCCTGAGTACCTGATCACATTCAAATGAGCGCATCGTGCATCACTACACGTATGGTTTTCAGACGCTTATTATCTCCATGAAAAATGGAGATATTGTTTTGGGTGTGTCTGTGTGTGTGTTTGTCTGTCTGTTTGTGTTTCCGCACTACTGTAGTCAGCATAACTCAAGAACCTCTTGATGGATTACGATGATATTTGGTATGTGGGCAGGTGTTGTGAAGCCGAAGTTCAAGGTCAATTTTGGGCCCCCTGGTACTGCAGTAGAAATTCAATTTTTGTATCTTTTGACCTGGACGTGCTGTGGTCTTGATTTTTGGGTGGCAGATAGCTTGTGATGTAATAAAGAAGTGGTGTAGGTTTGGGCCCCCTAGCAGCTTCCTCTGGAACTGCAGGGGCGTTTTTGTAAAAATCTTCTAAGGAGAATAACTGAACAAAGGAACGATGGATTTCCATGATATTTAGTATGCAAGTAGCTTAGACAGAGATGTACACAATGAAGTGCAAATTATGCTAATAGGGACTTAATTTGCATAGCTAATGAGGAAAATCTATATGTGCAGTGTTTTCCATTATAAGACTCAAATACATGTACCTTATGTAGTTTATGGGAAGGGGATCATCAACAGGTACCAATTATGCAAATAAATTCCTAATTTGCATAATTAATGCAAAACACCGTATCTCATCTAAATTGGAAAATTATAGGACTGTCAATATGATACTTAGTATGCAGGTAGCTTAGACAGAGATATACATAATGAAGTGCATATTATGCTTATTGTGACTTAATTTGCATAGCTAATGAGGAAAATCTATATTTGAAGTGTTTTTCATTATCAGACTCAAATTTTATGGAAAGTATGAATTAATTTGCATCAACAGATACCAATTATGCAAATAAATTCCTAATTTGCATAATTAATGCAAAAACACCATAATTCATCTAATTGGAAAATTATACGACTGTCAATATTGCAACATATGTAAGTTAGATAAAGGTGTTTATGACCAAGCATATATTATGCAATTGTGTAAGTCATTTGCATGAATAGAATTGTTCATGGAGATATGAGGTCGTGGAACTCTTGTTTGCCTAGCATCGAGCGATTATTACGTCACATTTTTCAGGCTTAATTGATACCACTGAAAGAGAAATACTATTGCTTCTGATAGACTCTTCAATATATACTTGTAAATAGAAGAAGACATTCAGATATTTGAGCCAAATTTAATTGGTCTTTGCTGTGACAATTTGTTGTTGTTGCTTATACTACCATTAATGGCTATTGTATACATGTAGTATTGGTGATGTCTCAAAGACAAGGAGTGTACCGATGCTTTGTAAGTATATCCAAGATACTTAAAGTCTGCCTTGACATCACCAGTATTGGTAATGGAGAAACAGTACATTCTCCGCGTAGACAAACCATTAATCAAGAAACTACACAGGACCAATCACGGGCGAAAGGTCGTTGAATTGATATTATCATCTGACTGTTGAAGTTTAAATCGCTATATCTAATCCTGCAAGCGCAGTTTGGTTTGTTACTGACTATGACTAACATGTCCCTATCATATTCCTCATAAAATGTAAATCATGACAATTATATACATTGCATTGAGAACAAGAATACTGATTGCTTGATACATGATATTATTTACATTTCTATGAATAGTATGATGGTGGTCAACACCTTTTGCCTTTGGGCTTCTATAACATTAGTGAAATCTATGTGTATGATGCGTTATTTCCCGACACGCTGTCCATGATGAAATAGTACAAGATATAGCTTATGAATAACCAGAAATGGAGATTGCTTATTCTTATCAGATAAATGCATAAATGGCTTGGATTGACCAATGTTCTCTGTGTTGTGTTGAGTTGTGGTTTTACTCTCTGCCGTCTCCACTATCATTTGTCTCCGGTCGCCCAGCGTCCGGCGGTTCGGCGTAGTCGTGTGTGTCGTCACTCCCCGCGTCCTCGTTCTTGTTCAGGTCGTGTTTCTGGTTCACTTGCTTGTCATCGACATCACCGTTGCTTTCCTGGGTACAAAATGACAAGAATAGATACATGTAAATACGTGATAGGAGATGAATCCAAAGTTTCAAAATTAAAAAAAAACAAAAACATGCAAAATGAAACGTCTTCACACTTTATTGAATTGCAGATTCTAACAAATCGTACACAAAGACAAGGAAAAAAAAAATCAAAATTGCAAGCAATACTCACGCTTTTCCTCTGCTTGTTGACCGTGGCGTACTGAACCTCCGGCACGGAGTCGTAGATGTTTTCGCGTTTGGGCGGGTGGAACGTGCTGTGGCCATTTGATGTCGGAGTAGTCTCGGAGCTGGAAGGTGTATAAAAGTGACTAGATGTTGCGTTAACTCGTACATCTGACTCCAGGGTGAATCGTACGTACTCTGCGGATCTTGAAAAGTGATTTCCAAACAGCTATAGTACAATATACTGCTTACTACTGAACTTATGCCAAACCTTCTATAAACTTATACAGTTATAACCTTAATCCCTATAACAAACTATTCACGCACACAACTACAGACCTATTCATGCTATCCATGATGATTTGTAGGTGTTCCAGTTCATTCCTTCTTACCTTTTCGTAGCGGTCATGGGGACCGTCTCGTACACCACAACCTCGCCGTTACGACTCTCGTCCCCACGGTGTCTATCTCGCTCTTTCTTCCTATGGGAAAGATATAACAATATTGGTGAATATACAGGAATATATAATTGTTCCAATAGCGTATAGAAATACAACATGTTGACGTGACCGAAATATCTAATGGGAACACAGAATCAAAGTCATCGGTAATGCGATACAGTAAGAGAAAGATTATGAAAAGAAAACTGGTAACTTCAAGGACGGTTGAAGTCGTTGGACTGAGCAGGACAACTGATAGATAAATCTTACCACTGGTGTACCTGTTACCCCCTCGTTTCCGAACATATATAGGTCTGTCCATGTGACCTGTGACCCCCATTACGTGTGTAAGTCAGCCATACCCCTCCTCTTTTTGTATAATTTCGTACTCTAAATCGTTTAAGCTAGCTTCTGATCTAATATGCACGGATTTTGCACCGTGAACGTTTACTATATTACAACTATCCATAACGTGTAGGCTACTCAGGACATCTTCACGGTGGAAAACGGAAGGTAAGATCTATACAGGGACTCGTGCCTTTTACTGTTTTCTTGACAGATGCTATAGCATTCCACCCACTCTTCTTAAGAAAGAGCAGTTGCTATGTTATTTCTTAAGTCAGGTCAAGCTCTTGAATGTTAGGTTACGTTAACTCTTACTGTTTGCAGAGTATAAGAACCAGGACGAGAAGCACCACAATAAGGAGGACCGCTATGCTGAGGGCCACGATCAGGATGAGAACTGAAACAAAAAGGAGATTATATAAATCTTAAAGTGCTGCCAACCTTTAACAACCAGATACAACTTCATCTCACATGTATAACGGTGAGCCATGATGGGATTTTTTTTCGGCATCTGTAAATAGTTACAACAAGGCATTACTATTGACATCGTAGAGACCTCTGTAATGGCTGTTACCTCACAAACACGTTAACACTGAGACTAATCCACTACTAAAAGCCAATGTGACATGTCCAAAAGAGGAAGTTCAGTCATGACATGATGTCTTTCCGTTGACGATCTTTTAATTTTCTCAATGGCCTATCTTTACCTCTCTTTAATCGCAAGTCTTCTCTTAGATAGAATAATTTGCAATACGAGCGGCGGCTCTGGTAAGAGAGGATGTACTTGAAATGTCTTCCGCTGATCTGAAGGGCCGAAGAGAGCAGACTAATCTACTGTTGCATCACTAGCAGAGACCGTGCATGTAGTACATGTAAAATTCTCTGTACACGTACCATAGCTAAATTCGACATGGGAGGATTGCTTGTCTGCTGTCCCAGGAACGGCCTCGGCGACCGGCGTGGTTAGCCCGTCTGCAGTGTCATGGCTGTCCTTGGTGCTGAATGGCCTTCCGTAACTGTCAGAGGGTCTCGCTACAAGAAATCCACAGGACGGGACTCGTCAATACATCGTTACTATATTCTGCTGCCATATTTGTAGACTGTTAGCTGTCCGTTTCGTCTAGCAAAGTATCTACGAATACTCAAGACATTAATCGCTGCATCTGTATCTGTATAGCCATTCGACGTACCAGCATCGCAGCGCAGCAGTAGCTGGTTACATTACACGGAACGACCTGTCACACATAACTTTTGCACATCTAGCTGCAAGCGTTCTTCAAAGCTTTTTGGTGAAGATGGCCTTGCTTTACTTGGTGGTAATGAATTCCACTCTACGATAGTTCTAGGAAAATGCAAATTTTTGAACACATCAATCCTAGGTTGGTAACTCTAATACTTGAAGGCATGACTATTTCTTGTTCTCTGTTGAGCCAGTTTCTGTATCCCGTATGGGTCTCTGCCAGTCAGTCTGTCCTCCCGCTCATCAATATTGTGCAACAGTCTATAAAGTACTTTTCTACCCATACCTGGAGGGTCTGTTGTTTTGGTTCTCCAGTTGGTTCGGCCTGCTTCAGTCGCTGCATCTGTTCTCTTTGGCCCTTCAGATTCGGGAACAGACAACATGATACGGGCATTTTCGTTTGGTTTGTAGGTAGTTACTAAAGGAAGCTATGCTGATCAAACGTTGATAATTTGGCGTCACGTGGTGTAATGTTAGCACTTTTACACTTGTTACAAACACAAATGGATATCTTTAGTCTTACAAAGTTGGACTAATCTACAGCTTTATTAAGTGGTGTTTACCTTTGGTAGTGACCACAGTGCCTTTGTTGGGCACGCACTTCGGGAGTTGGTCGAACTCTCCGTTATCCTGGCAAGTGGCGGTCCTGGGCCCGACCCGGGTGAAGCCTGGCCGGCAGCGGAAGGACGCCTTGTGGCCCGGCAGGAAGAAACTTGCGCTCGTCATACCGTGGGGTATGCTCGGTTCAGGACACTGTTTTATCGCTGTGTGAATGACAGTCATCATCAGATGCTTGAATCGTGGGACTTATTCCAGACGACGTCTCTTATGTATCTACATTCTATTGAAATAAATATGCATATACATATGTCTGTTTGTTTGTTTGTTTGTTTCATATTGATGTTAGATAAAAGTGCGCCTTAAGTCTTATAAGATGAGTGAAAAAGTTACATGCTTCAACAGCTTTATGCGTCAGCGAGTTATGTTGAAACAATAATTGTATGATAGTTTTCATCATTCTATGAGGCAGCTCGACTTCTATGTGACGCCTTGATTAAGTTTTGTGAGAAGTACATGTAACGTTTCATCCAGACACGTCTTAAGTATGTCCCTCAGGTTCCCTCATGTTTGTTTACCTTCATACAGCAGAGAGAATCCACCCCCGCTGCCGTGTGGGTCGGACGAGAAGTAGAGATTCACGGCGTTCGTCTCCACGACGTGCCCGTCCTTCATGTCCTGTGGTTTCAGAACCTCCCCGGAGTCGGTCTGGTTGTTCCAGACCGAGACGTAGTCGTTTTTGTCCGGAATGTCGTAGTACTTGAAGCGGAGTCGGACGAATCTGTCCTGCAGAGGGAAGGGAGGGAAAAACACCAGGGTAGGTGATTGATGTGGTTTCAAATTTAGCTTATTGGTAACAATATCATATGTCCGATGATTTAGAACAAGCGAAAAAAGACATTATTAGATATATGATACTGTATATATAAACTATGACAGCTAGTCAAAGTACGACCTTTTAACCCATTAAAATGTATGCAATTGTTAGGAACAAAAATACCTCCATTCAATTCATTTGCTCTTGATCGTGAGCTCATATCTGGGGAACTTACAAACAACAAGCAACAATACCACCCAAATAAAGTTAAGTGTTTTCCTCCTCACCTCTGGAACAGTGATGGTCCAAGAGCAGATCTTTGATGTGGGGAACGGGTCGGGCCAGTTGGGCGAGTAGACGGTACCCCGCGTGCTGTACAGGTACCCGCCACACCGGCCCATCTTCACTGGAGAACACACACATACAGACACAAACACACATAATCTTTCGTCTATTCAGAATTTCTGTACAGTAGAGCTCGATTTTAGCATGAGCAAATATATATAAATCTGCGACATGATATCGTTGTGAAGTTGGAAAAGCGCGCGTTTTTAAACTGCAGGTGTCCAATGTACTTTTATGTACGCGCCCCACAAATTTCTACACCATAGGGAACTCAGAATTACCATCGAACAGCGCCATGCTGTTTTGTCCTCCACAGAACTGCCGGTTGTCCCCGCTACAGGGCGTTCCGCAGTCGTGCACTTCCCGCAGGGCCCGCTGGGCGTTCTTCGGTCCCACGATGCAGTAGCATTGGGTCCCCTGACTGACCCCGCCGTACTGCGCCCCCTGGCGGCGACAGAAGTCCAAGCAGGAAGGGATGGTGAGGGAGCCGAAGGGCTGGTGACGCGTGATTGTCCACATGTTGTACCGTAAGTTGTAGCATCCCAGATATCCCGGTGCTGTGGAACAGATAAAAATACATATACATGGAGGATGTTCTAGGAATTTCTTGCGTATAGTTGAATGCATTTTGCTACTGATCAGTCTTTTCCCTTTTTTTCGGAAGTTTCGGAACTTTGCATTGATGTACCTCAATCCTACCTTTACAGTGATGTACCTCAAACTCAATCCTACCTTTACAGTTCTGTATGTGACATCCTAGCGCATTTCCAGCGAATTGTCCTGTGTAACACCAAGGAGTGGACCGGCCATCAGGGTTCCTAGGTTTACACCGGGAAAGGAAGAAAAATGCATCTCAACGCCTGCAAGCATCAGAAATAAAAGTGATCATCGTTGCTAGTGCGCTGAGGTGGAAACATTTGTAGACTTAAAATTTATTTATATTTGAGGGGAATGGGGTGCAACTAGCAACAATTGTGATTTTAGCTTTTTCCTTTCGTTTTTACGCCCAGATGAAGAGAGAGCTTGCCTGCAGTAGTTGTGTTCTCCGATGCCCTGCGATCCTCCAGGATATCTGGCAGTGGACACCTGTTTCCCCCCGCCGGTATCAGCCCAGGACATGCACGCTGTTCTCACGCCCGAGTACGGCTCCGACTGGTTTCCTCTGTAGTCACTTCCCGTCAGAGTGTAGCATTCTATAAAGCAGTAAATCCACCAGGACATGAGGATTACTGCACTGGTTCTGCGTATATTTGATCAACCGTTTCGCTTAGGCCCCCATTCCAGTAGACGGCGATCGCGCTGCGACCTCGCTGCGACCTAAATTTGATTTGTGTATCCCTTTACTTCATAATTGGAATATCACGCAAAATTCAAAAGTATGGCTGAAAAGATACACTGAAACACACGAAATTCGTTGAGCGCTCTTAAAATCGCTCGGTCACAGCGTGGTCGCCGCCCAAGTGGAATGGAGGTGTTACGGAGGTCGAATGGAAGACAAAAGGGTCGTCTACAGACAACATCCTCGTACTCAGTACCCAACAAAAACAAGAAGAAGCCTAATAATACCTGTGCAATGTTGGATGTCACATTGTGCCTCCACTAGTGATTTCCCCCCGACCAGGACGTAGCACCAGGGTTTGAGGTCCCCTACCCGCGGGGCCCGGCAGTAGTTGTGCAGTTGCTGTCCGCCAGTAGCGGTCCAATGTAGACACGGGTCCCCGAACTCAGACACGTTCACCTTTCCCTCATACACCACACGGTCATCTCTTCTGGTGTAGCATTCTGAAAGGAATCAGAGACAAACCTGTTAGAGACTTACTTTTTTACCGTTTTATGCTACGATCCCGATTTCCAATTCGGGGCCCGACCGGGATTCGCGAAACGGAAAATAAAGAATGCATATCAAGAAAATACACTATATATGGCTAGGAGTCATTTTCTTGCGTTTTGTGTCTTTTGTTGTCTTTTATATCATATTTGTCGTTCCCACCAGCTGCCCGACCGGGCCCCGCTTTGGAACTGGGACAGTCGCATAACTCGTGTATCAAAGTATATATTCTTTATAAATTTAGTTTTGCTATTATTGTGTTAATGACCAACAAATACCATACCAATATATTCCCACCTGACAGAACCACTATATTACTTTGAAAGACAGTAAACTGTATACTTTTATCATGCCGATTGATGCCGATCTTATGTTATGTATCGCCTACCTAGGCTTGTCTTTTGCTTTACTGTGAAATTGTGCAGTTTTGCGCAAAAGGCTAGCTACATTCACACTGGTATACAGAAAGTCAACGTACTGAATACATTTGAATGCTGTGTTCTATACGCCCAGTGACTGGGGGGCATCGTTTTAAATTGCCCAAGATTACAGAGGCTTTCGGCTGTGAATAGAGAGACGCAGCCAAGCCGATCTCCTGACCAGAGGTGTAGCCTCTACATCAAATGTAGGTCATTTGTCTGTGACAAACTATAGATGGTTATCTCTGACATCAGCGACTACAGTGACCATCCAAGGACAACTTAGAGGTCAAAGTTTGCCCTTCATCACATCAGACGAGATTTCAAACGACTTACCTATTCCTAAAGGCCAGATACTAGTTTTTTCTTGTTCCCAAATAAAATGCTTGTAGTTCTTATATTTCCTTTGACACTTAGATCTTCTGCAGTATGTTCCAATATGCCATGAACAGTATCAATTTTCACCTTACACTTTCAACGTAACTAACTTGTTATTTATTGAGAAGTACGTGCCATTTCCCCAGCTAAGTCTGATGGGAGCTTTCCCCAAAGGTACCGATCTGGAGATTTGCGATTTGAAAAGTTCCGCATTGTACAAGTTATCAGCTACTCTTCTCATCATTTTTGAGAAGAAGCTAAATAGGATACTGTAATATATAGCTATCAGAATAAGACGTTCCGGATGTTCGTGACTTGTAAGCAACTGTTTTCACATACTAGTAGTTGTTTATCTGATGAAACAATTATCTTCGCTAACCAAAATTCAAGTAATTGTGGTCTTCCTGAAGGCGAGGTTTTGCTCTAAACAGAATTCTAAACCGAGTTATCAGCTTTGCGTCAAGCTTTCTTTAATCAAGAAATCACACTTAAGGTGATATTGATAAGTGGTATAGACGAGAGTTCACAAGAGTTCTTAATCTTACCTTCGATTTGGGCGCGGACTCGGGCACAGACTAGGGCCACTAAGCCGAGGATGAAAGCTTTCTCCTTCATGGTGCCTGAAGCTCGACTGAACAACAAACCTGGTCCCATCTCGTGTTTTTGCTCTATTCCGGAGCAGGATTGATTGTTGATACCCCTTCCTGACGATGAGATCAACACGGGAAGTCAGACGTCCTTGCTGCACTGTCAGGTTACAGGAGGGGAGCTGAGGGGAGGCTCGTTTCTTTCGACAAGGTAGAATGTTGTAGCTTGTATTTAATTTCAATTCTTTATTGAATATCATCGTTACAGACACGCACAAAACACACTCACACACGAAACAACCATAGCCTGAATTACGTTCCTGTTCGAAAGTTGTTTTTTTAAGTCCAGGAGAGAAAATTGACTGTTCTTGTGGACTTTGTCTGACTATTCCTGTCAATGTTTCTTGCCAAAAGTGCGTTTAACCCCTCGCGTTTCTTAACTACTCAACTGAACTACATGACCATTGCCCGTTCTATCCTCAACAATTATTCAGTATACGTAACGAAATTGACACTCATAATTCCGCAGATAGCCGTTTTATAAAGGCCAGCGCATATTATTACATTTTGGACACCAATGAATAGACCGCATCTAACGGATCTTCCCTAATCCAACTGAAATCCCAGCTTCCAAGTCCCTTATCTATATCGGAATGTTTCCTGTCTCCAGCCAACCGCCATCCGCCTATTATGTGGAGGGATGACCTGAGGTTACCACTAACCACCACTGTAACGACCTAGGCAATTGGCCTTTGACATCGGATGTTTTTTATTAGCTGGTGTCCTACCGGGCGCCCCCTCTGAGAAAACTTTAGGTCGAATGTGATAGGAAAAGTGGCCAGCTAGCTGTATAGTCTCTAACAGACTAGCTACGCTGGCTGCAGGGAGAATACTTTTGCCAGGGGATTTTGGCCACCCTAGGGTTTCATCAGCCAGGCGCGGAAGGGGAAATATTAACCTTCCCACGGACATTTAGCACTTGAGTTTCAACATTGAACGTTTGATACAAGTATTTATACTATGTTTTTATATTCTATTTGTTTTCTCCGTCTATATTGACGATGATAGCTATGAGAATGGACTGAAATCGTGTGTAGACAAATATTTTTGCAATGAACCCAATATTCCGATCAATTTCATACTAAATATACAAATCCAGACAACAGCACGTTCGCTCTCTACAAGAAAAGGCCACGAGCATCTTGCAAGCATTTAAAGCTTTATTGCAACAATAATCACAATAGTTTATTCAACTAATTGAAACAGGAACTGTTGGTCTTGTGTCATGAAACTCTTTGATATCGAACGCACTGAGTGTACGTAAGGGGTGTCATTAGACAATAGAATGCGGATTGAGATACTGGTTATCAAACAAAAGAATGATTATCAATATTGCTGCACTTTGATAAATACGTGTCTTTGGTTAACTTGATAATCAGATACCAGTTGTAAACTACTAGAAAACATCAGACCACTAACAGGTCTGAAATGAACGACGTTGGTCGGAAATATATCTGCGTGGTAATTTGTTTGTACCAAACAGCAATATCTGTGACCGTCTGTTTTCACAATTTGGTAATCTGTTGAGTCATGTATATTTACATAACCTGCTATTAACCTACTAATAACCTACAATTACATACAAAAAGATTATTTTGCAGTAGCACTAATATGCTAAACATAGCCAGTCTTGTTACATAAGTCTTGTATGGGACAATATCATTAGAATACCAACAAACGATGCGATTTTGTTCAGTAATAAGACGGCAATTTGTGATGTGCAACTTTTCGTTGCTCTCCTATATCTGTAACTTAATCATTACTACACGGCATACGTAGCTCCAGTCTTGTCTGACGGAGGGCGTATTTGAGCGTACACCGTCTCCGGCTGCGTTCGTCTGACAGGAGCGTCCCAATTTATGGCCAGGTCCAGTTCCGTATACGTCACTTCCGGTTCAATGTCACAGTCATCATCGCTCTGAAGAAGGGAGAGCACCGAAACTGATTTTGTGGTTTGTAATAAAACTGCTGGACTAATGCAGAAACGCATCTAACTCTTCAAGTTTGTAATGACCCGTGAATATGTATGTACGTTGCTATTAGTACGTGCTTTCAGAAGGGCTTCGAAAATGTTCAAAACTGACTCACATGTCGTAGCAAAATGTTTTGACACAGAATCAGAAGGGCTAACTCTTCAGGATTCGACTTGGCCATCTTCTTACATCATAAAAACTTGTTCAAGACCGATGTATACGTCACAAGAATATAAAGCCGAAATTTCTGCCAAGTTTGTAGATGAGAGGAGAAAGACGTCCGAAGCAACTTACCATGTTTGCGTCTTCACTTGGTTTCGGGCCAGCCGACCCATTTGCCACTAAGTCACCCTGCTGTCTGAATCAGAGTACAGAGCGGTTAGGGTTTGTATATTTCAACTTGGCTTTCAGATATTGTTAACGTTACATGGATTCACGGATAAAATTGAAACACAAGATATCACTATACACACTCAAGCTGTCGTTCTGACGGTACCTGTAGGCTATTACATCGCTGTAGAGTATACAGAACATCATTTATGCTCATGGTTTTAGTGATTTACACACAATTGTAGAAGATACAAAACTCACCCACTTGAGGACATGTCTGACATCGGCACGTTCTCCGGTGTGGTGCCGCCAGTAGGAGGCGCTCTTATTTCTGTCCTGTAGTTCAGCAGCTCCAGTTTCTGATGCTTGATCTTGTGGTTCCTGAGTTGAGGACACGAAAAGTACAGGACGGCTATAATCAGATACCAAAGTTACCATGATGTCTCACATATTGATGAAAACGGGTCCTCTGAAAATAAATCATCGTACCTTCTTCGACAGCTCCATATGACCAGTATCAGCAGTAGGAACAGGAAAGCCAAGGCCGCCACAGCGATAGCGATCAGGGCGAAGACTGCAATAAAAAAAAAGGTATCACAACCACGTCCATGCCTTCAACACATGAAACAGAACAACTCGTCCAGACAGGAGGTTTTGAAAAGGATAAATGGGAATGAAATGCATATCTAATGTACTAGCTATAGTATGATTTCAGAAATATCTTACTGTTTAATCCCAATCTGCGGGCCGTTGCGGTTGGGTCGTTGGTGACCTCTTGCTGTTGTGTCCTCGAGTCTTCAGCGGGGGTCGTCAGGAACGTCTTGGTGGATTCTGTCGTGTGATGCGTTGTCTTTGGCAGTGACTGTGTGAACAAGGTTGGGAGACCTTTCCGCACACCGGTTGTTTGTTGCCTGGTCTCGGTGGTTGAGGTGCTGTGGAATGGTCCTGACTTGTGTGGGGAGGAGACTGGTACCCATCCAGTTGTTTTGGTCGAGATAAAGGGCGTGCTTCTCGCAGTAAACGGCACGTCAAGGGATGTTGTTTTCGTCGAGTAAGCTGTCGAAAAATCATGCCCTGGTGGTTAAAAAGACTCCGTCAAACGTAACAGCTTGTTTAGTGAAATCATGTTGGTCACTGCACGCTGGACGTCGAGTCAGAAGGTATGTAATGCTAGACTTGGATGTCTACAGTAATGATGCATGTATGTATGTGCGTAAACAGCAAATCTGTTGCAGCATTTAAGTACAATGATGTGCATTGAAATGTGAAGGTCTTACGTTCTGCTGGCCTGGTGTCAGTGGAGACAAGCACTCCCTTTTCATCTCCCGTGGTTGGGCGCTTTCTTGAATCAGTGGGTGCCTTTGAAGTGGTCTTTTCATCCTTCGTGGCTCCATCAAGTAGTGTGACACTGGACCTTGCCGTTACAGTGACGTCTGGTGCAGTTCTCTCGGTCGAACGATCCCTTGACCGTGATGGCACAGTTGTCCATTGAGTTGGCCTAGATGAAGGGGGCCGTTTGGTTTTAGTTGGTCGACGAAGTGGCCGTGTTGTAGGTCTCTGCGTGGGTGTAGATGTCTGTGCAGTTGTAACTCGTGCGGCTGGTTGTAAAATGGTGCTAAAAGTTGTTGGTGTTGCTATATTTGGTCTCACGCTTGTTCCTGGCGCTCTTGGGCGTAGAGCTGGTCCTTCTCTGGACGTTAGCGGAAGTGGTCCCGGTGTAGTTCTTCCTGTAATATCACATCGAAAGGAAGACATGTTCACGTCGAAGTTTAGTTATGAGCGGTTGAAACCGATGACAGACAAAGAAATGACATTGTCAAGTAGAGCAATTCGTAACTATGTTTTTATAAACTTACTTGTAGTTCTGGCAATTACAATGACAATGGTCTCTGGAATGTAACACACTGGGGTGTCTTTGTCGAAGTCCCCATTCTCCGTGCAGAGTAAACGTTCTGGCCCGGTGAGCCGGTAGCCGTCATCACAGTAGAACTGGACGGTGTCTCCGGTCACGATGGAGCCGTCACTGACCACCGTCATGGGCCGCATGACGTCGAAGCCTCCATGGGTGATTGTTGGTGTCGGACATCTCCTGATGGCTGCATCAAATATGGTTGTTAAAGCCCCCGTCACAAATGAAGAATTTAGCTCGGCCGACTTGTCGGCGAGCTCCAAATGGCGATTTTCGGGCGAAGTACGACCGACGTCCTGTCGATTCTACGGGCTTCGGGCGAATTTTCGGAGCTCGGCCGACGTTCGCGTGTCACTGGAAGCTGCGCTTAAATTCAGCGAGGCCTCGGCGACGATTTTCGAACTCGCGCAGCTCGTCAACAGTTTGCCCGTAGCTCGCCCGAGCAACGCCCCGCGCTCGGCCAATATTCGGGCGGGCATCCGAGGATTTTAGACCCGATTTTTGGTCGGTCGGAGGTCGCCCGAACTCTTCGGCCTCGTGCGAGCCTCGCACGGGCCTTGATCAATAATCGGACGACCGTCGTCAGTGTTCCGGCCGACTCATGAAAAGTAAGGCGTGCTTCGGGCGAGCGTTGTGCAGGTGTTGATGGGAGCTTGGACGGGCCTCGGCCGAACTCCTTCTTGTTTATAGATAAAAGGAAACGACAGTTTGGTTTATAACATAAGATGATAAATGATATTGTAATATTAACTAATACTAATATCAACTTGTCGAAGAATGCTGCCAAACTTTTGTAATGAAAGACAATTCAATGCAAAGTTAAATTTTCATTCAAAAAGAAATATTATAAATAAAATGTTGACACAGAAGACAATGCTTCTTGTTTCTTTTTAGGTATTGGTTTGGATGCTTCAATTTGTTTATTAATGATTTGGGGCTTGACTTTTGAGGTTTGCCTTCACTTCCTGAGTGTTTTCTCCACAAATGACTAGTTGAAAGTCCACTGAGTCATTATAGATCTATGTTTGTCTGCCGAGGCACGCCCAGGCGTCGGCAGGGCGTCGATAGGCTTATCAACGGTCGGTCGAAGCTCGGACGGCGTTCGCCCGAGCCTCGGTCGATTTCCGTTTGCTGAAAATGTTTGGATCGGGGTTAAACGACTGATCTGTTGACTTTGTGGCTCCTGCACTTGTATTTTGATTGGTCTATAACAAAATTCCTCTTTATGTGGTTATTTTCAGTGTGCCCACCTACTTCACTCGTGTCCTACAGATTTGCCACAACTCAGAAAGTAAAGTTGGTCTAAATTTGAGATTGTTACTAGGCCATTTGATTCTGACTTCGTCCGTGTCCAAGAGATGGTACCGTCTTATGTGGGATTTATGATTATTAGTGTTCGACGGACGTCGCCCGAGCTCCGTTCAATTTGTGACGGGGCAGGTTTTCAGTGAAAAATACGGTCGACGCTCGGGCGAATTTGAAATTCGGCGAGCTTCCGGCGATCTACAAAATCGGCCGATGCTCGCATGAATTGTGACGCCGGCTTAAAGACACGTTCAACGAAGAAGTTGATACTGATAATGATAACACAATAAAATGATCTTTACATGTCTCACTGGATTGTATAAGAGTTATGTGATTGATGATATCATAAAGTTTACACAAGTATTCTACAGCAATGTGAAGTGCTGTCTCATGGCTATGACCAACACCACAACGTACCTTCAAACAACAGGATAAATCCATTGGGAAAGCCGTCGTTTTCCCGAGGACTCGCGGCGTTCTGTGACGGACGTGCCCGGAAGTACACCGACGCAGTTGCCGAACTTGTGACGTACCCGCCCACAGGGTCCTGTCCGGTGATCCTCACTCCGCCGGCCCTGTCTGCAGTATCCGACACACTCACCCAGCTGTCTTCGCTCATTCTGAAGTGTTGGAATCTAAATTTGATGATGTGGTCCTTCGCCACACTGATGTTCCAGTAGCAATCTGTCGAACTCGGGTAGGACCCAGGATAGTTGGGAGTGTAGATGGTGCCTCGCTGTCCATACCGAGAGACGTTACACCTGCCCATATTTGCTGAAAATAAAACATTGTTTCCCTTGATACATTTATTAGGTTTTCAAACATACTCTTGTCCACGAATGAATCCAAGAGCAATATTTCACCAATGAAATAAGTGACGTTGGCAACTTACTGTCAAAAACGGATACGATGTTTTTATACCCTCCGCAGTACTGGAAAGAGTTGCCAGGGCAGCGGTTACCACAAGCGTTGCTTGGTCTGAGCGGTTTTGCCGTACTGACCACGCCGCTGGTACAGTAGCACTCTCGTCCGTTCCGAATGACAGCGTACTGCTTGGAAAGCAGGCGACAGTGCTCCAGGCAGGACTCGATGGTTAGCGACCATTTTGGAGGTGTCACTCCTTTAGGAATGAGGTTCCCATCATCATCGCTATAGCAGCCTAAGTACCCTGGTGCTGTGGGAAAACGGAAAAATGTACAATCGTTGAAAATTCTACCACAGTGTATTGATTGGGGCAATCATAAGCAAAAGCTGGCGTCAGTCTCGTCACCTGGCGTCTCGTGGCATACATGTAGGTCTTGCTAGCAACAACATTGATGCCATTGGCAACATAAGAAATCTTTACCTTTACAATCCAATATAAGACAAGGTCTGTAGTTAGTCTGTCCTCTACCAGTGTAGCACCAGGGGCTGAAGTAGGTGCTGGGGTTCCGGCAGTAGTTGTGTTCTCCGATGCCTCTGTTTCGATACTCCTGGTTGTGTGCGTGGACGCCTTTGTTGTTGTAGGTTCCCCTGTCCGTCCACGACACGCACGGCTTCCCACCGGGCTCCGGGCGGGACTGGTTACCTCTGTAGTCAGCTCCAGTCACGGTGTAGCAAACTGGGAATGTGGGAAATAAAGATTCACGTGTTTGCATGATATTCACTCTTGAAATGAGCAACATAACATTATCCCATATGACAATATCGTTCTGGTGTTGGGAATACGATAGCTCATCGATACATCCATGGAAGACTGACCCAAATCATTTGTATACAATATGCATTGTTGTTGTTCACCTTCGACGATAGTGCCTAGTGGCACATAGTTCAGCAAGTTACCTTGCTATTTCTGTAGCAGGGTATATTTTTACAGGGATGTGTTGCTAGCCCGTCTCCTTTGAAGTGCTCAACTTAAGGCACGCCCTCGAACACGGGGCCCCCATTTTACCTCCCTTCCGAAAGACGGGTGCACTCCCCATGCATGCACTACGTAAAACAAACCCTTACAGCGTATCACATTACATACCTGTACAGTGCTGTATATCGCAGCGACGTTCCACCAACTGCCCCTCCTCAGTTCTCACGTAGCACCACGGTACCAGGTCCCCTGGTCGCGGGGCGCGGCAGTGGTTATGGCCGCCCGACCCCGCGAACACTACGTCGGTCTCATTCCAGTTTACGCAGGACTCTCCGGTTTCGGACACGTGTAATATTCCCTGGTACTTCACACCACCGTTCTCTCTTCTGTAGCATTCTGATACATGCAGAGTTTTATCTTATATATGTAACGTTACATGTGGTAAGTTATGTTACGAGAACAATTTACCAGTCATGACGTTTGATTTAGCAAAAACAATGTTGGACAGACGGCGCACTAGCACATTGAAATGTCTGTAGAAACGTTTTCACCCCTATTTATCTCTGCTGGGGATAAAACCAAACCAAGAAAAATTGTGCAAACCTAATTTGGGGCGTATGACTCTTTTATGGCATTATCATGACCTTTCGCCCGTGCATTCAATCAACGATGTAAAGACTACGCAAAAATCACATGAATGGCAAAGCGATGTGACGACTTCCTACCTTCAGGTTCTTTAGCCCACTGCTGTTCAAACCACAGAAACCACAGTATAAGAACAAACTCCAGGGACAAAAATGTTGCTGTTGCCATATTGAACCTTCATCTGTCCTTGGGGGCATGGGCGAGGTTTGGCCGAACAGAACGTGCGTAAAGGCCATTGAGGAAGGAAGTTTGAAGCGTGCAGATATCTGGATACAAGAGGTAATTTCCGTCAGTGTGTCTGTCTGTATGAGATAAGAGCTCGCTGTGGTATCCAATCACACGGTCATACAGACTTCTTTCACACATTACCGACATGAAGTGGTGTTTAGAATGCTGGACACCCACGTTTGGCTCAGTAGTCGACACACAGCAGGAGATTAAAGAGAACCATGGCACAACGCCACAATCTGATCGAAAATAAGTCGACTTGATATAAGTATGGCTAATGCCAAGTTTGTGAATGCATTATCATTTTTGTCTCAACTACTACGGGCGTTACCATGTTGAATGTAGAAGTTCATTATTAATCACCTATGGTTGTAAAGTTATGTTTTGGGCCAGTTTTGAATTTAAAGTAGCAATTGTATTGCGTTTTTGTGTCAAGGACTCCAAAGAGAAGTAATTGTTTACTATTCACACATCCGCCTGTGAACCAAACTGTCCGTGTCACGACAAATAGCCAAGTTGTATTTTGTCACACACAGAGTAAAATGTCTCTTTATTTCGAGTGTTCCCTCTCACATGTCGATCTATGTTGTGATTAAAGTCGTGTGTAATGCTGATGAGATGGCAAAAATAAAATTCTCACCAAGTGCATGTGAACAAATACTCCTTTATTACTACTCATTGTATCAAAGTTACACCAAGGAATTTCTCGTTAAGTTATTTCAATACAAAAGGCATCCATTAGAATAAGATACTTAATATAGTATTGTTATTTCTTATGTCTTTCCCGTTTAAATTCTTTACAAACCTTTTTATCACAATATACTGTAAAAAAACACTCACTTGACATCACCATCATTACTTAGCTTCGCTACAAAATTAATGATGAACTTCAAAGCAGTTATGTGATACCAGCACTAACTTGGCTCGATTTCGTTCCATTTTCTAGTTCTTACAAAGAACACCCTTGTGTATACTGTTAACACTACAAATACGTAGTTACATTTCCAGGTTGAACGTTTATAACAGTCAGTAGTGCAAATTTATTCACTACTGTAACCATGGGCGGCCTTATCATACGTGTTGTAAGATTCGTCACTGCTCGACCCTCTTGAATCTTGTACCATGATGTCACGGATTTCTGCATACACACCCTCGCTGTGGGACGGCGTGACGTCAGGCAGGAACTCCGTGACCTCTGCAACATGGCACTGCACATGGTCCAGCTCCGGATATGTCACTTCCGGATCCGGTTCACGCAGTTCTTCCTATGAGCAGATAGAAATGTCATATGTATCAGTGCTAACAAATCAGAATGAATCGTGGAGAGAGTCATGTCACCAGAGATATCTATCAAAAGCACCTTGCAAGTCGTAGCGACACAATTCTTGGCAGTGGTGATGAGGCTCAATTGAGTTGTGTGGCAACAGGGAAAGTTCGAAAGGTTAACAGGTTTTAACATTTAGGTATATGTTTTATGGATTAGTCATATCTAGGTGTAGACTTACATACTATTACAAGAATGAGGCATAACAGGATGAGACCAGGACCTGACTTACCAGTTCCCACGGAAGCGGTTCCGGGGGGCGTTTCTTGTTGACCTTGGCGTAGAGCGCGGATGTGCGCGGACATGGCTCTGGACGGACTTTTGCCTCGCAGGTATCAAAGTCCCTCTCGGACCTGGATGTCTGGGACCCAAGGGTGGATCCTGGACTGTCAACATGCCTTTTCTTCTTCTTGACCTTTGTGTAGATGGCGGGGGCCTTTGATGATAGGTCTTTCTTCGTGGATGCCCTCTCAGCGGTGTTGAACATGACAGCGTTTTGATACACAGCTTCACCCGGTGGATCCGGCAGCATCTATGAAAGTAAACATAACACATCACTCAGTGTGGATAATTTTGTTTCGACACACAGCGTTCTATCTCAAGTTCCTCGACATTCTTGTCTGATATGCATATGTATGTTTATATATATATCTATCTATCTTTATATCTCTCTCTCTAGAAATAGAAAATTTACGTGCAAAGGTTCCCATTTTCATGCATTCACATCTGCAATATTTCCTCCTGGCAAATCTCTAAATCCATCAACACGTACCTTCTTCTTCGTCATACTGGCTGTTGCGTAGCCGGCGTCCGGACTTTGGTCATTTGGATCGGATCCAGGACCGTCTACAGTCGAGATGATTTGTAGCCTAAAAACACATCAACCATTGTCAAATCATTCTGGTTACAGAAAAGCCATTACTACAAAGAGGGCAAGCAGGACGAATGAAAATTGCTGATGTTTGCAGAACACACGGACCTGATCTGGGCAGTGCTGGCGAGCGTGCGGAAGTTGTAAGTGAGGACGTCATCCACGACTTCGTTGTCCCTGCTGTGCCCACGGGGTGCAGTAGCCAGTCGTGATCTTTTTCTTGCCCGGGCCCTGTGAAGAGAGACTCTTTGTAGAGACCAGTGCCTTCCATTGATTTGCACGACGTTTTGAACGTTCAGTATGCGTCATACTATCCGAGATATAGTGCTAATGATATATCTTTTGGCATAGTGTTACGCGTATGAAACTACATTTGTCCATAAAGGAGTGACACCACAGTGGGGCATCATTTTATAATATCCATTTCATCTAGGCAAGTTTCTTTATCACTAGATTCTTCATGTGAGAAGTAACTCTGTCAGTGTTATACAATTTGTAGTATTCTGAACTTTAACAGTATTGTGTGACAGAGGTGATCGATGCCGTGATAGAGGGACACGTACCTTCGCTTGGAGATCACTATGCAGGTTAAAACACCCACAGCCAATAGTACACTCCCGCCGACGGCTGATGCAATGATTATCACTGAATAAAAAACAATTACCCCAGTGAGTTACTATTCTGATAAGAACTACTTTTTAGTTTTGACTTCTTTTTTTTTAAGCAATGCAAGACGAAGTGCCCCACATTTTCTGTAATGAGTGGGTTTTGTGAAGTTAACAAGGTTGTAGTTTTGTTTCCATCAGTAACGTTTCAAAAATTGCAATGAGTTTAAGCGGCTTCCTGGTCGTTATAGGGGCAGATAAAAATGCATTTCGTCTTCCATTGCTTTCGATATACAGTAGTTACATTTTTTCTCACATGTGTAATTTTCAAACATAAGCAATATGACAATCATTGTCCGTAGCTAGCTAAATAACTCACTGTTATGGTCCACCCCCTGCTTTGGTCCCTCATAGAGGTTGGGGTCCTCAGGCTCCCTTGGCTTGGTCGTGGCGACTACAGGCTCCGACGAGTAAGTTACACTTACAGTCTCTGTGCGTGAAGAACTGGTAGATATGTGTGACGACGTCATCATTGAGGTTTGATAAAGGGTTTGCCATCTTGCTGTGGTGACATGGTCACGAATGGTTGATGTGCGCAGAGTTCTATCAGCAGTGTATGGATGTGTTGTCTTCATGTGGCTTGACTGTGCTGTAGTGGATGTCTCTGGCACTGTTTGGGATGCGTCTGAGAGAGATGTTAGACATTGAATAAGACTTCGTTGGAATGGAAAGCCCAGCTGAGAGATGACAGGGCGTATAACATCATATCAGTATGTAAGCGTCACAATACATTTGATGAGAAAGACATGTACTGTGAACCGGGCTTCACTTTGATATTGACGTTTGCTTCTTAGTTTTCAATAGATGACAAACCTGTAGGTGCTTGCCCGTCACACGGCAAAGTGTCAGGGCGACACTCTGGTAGTTTACTCCAACTACCGCTGTTTTTGCACGTGGCCGACTTTCGTTTCTTCCTACACTTCTGATAGCCCGCGTCACAGCTGAAGGTGAAGTTGACTTCTTCCCCTGGCTTGAAAAGAGCTCTGTCCGTCTTAATCTTCCTGTTTATTTCGAGGGACCCGTTGGGGATGGTCGGTGTAGGGCAGCTGGTGAGTGCTACGAGAGAAAGATTGTAAATAGAAGGTAGCTTAGTTTGAAATCTGCCATACGCTGTAACTGCACAATACAATACAATACAATACAATACAATACAATACAATGCAATACAATACAATACAATACAATACAATACAATCGATACAATATCACAAAAGGAAGAAAAACACTTGTAAGTATAGCAGATGAAATACCGTTACTGACCTTTGTAGGAAAGGGTAAACTGGCCTCCATTGCTTTTGGTGTCCGACCTAAAATACACTCGTACACGGCTAGATGAACTGAGAAATCGTCTGCTTTGGTTCCATTGTGTGATTCTGGCACGGTCCTTGGAAATTACCATGTCCTGAACGTCCACGATATCGGTTGGGTAACCAATATTGCTGTGTTTGAACCTCAGTTGGATGATTCTGTTCCCAGGAACATTTATATCCCATGTGCAGTTGATTCCATTCGGATACAAGCCGGGGTATCCTGGCGAATATACGGTCCCCTCCAGTCCGTAATGTTTACCTCCACATCGGCCCATATTCACTACAAAATAATAAAACAGGAGTACTGTACGTATGTACTGTCCAGTAAGCACGGTTGTAGTCACAAAGACCGCGAACTTTTTGTCTATCTATCAGATACTACACGCTTGTCATTCGTCAAGATTCTTACATGAACAATACTGCATTTGTAATGAAATATTGAATGCAAGCCATCTGCAAGACTTACCATCGTAAATGTCGATGCTAGTGTCGCCCCCACACTTCTGCTCTTCGTTACCTTTGCAAGGCGTCAAGCAGTCTTTAGCTTCAGTCAATCGCTCTTTAGCATAGAAGATACAATAGCACTTGTCTCCGCCTGACAGTCCTGCGTAGTCTTGAAGTCTAATTCTACAAAGCTGAAGACAGCGGTCGATTGTCATAGAGTCTTCCGCGATAGGCACGGCGTTAAGGACTTCAATTGGTGGTTTGTCAAGGCGAAAGCATCCGAGGTGGGCAGATTCTGGAAATATTTGTTAAAGCGTAAGTCTTCTTAAGCCAAGAATGGTGATTTGGAAGATATGGGTATGTGAGAGGACGTTGACTTCAGCATTGCTAATGCAATCGGGTAGAGGGCGGTCTGTGACATTGAGGACCACTAGCGTTCAGGAAAAAAGCATCCAGACATTCACTGAGTAGCAGTTCAACACATTGCAGATACCAATGCTTGCAGCTTTGGAAAATGATGTACAGCAATGTCACAGCTAACTAGATTTATATTGTACAACTTACCTTTGCAGTGTTCGACCTCACACGGTTTCTCCAGTAGGGATTCCCTCCCTTGGATGTAGCACCATGGCTGCAGGTCCTGTGGTCTGGGTGCCCGGCAGTAACTATGGTTACCGACAGACGGAAGTTCTGTCTCGCTCCATGGTAAACACGGCTGTCCGGATTTGCTCACATCAAGGAGTCCTTCATATCTCACTGCCGTCTTACTTCTCGTGAAGCATTCTGCAAGAAAAAAATGCAGTTGAGCAAATTAATGGACGCGTCACATCGCCTATTGTTGAACTCCTCGAAAATCAACTTGACTTTTGGCAACAGGGTGCACAAGTGGCCAAATAATCTACAGTCTCCTCTCTTTATTTTATTTGGAACGTCAGAATTTTTGCCTGCAATACTTGTCGAAAGCCCGCTTACTTATGGTGATGCTTTATCTGGATAGCTTCCCAAGGAACGCGGAATTCAACGTGATAAAGACAGCATCATTCTTATACATTACATGACTATACGAATCTGTCCCACAACAGGCAAGTATACGTTTCCTGTAAATAATGTAGACATGGGAATTTTGTGTCGGAAAAATCATTACGCTTGCACAAACCCAACACAGAGATGTAAAATCTTGATCAGACTGTTGTAAATGTTCACTTCAGATTCGAAAGACTTGTGACTGTGGCCTTTATAACTTTTACTATCAAACAAGCTATATGGTAGAGATAACGGAAGCTCACCTTTTGTATTTTGTTGTTGGCATTTTCCGGCGCTGAGCATCCAGAAGAAGAAAAGAGACATCCAAACGTGGACAGATGCCATGACCGCGGTTTAACGATTGCGGCTTGCACTAGTTCAATATTACAACACACGAAATAATTCCTCCTGGAACTGCTCCGGAAAGAAACGGGCGTTACTGATGTGAGAAAACCGCCGGAAATGACCTTGTTGCTTTTCCTGTCGGTCTGGCGCTGATAAGGTGTGTGGCCCACGAAGATAATCGTTATGGATAGCTGCCGTTGCGAATTGCTGAGTAATGCTTTCAGTGCTGACTGTGAGTTAAGATACAAAATTGAAAGCAAACTAAACCGACCACAACGAGTGTACAGAAAACGAGCAAGCAAAGAAAGAAACAAAGAAACAGTTAAACAAACGTTTCAACTTGAATATATGCGTGCAAAAAGAAGTATCTGGATGGACAAAGTCGATTAGTTCGTTTTTTATTGCTTGTTTTTCAAACCGTCTCCTTTGCAACAAACAAAAACTTCACACGGCTGACAACTGCCTCCTGCTACGGCACTGGTTTGTTCTACTGGAAAGCTGATGCATTATAACCGTTCCTTTCTCTGATTCTACGGATATGCTTGCTGGCAACAATACTGGATCTTCAACATCAGAGATAATCCTACAAAATACACGTCCTGAACACGATAACAATTCCACCAAACGCAACATAAACCTTTTCACATGGATTTTCTCAATACGTGAACGGTAAGCCTCGGACAACACAGGCATTGGCCACATTTGAAACAGAAGCAATTTGTAACACTTCGTGCTTATCCTAAATTCCAGAGCGGTGGGATAAGAAATTGAAATATCTGTGGTCACAATTCTCCCAGGACAGCATCCTTAGCAGTCTGCTCATCATCTTCATCATTAGCCGTGCTAATGCAAACAAAACAAACATAAACAAAGTAAACAGGATGCTAATGCAAGCACGGATTCCGGCCGATTCCAATATAAACACATCCTTATGTTACATGTATATATATTCTTCTACTCTTTACCGTTGTCTAAATTCAGGGCAACATGAAAGTGACGTGCCCTGCCATTTAGCTATTATCAGTCATTGGGTCACGGCAGAAAGTGCGTACAACCCGTGGCAGAATTGATAGGTTTAATACAGCACGGTGCCGCTGTCGGGGCACTTACGGTTGGACTTTTGTGCAGCAATGCAGGTTACCATGGTGCTATCAAACGATGTATACAGTGTCCGCCACATAAGTGTGAACAACCCTGGTGACGTGAAATGGTACAGAAGTAGAAATGTTTGAAGTGCTGTTACGTTTACCTCACCTGTCCTCGCCGAAGTCCTTTAGAGGGACGTTGACTTCGGCATCGGCGCTCTCTGTCTGTCCATTCTCAAGGCTGGCTTGCCTTGCTCTGTTTGTAATGGAGTATGATAAAATATCGCATCTAACTCTTGCAAAATGGCAGCAGCACAAGATTACATCATTTACATGTATACAG
Organism: Branchiostoma lanceolatum; assembly: GCF_035083965.1. Taxonomy (NCBI): domain Eukaryota; kingdom Metazoa; phylum Chordata; class Leptocardii; order Amphioxiformes; family Branchiostomatidae; genus Branchiostoma; species Branchiostoma lanceolatum. The sequence continues at coordinate 20,896,669 of NC_089724.1, read as the reverse complement.
CACGTAATTGGATATCAACAACAACACAAACCATTCTGCACGAACAAACTGCGAATCGCAAAAAGATGTTGAGTGCACCTTACCAGTTACTTCTTATTGTAAAGAACAGAAATGCAAAGAAAGGGTGCATGGCATTATGTTGCTTTATGGACTTATATCCTTGTGAGATGTGTAAAAATATCGTAATGATGTCCTCTGATGGGAAACATATTGCTTCCCTTTCTGTTTCCTGTTTCTGCTCGAGACCACCGACTAAAACTCGACGTGCCAAAAATATACTACTGCCAATCCGCTTGTTCGAAAACAACAATATGGCTGCCAGTCACAAAATCCAACTAATCGAGAGCTGCAGTTTGGTAACATTTCGCCAGAAGGCGGGGGAAGTCTACCTCTGAACGGGACCGATACGCAGTCACCCTAACACACTCGGGATATGATTGTGGAAAATATGAAGAGAAAACACCTCGTATTTTAGCAAGCTTTGATCCTTGCTATTTACCATGCAGAAGAAACAGTACCTTTTAGCAGCTAACACGGCACAGGTGATGTAGATGAGTAGACTGATGACGACTATGAGAACGATGGACACCACCACCCCAATCACCACAGCTGAGATGCAACACGTAGAGAAAACAAAAGCAGACGTCAAAATCAACGGGAACTTTCAAAGTGTAAACGCACACCAAATTTCTTTCGTTTCTTCAAATCTAACAATCATTTTCAACCTGCCATTTTCAACCTCACCAAGCCCTTCCCAGACCCAACAGTTAGGGCAGTCAAGACATACTTTAAACTCAAATTACAAAAAGATTACAAAATCTTTAATACGAGCTCCAGATACTAATCTTACCGCTTGTAGTATCCCCGGCTTCCTGCGTGCTTCCTGAAGACGAGTCGGGGTTTGAGTGTTCGGGAGACTCGGTGGTCTGGAGCTCTGTTGTGTGGTGTTTCTCCTTGGTGCTGAACGGCCTGCTGACAGCACTGGATGGTGTCATAGTTTCTGGAAGTGATCGTGACTTAGTATTCGTTATGTATTCATGTAGTATATGAGCATCATACCTAGGTACAAATATTTCTCTGCCATGTTCAGCTGATGGCGGACAGTAATCAAAGGAAACATGAAGAGAAACGTAAAGGACGAACGTCGCAGGATGGTTTGCGTATCTGCGTGCGTGTGCGCGGTGATTGTGTATGTTTGTACACTTAAGCGCATATTTTTGGACTTTAAATGTTGCACAACACACCTGTGGTAGTAGTAGTAACCAAGGTTGTCTTTACTGGTCCTTGTGTTCTTGGGCGAGACGGCGGTACAGGTGTCTTTGGCACTTTGGTGGTTTCCTGATCCTTTGTGCTTGTGGTAAGTGGCTTGTTACTTCTAGTTGATAAATGATGAGATGTTGTTGAGACCACGGACGCATCTGTGGTCTTGTTGCTGCTGAAAGCTAAAGAATGTAGCACAATAGTAAGCTTCCAAACGTAGGCAAGTAAATCTGAGTTTACAGGCAATCATTTCTTTGTAGCAGAAATTTCATGTTTTGACTAAATGCCCTTTATCAAAGACGGACACCAACATAGGTGTGACTAGTGTCTAGTCTAATGTTTTGTTCGGCTTGTTACTGTTACTGAGAATTGAGTACGAATGTACTGTGCTTATACGCAATTAATTCAATTGCTTTGTTTAATGTCTTGCATCTCACTGGAGGCCGAAGGTCTTACTTTGCACCCTCCCCCCTTCAGTTTATTTTCTATGGACAGTTAAACTGTAATATTTACGGAGTGTCGTCATGCTCAAAGTAACATACTTACACATGGGAGTCGGTAATGTTGCGTTCTCAGAAAGACACTCAGGCAGGTTCTTGAAGGTTCCGTCGTTTTCGCACATCACCTTTGTCGGCCCAATCGCCCTGAAGCCGGGGGCGCACTCGACGTTCGCGAGTTGTCCGGGCAGGAAGGAATCCGCGTCCGCTTTTCCGTTGAGAATGTCCGGTTTGGGGCACTTCTTAACGGCTGATGCAGAAAGATAAAACAAAACAAAATGAAACATTGACTTTCCTGTAAAAGGACCTCAAAGACATTGAATGGGGGAAGTAGACAACGAAACTCTGTTTTCTGTTTCCCCTAAGTATTAAGCCCGCTTCTCAAGGTGATCCAATAAAATCTTCTAAAAAAAAGAATTAGTGAATGCAAGGAGGTTAAAATGAGAAGGCTGAATTTAACTTCCTTGGTGATTCTTTGTGTTAAAGCTAGCTGAGAACACATGAGGGACAGTAACGGCAAGGAGACCGATCATTGTTTCAGGGGTTAGGTATAACTTACCTTCGAAGATCAGACTAAACCCTGGTCCGTTCTTAGCGCTGTCGGAGACAAAGTGGAGTCCGGCTTGGTTAGAGTTGACCACGTAGCCATCTTTGCTGGGGGTAAGGAGGACCCTCCTCCGCGTGCTGTTGTCCCAAACTGCTACATAATCCTCACTGTCTGCGATGTCGTACATTGCAAAGTGTAACCTGACCAAAAAAGAGCACGCATGTATTATATGTCGATAGATACCTGGTGGTTATAGTCGGATGATACTTTTTACTATCTAATGGATGAGATACATTTAGAAATACATGTTAGTTTGAGAGGAAGACATCAGACTGTTTACCTGAGTACGTGGTTCTCTGGCCCCATGATTGACCAGGAGCAGATCTCGCCGTTCGGGTAGTCACTGGGGAAGTCTGGCGAGTGGATGGTGCCGTATATCCCGTACCTCCACCCTCCACACGCGCCCATCCGCGCTGGGGAGAGACAAACACGCCGTTCAGTTGTCACACGCAACACATACGCACCTACGCGTGGAAACAAGCATACACGAACTCACGTACACGTCCCCCCCCCACACACAAACACACACACACACACACCTAACGTTACACACATATAGACTTGAAACTTACTATCAAACAGTGCAGTGCTGTTGGTACCACCGCAGAAGTGTCGTGAGTCCCCGGCGCATTTCTTGTTGCAGTCGGTAGCCTCGGGTAGACTCCGGAACACATCCCTCGCCCCCGCTATACAAATGCACTGGTTTCCGTTCCGGAATCCGGCATATTGGGTACCGTGGTCCCGGCAGTACTTTACGCATTGTGCTATGGTGAGCGCAGAGAAGCTGGCGGTACGGAGCACGTTCCACAGGGGCAGCGGAGTGTCCGAGTTAGGGATACAGCCCAGGTACCCTGGAACTGTACGGGAATAACCGGACAGTCATTTACCTGGACTGCTCTTGCAGCTAAGAGATATCATCGTCCCGATCATGACCCTTATTGTCGCGGCAGGCAATGGTATGGGTTGAATCTAATTTCCTTCATATGATTAAATGTTACATTATGATAGCTGTGAAGCAGTAACAGCCGGTCATATCTGCATTATATGTCAAGTTTTATTCTATACCTCTATTTTGTATCATGTTTTGATAGTTGTTGCGATACATTGTACTATGTACAATTGTCGTGCAATTAAGTTCTTATCTGCACTATCTTTGTACTAAGATATGAAGGTGTCTGAATGTCGCATGTATGCAGAGTGCCGTACCTTTACAGTTGGGTATGAGGCACTGCTGGTGGCTGGCAGGTGTTTTCCCGGTGTAACACCAGGGCGAGGGGCGCCCTTCCACCCACGGGTTCCGGCAGTAGTTGTGGTCGCCCAGGCCGCTTTTATCGTCAGGGTGTGCTTTGGTGTTGAACCGCTTTCCGCCACTGAGATATTAGAACACACAGGTGCAATAACATTTGTTACTGATAATATGGTTGGAAACCTTTCATAGATAACTTGAGTCTTTGATACAGATCGTGTTGACCGGTCTAGATGATGGGCGGGACACAAGTTATTAATTCGATATCGCTCATGCACTAAGATGAAAATTTGCACTTCTCAAACCCTACTCAACAAACCATACTCAACAGGTAATGCTATAATCATATAACGTTGGGTAACATAAATTCGCGGGGTACTTAAATTCGCGATTTTTTGAAAACGGGGTATTTAGGGATATGTGCTAGATGCAACATCAGTAATACCGCTAGAAATGCAAACTTGACAGACTAACGTATTCAGAACACTGTCTGAAAAGCTTCGATAACCATGCATTAGAAGTTGGCTACGTCAAAAACTCTCCGTCCCTTATTGTCACAGTCTGAGGGCTTCGTGGAAGAATTATACTACATAGTTGTTCGCTGGTTTATAAGACAAATGTCACATCCGCTTCCTGCTCAACACAATTATTTACAATACAACTTATTAGAATCTCTTTTGCTAACCTACAACTGGACTCTAAGTGTGATTAATCCTCAAAACGCCTCTTTGTTGCTACAACCAATGGCTACGGCACTACGGTGAATTTTCCCGCCGCCATATTCGTTACCCAGAATCCTGCTATTCGTCAGACGACAAACGTTTGCGAGGAACCCTTTTTTGTCCAAATGTTGTGTGTGATAGTGGACTGATGGCGATATTTTCCTCAAAGTTTGCTCTTAGCACAAGCAGAAACACATGGACATAGTAGTATTACCATTTCTACGGCATCCAGCTAACGCCCCGATGAATAATGTACAAATTTCCATGACGGTGGGGGTTGACTTTGAGTGACGTTCTACCGACTCAACACACGGGTTGTTCCCGAAAGCCTGATGTGTGCGGTACGGCCGTTTTTTCGTGTATTTTTTTTACTTGGACACGTCTATATCCATAGCACTCTCCTCAAGCCAAGGATGGAACGAATAGCTGCTGTATAAAATGTAATTAGCGGTAAGATATTCAAGACGAATCTTCTCTCCCGAAATAATGTTCACACCTGTCCGACAGCACCGTCATTGTGCGTGCGGCGGACGGTAGTTTCAAGTTGAAATATTGTGGTGTCAGCACGACTAGAGACAAAATCTATCATATATATGATTAGTGCAAAGATAGTACATGATACTGACAGAATAATAGAAAAAAAAAGATGGTTTATTGTTCTGCTAGATTGATTTCAGTCAACCATTATCGGAAAAATGGCGAATTTATGTTACCCAACGTTACCACCGTTAACTTATGTCAGTCCTAGTCCTAGTTTGCCTGTTTCTCCTGTTATGTAAAACGTTATATCAACAACATTCTAGCTATGTATGGTATGTAATCAATGACATACCTCTCGTCTGTCCAAGACACGCATTCCACCGTTGAAGATTCGTTAGTTGACGGCTTGGACTGTGTTCCTCGGTAGTCCGACCCCGTTAGGGTATAACATTCTGCGTTCAAACGACAGAGATCAAAAATAGCTACACAGTTTTGTCTGATTGATGCATATGGTTTAAGTACACACAGCTATAGGATACGACATTGGGGCAGAGTTGGAAGGCTAATACCCCATATGTGCATTCGCTCAACACCTGAGTGGTATCAGCAATGACATCATACAGCTATCACACAACAATACAAAGATGTAAACAAACGTTTCACCAGTCCCTGTATGATCTCGTAGCCAACATCGCAGCCAACTACTCTTCTTGTACACATTTGTGTCACCACTTTAGTTTGATAGTACTTGTGTATCTCCACCCACCTGTACAATGTTCTACGTCACAGCGAGCTTGGATGAGGTTCCCCGTGTCGGCCCGGACGAAGCACCAGGGCTGTAAGTCCCCGGCCCGCGGCGCACGGCAGTAGTTGTGTGCCCGTCCATCTTGTCTGCTCCAGGCCTCACAAGGCTTCCCGAAGTCCGTGATGTTGTTTATTCCTTCATAGACGATCCTGCCATCAACTCTCGTGTAACAATCTGAGGAAAAGAAAATGAACTAAAGATAGGTGTACTTACAAAATAGATTGATATACTTGTTAATAGATTGATCAACAAATCAAGCATTTACTGAATCAATATACAATCAGTATAGGTATATCACATGAAAATACGTAGCAATTGTACCATAATCCGATGAACTATTCCACAAGTACGGTGATGTACGAAAACCTTCGAAGATTCTATGCATACAAAGAAAGAAAGAAAGAAAGAAACAAGCAAACAGACAGTCAAACAAACAAACAGACAGACAGACAGACAGACAGAAAGACAGGCACACAGGCAGACAAACAAACACGCTTACAGAACTTAATCCGTGTCAAACATTTCCGTCTTGTATCAGTGTAGCAGTACAAAACTTTATTTTCGTTTTCTGACCTATAACATGTTTTTATGTCTTGACCCACGGGATTCAGAACACAACATACTGTAGAGCTTTTTCGACGGGTGACAATTACTTTCCACTGTGCAAATCACAGAGACGGAGGCGGATGGACATATTTAGTGTCTAATGGACCGAATATAAACTTTCTGTAATGGTACGATTTCCTGGAGTAGATTTCACCTCTACGCCTCCATCGCAACCACAGAACGGTAATACAGAGAACGAATACACAGCACTTGTGTGTCGGAGACCACTGGCTTTGACCCACCCAATTACAAAGATCACAACCCCCTAATTTTTCATCGGTGAGTTATACAGGTTTCAATGCACATGTATATAACCCCTGGTAATGATAATGATATATCAGAAGCACCTAGCTATCCGCAACTTTTAGTGACGAAAACCCCACCACTCTGCAGAGGACATCACTCAGCATAGTTTTGTATCGGCCTGCTACTTTCATATATTCAGCAAACGCTACTATCAAATGAATAGACTTGCACATCGTCCCAGATATACTAGTACACTACATTAATGTACAGTCATACCTTGAATGCTCAAGACCACCGTGACAAACTGTGCGAACACAGCCACGACACGAGCGGCGCTCCCGGCTCCGAACTCTACTTGCCCCATTCTCTGACTACTCAGTGACCAAAACCGTTCTTACATGTGGAGAACTTTCTTTTGAAGATCTTGTCTTTAGATGTCGGCCGCGCAGAAAAGAACGACAACAGGAAATTTGGTCACCCCACCGTGCAATATCTATATGTGCCACTGCAAAGTCGGGCGGGACTTGATAACAAAGATATTTCTCCATGATGAGTCTGATGGAAATACTGGATAAAACTCAACCTTGTGTAGATATGTAACGTTATATAACGTCACAGTCCTTGCATAACGTTAAATTGCTCTTTTATACTCAATATCAGTCTAAAGCGCCGCGATGTTCCCAGCTTCAAAACTAAGCTGTCGACATTTGCTAAACTAGTCGACTTCACTTATAAACAACGCTCCTAGCGACGATGAGGGTATTTACAAGTAAATCAAGGACAAACAGTAATGGTCTTTTTATTTGTTATTGTCTATTCCAGCGTTTACAGGTAAAGTGCACTCATCTCTACTTTTAAGCCTCTAGTCTTTGAGGGTTTCTCCTATTCCTATATCCCATGTGACATTGCAAAAAGCTTAAACGGTTCTTCCCGTCCGAGGTCAACCACAAATCCTTTATCAAGAGGCCCGCTCTTCCGATCCAAGTTGGCATCCAGATCCGGCCTTTTCTGGGGCTGGGAGATTAGTGACGTAATTTTCCGGGCCGCAGTTTTCCTCATGATGAGGACATAGAAACTGAGAAAAGAGGGGAAGAAAACGTCACTGTGAGTAACGTGACAGACGCTGAATGGTCCTGAAACCCTGCCTACATTTGGATGACCCACCAAGCTTTAAATAGATTTAATCAAGTTACTAAAAATATGTCTTTAACGTTAATGTTACCCCGTAATTCACAGTATATTTTCAACCGGTGCGGCTACGCCAATACGGATATTGTATACTACGTAGATAATATTGAAGCAGATACACGTATCTGGTTTCGGATGTCTTTCGTTCATTTTGTCACGTCTGTTGTGTATTTCAAGTACGCATAAATTACAAGTGATGCTTACTGCATCGACTTGGGAAGTATTGCGCAGTATCCTGCCAGTGGTGCTTTCCCGCCAATTTTTAACCTCTCAACTTTGCACGAGAGTACCAGATGTCCGCTGATTACCCTGGACACGAGATCGCGACCGTTGCTGCTGAGGACATTAATTACATTGTATTGATCCGCGTCTGAAGGAACGAAAATGCTCTATTCATTATGTTTTGATACCATCTATCACAACTCATGAGCTATAAGAAATATATAAACGATTTGAAATACATCGTATCAGTGACAGAACAGCAAAGCATTAGGAGGAAAAACTAAAATGTTTTGGATTTACTTTGTGCGGATGGTTATCCCATCCTGGCCCTTTCACCCAAACAAATAGTAAACAGCACTGTCCCACCAGCTCGGGTCGAACAAGCTGAAAGTCATCTGTTTGTCTGGAGGCCAGAGTTGTCAAACCTAGCCTTCCAGCTTAACTAAGATCCATGAGGCCAGCTTTAGGAGCATCTTAGGTTTGCAGGGACTTTGTTGGCCTCCTTTAGGGGACAGACGTCCTTTTTTGGCGGGCCCGGTTTGGAATCTTGGGTAGCGCCGTACGAGCGGTCAGCGGTGTCTGCCCCTCCACCTCTGCGCTATTTGAGGCATCGCAGTCAAATCGATCTACAGGCTGCATTTTCGGTGAGAATATCTGTTAACTAATATGTTATCGCAAATAAGTGCCCAAGATATTGTCTCATTTGTCTGTTGGGTCCTAATTTACAGATTTACACCGGTTGTGTGCGAGCTTGTCGTGTGTGTCCTGTCAAGGTCTTCGATAATTTTTTTTCTTCCAGTTCCACCATAATTTTTGGGTGCGAATGCGGAAGTACAGCTGTCCAACTGAAGTGCACATGGTCGATTTTTGGTCCGGAGATGAAACAATTGATGTTCTTAATGCAATACAAAGTAGATGTCTGTCGATGGTTGTCGTTTTGTCTCGGTACTTTGCTGGAAATTTTGCGGTACCGTCCCCTCCCACCTAACGGAACGTACGCAGGGAAGTGTGTGATCGGTTTACAAAATAAAACAGTTCTTCTTTCTTCTTCGCGATGTTTCTTTTCCCCAAATTCGGTTTAGTTTCATCTCTATAGTATGAATTATCAACTGATGTTCGGATTTTGTCTGCATTGTGACTATATACTATAAAATATGTGCCACAGTGTAGAAAAATCACGTGTGTTGTCGGTCATGCAAGCCGGCCGGCTGACGTGAGAATTTTTAGTATCTGCCTTTCTGGAAGTCACTGGAGAACATCGTCATATTTGGCCATCGCTCCATACCTGGGCACCCACAGGGTACAGGCCGAAAATCCCCAGAGATCGTAGTTTTCTTCGATGTTTCTTTCATAATTCTAGCTTTAATTGACTTGATGGTATAGTTGACACGCAAGGGCATGCTCTTCACACGTGAGGGTACACAGGTGCCTGTGCCCCAGTCATGTTACACCCAGTAAATTTGCATATCCTTTTAACAACCTGTCCCACAGGATCTACTAGTGGTCAGTGTCCCAAAGGATCTCTTTCAGGATAATTTGTCATGGTCCCCCTGATAGTGTTGAAGTAAGGAGGTCAATTCATATTTAACCTCCTTGGTAAAGTTGGTTGAAGCAAGGAGCTTCTCTGGAGTTCATAAGATCCAGTTCATAACTATTCAAAATGAAACACAGCAGTAGACTTTGTTCTGTAGATTGAAAATCTATGAACTCATCTTATAATGCTTCACAAAACAAGGAATCTTTGTATTTGAAACAAGGTTTTTACTAGTTTTAACTGAAAGCAATACCATGTTGATGTCTGAATTACGCAGTGGTCAAAGAAACGATGTCCAGGAGGCTTGCATTCTTTGTAATGACCCCTCCCCCTCCCACACCTTGTTATTTGCATGCCTTGTTTTTAGCTGAGGTAATTATTGACTAACTGGTCTAGACCGGTTATGCAGAATCCATGTGATTATGAATATGGCATGATGATGCCATGACTTGCCTTGAAACTCGCAACACAACCTAAATTGTAGGCAAAGGAACCAAAATATTTGAAATCATATCCTCTTCAGAAATGAGCAAGGAAAATACATGTGATAGATGTATATTAGCTACATATAATTGTACCGTTAGGCGAATTATTAGCTACATATCATTGTACCGTTAGGCCATGTTGATTCAATGGTATGGATGATATCTGCACACGCATAAGTTTTCATCTGTTTCCACAAAAAGCGTTTTCTACCATACCATAAATCCTACAGCTGAAAAATGAGCAAATATATGCCGTAAATATATGCCCAATTCGATTCATATTGGGCTTGGCAGTACAAGAGGAGAGAAGAAACAGAAAAAAAAATCAGAGAACGAATACTAGATTTCTAGTGTGTAGATGTCATAACGAAAGCAACTTGCCAAACTTTAATTTTTTTCGCATACTCGCATCAGTTTTGGGGTTCCGAGAAGATGTCACCATTTAAATATTATAATCGAATCAAGATAGAAGTTACAGCGGTCAGCTAGGGTGTCAACATGTAGACATAGAAAGTAGAAATCAAGAGTAGAAATAAATAAGTAATAAAATTTGCTCTCACTGGAGCTCAGTCAGCACAAAACTACATGTATACATAAAAATACTGTACGCATGTTATGCATATGAAATGTAGCTGACCTTGGTGTCATAGTTCAAACGCCTTCTCCAAGACTTCTGTTTCTGTGTACAAAACCTGTTACTAGTAGTGGTCCTTAAAAATCAAATGTCATGAGGATCTGAAAGATATCTTTGAAGGGACATGGGATATACTGTATTTTCAAACAGCGTGAGAAATGATGCCCAGTACTATGATTTGATATGCTGGTATGGTTTCCTAACTTAGTAAGGCTCCTTTCAACGTCTCGGTTTGCAGTTGTTATTTTACAATTCGGGGCTGATCTGTTTCGTTCCCAGAAAGGCGCTAGCACTTTTCCAAACATCGTTTTCAGGGCAATTCAATTATGTTTCCAGGGGATATAGGGGTACCTTGTCACTGACCGACCGACTCAGTTGATATTTTCTGTGGAAATATTATTTTGGGGGAAAACCATCATTTAAAGCAAGTTTTCACCCCAAAACTGCTGTTTTTGGGGCAATTTTCCAGTGCTACTGCACGGAGTTTTCCTAGGATAATATCTGACACGGCAATGAAGAAAAGTGAAAGAAGTTTCAGGATACATTTTCCGCAATCTCCGATGGCGCAAAACCATGCAAAACACACATAGAATGCACAATTTTAGTAATCAGACGACAAGGCCGCTTACCGTTATCGCGCACTGATACCAGGAAGACTTCGCGAACGACAAAAACTGTGCAACCGTAAAACGCTACGAAGATAAGGCTTTTCGGGAAATATAATTATCAGTAACCGAAAACTCCGAGGCCAAAACTATAGAAAAAACCTATGATTTTAGGGACTCTTTGGCCACTAGGTCAAAATAAATTCGGAACCGGAACCTCAATCTCTGAATAGATCCAACTTGAATTGTTGTTCCAAGTGAAATATCTTGCACAATTGGGCCTTTGGAATAGATTTGATCGCCAAATTGATAGACATGCCAAATGGCCCTACTGAATTGTCCATTATTTTGACTTGAGTGTATTGGTATTATTGCACACTGCACGTTGTACAAATTTTTCCTCGTGTGAATCATTTCTAGTTCCTATGAAATGTTAATATTTATCACCTAGAAGTCCTCAATGACAGAGAGTATGTACTGATGAACACTTGAAGTTTCTTCCCTACATAAAAGCTTGTTGGCATCACCTGCAGATGACAGCTTTGACATCATGAATATTCAAACAGGCCGGCCAACAATCAGTTTTTCTTCTTGCATCAGCTGCTGACGTGTCATCAGTAAATGGGCAGTATGCAATCAATTGCTTCAGAGATGAAATATGCATGGTTGGGTGCACATATTCCTGCAGACATGGGAGTTAGAGGGTTGTTACTGTGTGGTATATTGGACTTACAAATACAATGTAGGATGTAGGAGAACTTCAACTTCAAGAAGAAAATATGCTTCTTTCGAACTGTGTCAATTGATTACATGAGTTACATTTTATGAATAGACACCTGCTTTTAAGCCAATCCTGTTCCTTTTTTCCAATAGAATGTTGTTGAATGAAGGAAATGATGACTCCACAGCATGAGCTGAACACTTACATGGATTTGCAGAGTTTTGATTTACCCTCAAGTGTTTTGTTGTTTGATTGTTGTCATGCTTGCTTGTGTATACATCACATTGTTTGTTCATGTTTAATGCATTTCCTATAAACAGTGGTCCCAAGGGCTTCAAACCTCCCATGCTGCCCATAGTAGCCAGCTGATGCCCACTGTTTATCTGTCCAATGATGTTCTATTGAATAGGAACTCCTTGATCTGTTTAAATGTTACAACAGCTCCATCTGTTACTGTCCTATATTAGAATATCATTTCATCATCGTGCTATGGTTGTACAACAAAGATTATAGGCTTTTCTCCAAGTAAACTGATGTGAAGTGGTTGTTACATGGTGCTATCTTGTCAACAGTAGGGTTTAAGTCTGTAATGAAGCATGAAGGAGACATTTCCACCCACCTGCCTTATGTAAACAGTGGTTGTAAGGGTCCACCTGTGTAGCAGCAATATGAAGATTACTTGTTAGTCTTTTTTTGTCACCGTGGGATCAGCTGGGAGCCCAATTGACTGGTGGATATGATAGGGGTTGGAGAAATGTACAAGGTTAGTTTCCAAGCAGAGAGTATCTTTATTTGGCGTTTTTGTCAGCCTTTTTAGTTTGTCAGGTTTTCTTGTTTGATTTTATATACTGCCAAAATAGACAAAATGGAAACCTGACAAAATAGAAAGGCTGACAAAAACGCCCCAAAAAGATACTCTCTGCTTGGAGACTAACCTTGTACATTTGTACTCTGGATTTGATCCAGTAGTAATTAATGATTAAATGACCAATCTTCAGACCTGTGGACATTTGTAAATCATGTCAAGAGAATACTGTGACTTCATAACAGAAGTTCGGTACAGTATATGTAATGTATATGAAATTCCAATCTCTCCTAGGAGAATTCCAGATTCTCCTGAATTCCAATCTACTGTGACATAAATTTGTAAGAAGAATTCAAATAGTATCCAATAGTATATGACTCTATGAGTAGTTGGTTGTTTGAATGAATGTTAGCAGTTGAATTCACATTCACAAATGTATGTACAGTCCCTATGGTGCTTGAAATGTGGACAAGTAACACTTTTGCCAGCAGAGCAATGCCATTATGTTGTTGATCTTTATCTAACATTGTGTCATCTGTTTATTGTCCCTGTGCAGGTGGCTGATCAGCGCCAGTCCCACCACCTGCTCCACCTCACAACCAGCAGGGCTGTGCTAAATATAGCCCTCGCCTCACTGTAGTGAATATTGAGTGGGAGGACTACAGAATATCTCATAGCTTGCATCAGTTAGTGTTAGTTCACCACACATTCATGTTATCATTGTCCAGTATGGATGTCAATGTCATTGTCATGTGGTTTGCTACTAGTTCATCTCTTTAGAACCCCTGAAATTTGTTCCTGTTGTGGAAAGTAGCAACCTTTCTGTCACCATGGCTGTGCCGATGCTGGCTTAGGGGGAGGTGGTGTGGTGTGAGGGTAGGGTGCTTTGAGCCGTTGGGTGGCTGGTCGGTGCGGAGACCAATGAAAACCATGGTCCTGCCGGCCTTGACGGCCCTGAAGACGAGCGGTGTGCAGTCCTGGCTGGGGCAGGAGCTGGAGATGCGCGGGATCGACGCCATGATCTACACGCGCTACATTCTCAGCATCCTGCTCCAGGAGGATGTGGACGAGATGGCCGAGGTGGACATCGACGGGGGCACCGGCTTCGGACGGAAGATGGGGTACGTGAAGGTCAAGGGCAAGAAGAAGGGGCGCGTAGACAAGGAGGAGCTGAAGAAAACAGCAGCAGTGCAGTGTCTGCAGTCTGTGTCTGACCAGGTGAGAGAATTTGTATATTTGTTTGTACTTGGACATGGTGACACAGATTTCTATATATACATTGTGTATGATAATATATGCAGGGTAGGATATGATGTATGTAATACTAGTCAATCAGTCATTTTCTGATTGAAGCTTTGTTGAATGTTTCCAGAACAGTGTTGACAGTTTGCTGCCCCATGTTGTTGTGTTGAGAAGTTGAGAATTATTGTCTGCCCTTTTTTGACAGCAATTCTCATGTGCTGCAGTGCAACAGGTTAAAGTTCAATGTACAATCTTTATATATGTAAATATTCTTGTGTAGTATGTGTGTGTGTACATGTACATTGCCCTCTGTGTAACAGTTTATTTAGGTCAATGACCTGGTGACCTCTGACACTGCCAGTTACCACCCTCAGGAAGGACAACCCTCTATTAAAAATTATTTGTTGTATTTTTCTATTTGAAGCATTCCTGGCATTGTAGCCTTAGATAGAGGAAATGACAAGAATAATTTGTGGAAACAAAGATCTTGGTAAAGATTATAATGTTCTATCATGATAGATCTATACATTGTAATATACACTTACATGGTGGTGCATTGGTGTTTTATGACAGGAGCAGTTTTTGTTTCCATGCTGCTGAATTGCTAGGTGTGTTATCATATTCTAACCTTTAGCACACTGAGGTAGCCATTTGGTACCCCAGTCTCTATTGGTTAAAGTTAGTCAGCAGGTAGAAGGCTAAGTATTGATCTTGCTTTGCAGTCCAGTGACAGGTGTGGTCATGTGTTCAATAATATGCATGACTCATGTGAGATGAATGCTGGTCAATAATTGGGGCCCCGCAACATGTTTGTAGTGAATTGCATCAGCAGGAAGCATAATTGCAAGGTTCCCATGTAAAAATGAAATCTGTTTGAAGATGCATTACATACATGTACATATACTAGTACATGTAGTATTAATTTTTTTTACACAAATTGGAAAAATCTGAAGCTTTAGACAAAGTCATAAACATTAGAAAGAGGAATTAGCCATAGGTAAGGTGAAAACTAATTTAAGAAATGTTGGTTCAGGATGATTGTGCAGTAAAAAACGTAATGATAGAAAATCACATTTGCAGCTATCTGTGCCACCTGTAGCAAGATAAAACACACATCCCTGTGCCTGAACCTTCAACCTGAGGTATGGCACATAGATGAAGTAGTGAATAAAAAATAGAAGAGCCAATACTGTTCCCCTTCCCCTACCATCCCTGATGGTCCATCCCCTGTATAAATTATCCTGGGTTGGCTGTCTATCCCAGATGTACATTGTACAGACTTCTAATCTTTCTGTCAGGTGTGACCCAGATTCACTAGTATGCACCAGGGATTTAGGGCACATGTTGTTTGTATATACATGCAGGTACAAGCCCAAAATTTGACCCGCATTTTGAGAATCATTTTAAATTTTTTTAATGACAGAACTTTGTAAGAAACTGAAAATACATTTAGATTTGGGATGGTTTATTGTTCGCAGTTTTTGCAGGAACCTCTTTACTGCAAATTTAAAACCACTGTGAAAATGCTTGTTCAATCCTCTGCTCGCATACCATCTTGTGTCAACCGCGAAGTAAAACCACCGCAAACACTTCATTTTCTCCCTACCGCGAAATTTAATCACTGTGAACTTACCTGAAAGTGCATTTGCAATTATTTCCTTATATTTTCTGTATTTAATAGAATCTTCAGTGATAGCTTTGAAGCATATTGCAATATGAACAGCTAGATCTGTTGGAAAAACAGTGTTGAAGAAGCAGCCCCTGGATATTGCATCATACTGGTGGTCCCAGAAAGGGGGATGATGGAAGAACACCTAAATATGAAAAGCTCCCCCTAGTGTATAATGGTAGAACTGTATCATTATTTATTCATCAAAAACTGTTGATTAATTGATTTGATACTGCTTGAAAAAGTGTTCACTAATCCATGTTATAAATGCTGATCAGTCAGCGTCCGGATTCTGGTACACTTTTTTGACTTGTGACTTGCATGAATTTACTTGTCGTCTTGTGCATGTGTTGCTATGCTGGGGCCTCTCCTGGGTTTTACGCCAATGTCTGTAACATTCCATTTGTCCTTTCCTTGACCCTCACCTCAGCTGTAATCTGTAATCGGTGGTCGGCTGTGTTCCTGGTGTAACTTGGTGTCAGATGTCGGATTTCAACACTCTCAGGGACAGACTTAAGAAGTTTATGGAGACAGTTTTGAGAATATAGGACAAAAACAATGAAAGACATTTCAACATATATAATGATGTGAAAAAAACATTTCTTCATTGCAGTTTCATTGAAAAAAGAAAATTGACAAAATATAGGTGCAGTGGGCAGAAATCAGCATAACTCTGTATACTATACTTCTTGCTTTGTAGTCCATCTATCAGGTCACATGTTATCAGATCTCCACTTCTCATTTATTCTCATACATACTATGATGAATGTATCTAAACCACCAAAGACAGTTTTGACTGGAATGGTATCTTATGTTTGAGTTTCTGTAAAGCTGTTATGAGTTGTTATGTCTATGACTATAAAGCTTTTTCACCTTTACTATCTCAGGTGGGCGACATTGAAAGTCAGTGTGTTTATTGACTGCCCTGTACCTGCCTTTATATTATGGCCTGTTTTGCCATTTGCAATGTAAAGTCCGGAGAGCAGCGAGACAACCTTGAGTGAGGTCAATACTAGCACTTATCGTCCCTGTTGAGATCAAGACCAATGCTATTCACCTTGGACAAGTGAGAGGACATTTTGGGTTGGACTACAGTACTGATAGCTTAATTACATGGTTTGTCACGATGGCTGTGTTTATTCTCCAAGCAGAGGCTTCGATCGAGAGGGGTAGTTTTGTCCGGTATTTTTTTAAAAACTCTTGATCAAAGCTTCTGCTTGGAGAATAGGCTGTGTTGACTCGAGGGTTACATTGTACATGCATCGTTGCCATTTTTAACCAGAAGAATAACCTGAGTGAGGGAAAGATTAACATGCCCTGAGAATTTCCCAAAGTCTCAATCAGAATTGTATCTGTTGTCTTGTTTATCCTCTGAAAGAACACAGTGTGAAATTTTGTCATCTATCTGCAGCTCTTATCCTCAAGAGTGAAGATGTATTGTCTATGTCTGCAGTGTGTAAGGACAAGATAGAATTTACACTTCTACATGTACATTGTACATCTTGCTCTAACCTGCTGGCTGCACCTGAACAATCAAGCAGCACTGGAATGCCCTGTGACCCAAAATGACAGCCTGATATCCTGGAACCCTGCAGTTGCCTTGTGAAGTATATCAATCATGTACATCCTGAGGTGTAAATCAAGATGTAGAAATTGGAATTTTCATACAACCATGCAGAATCTTGAATTTATATAAATGATTATATACAATGCTTATTGAGATGAAATTCTATTGAATGCCATCACTAATTGAGTCTGAGAAAGAGTGGCGTCTTAGTTCAAACTGCTCTGTTTTGGCCTGAGATTGTTATTTTCTTGGATCGGTAAGCCCTTATGTATGCTTGGATCTTGATGTTTTGTATGCCTGGCAGTATTGTGATGTTGCACACAATGCACCTGTATCCATATCCCTGCCAAGTATCCCAAAAACTAATATCATATCTACTCATCCATATAAGGACTGGTATTGTGGATTGACAACTGTAGAGCAAAGCCACATCTATTTTTGGTCATACAATACATAGATCTAATATGTAACCCACTTGCCAATTTGATGTTACCTTGGTTTAGATACTGGACATTAGTCAAGCTGAGGAAGGCTAACAAGTACATGTAGACAAGGTTTTCCATATTTGGTATTGTGTACGTAAGAACCTCTCACACCCACTCAATTAGGAATATTCCCCTGTGCACATCTTCACCTGTAAGGATTTCATACATCAGGTAGTTTCCTACGTCATGCCTGTCAGAGCTGGTTATAAAGTGGTGGTTTGTTGGCATCATCTCCATACAGTCCAGACTGTAAAGCACACCGGCAGATCAGTAGCCTGACTCCTGTTGAGTTTAAAATACAGTACATTGAAGAGAACAATCTCACTCAAGATTTTCTAGGTAGGTACTAGTAATATATGAATGGTAGGTAAAATGCTAACTTGTATATGACAACCAATACTACTCAATGTACATGGTGTAGTTATCACAAAGCACCAGGTATTGAAATTTTTTACTAGTTGATCAGTTTACTTTGTGTAGGTTATGCACCATGTTTTTTGTGGTCAGGAGATCAAATTTGTAGGAAGCGAGATTTGCTTGCATTCGTTGTACTCTTGGCTTTTTGTTGACTTGAGACTGGTTCTTGACAATAACTTAAAGGTACATGTACTACAAACCCTGTATGAGGTATCCAAAGTACTGTTGAACACTAAAATAATGTACTGTATTACGTATGGTAACATTGATACCATTGGAGCAATTTATCTTGTCAAGGAGGTTGATCTTGTCAACAAGTTGTTGTTCAAATGACATAATCTGAGCTCGGAGGTGTCCTGTCCTGCATACTACTGTAAATGCATTCAAGTTCCTGTGGTTTTAATTTCGCGGTAGGGAGAAAATGGAAGGTTTGCGGTGGTTTTCGCGTTTTAAACAATAAATAGAGGGTAGGAGGGCAAAAACGTTTGTGGTGGTTTTAACTCAAGTTCGTAGGTAAAGAGCTTACAATGAAAACCATGAACATAAAACCACATTTCTGCATTTACAGTAGTTCAAATCAATAAAACACAGTTTGGAATTTGAGGCGGCTGTTATGACAGGAATATAAAATGACTAACACTAATGGTGACATTCCTGCCTCTGTAGTTTAGGTTATGATTTCACACTGGCACACAGACTGAGTCAGTGTATTCGTAAAACAAAAAGGATTAATTAATGCCTCACACAGGTTAATTAGATAATTGATTATTCCAGCGGCAATAGTTTACATAATAACACCAAACTCTGGTGTCAAATTAAAGACCTAAAGCAACTGATACTCCTAAAGTAAACAATGCATGCATCAGCTTACATAACCACAGTGCAAACAATTAGTATACACACAATATAGATACAAATCGCATAACCATGTAGCAATGAACATGTGTCACATACAACTTGCATATACGGCACTCACTGCCATTTGTACAATGGCATCATCATGTATATTACTATTCCCTCATAGAATGTTGGGGGTGTGTACCATTGAAAAAAAAGGGTGGGGCATATGTCAGTGTTACTTGTGTTTGTTGTTTTCTGAGACAATGCCTGTATTTGCACCACAAATTCAAACCACTAGGTCAAGCCAGAGTAAAAATAATGTCTTTTTCTTATCAAGTATGTAACTTATTAGGATATATGTACAAAGAATTGCCAATGATTGTGTATCTATGTAACATTTTAAAGTTGTATTTAGTTAGTATGCTAATCATCTCTTTATCGCGCTGGCACTCAGTGCCTGCTCCAAAAATGGCCATGCTGCAATAGTAACAGCTGGGAAGGGCTTGTCAGCTTTGGATTAAATTACCGAGCTGGGGCAGGGCTAGGGGGCCCTGAATTCCATCACACAGCCTCCACTGTTGCAACCTCATATGCATGTCTAGGGCTGATTCTTATTCAGGACCAGTGGTAGATGTTATACCCCTATTCCTTTTGTCAAGATGATAAATGTTCCTTCTTCCTAAGCTTTAGGGAAAGTCCATTTTGTATGGTGTACACTGCACACTGTGTGTGGATGTCTAGATCTGAGGCCCAGGTTCAGATGGGATGATGCCCCAAGCTATACTACTTGTGGTTGTTGGTTTAGCAATACTGGCAAGCATGGGTGGGCCCCAAGCGGGGTTGGCCCTGGGCGCATGAGCACAAGCAAGCCGGCTTCCCTCCCCGGTGTCATCACTGATTGATTGCCAAAGGAAAGTGGCCAGCCGAAAGCCGGGGTTCCGGTAAATAATATTCCCTCTCTGTCGCAGACACATAAGATGGTAAGATGGGCCTTGTTGTCTGTGCATTTTGATGACAGGTTATTTTACTGTGCCACCTTGCTGAGCTGGAACAAAGGCGGGATAATGTGTCATCGTCTGGGGATCGTCAGGCGGCTTGTGCATGATCTGTATATAGATTTGTATCGGGCTAAATGTCAGTTGTCTGGGAGCCATCTTCATTTACAAATAGAACATAGGGTCATTAGGCTGCCGTGCTGCTTAATTGGTCGTTCAGGATTAATGCAAGCAGCATGCATGCGTTTAGGAAGGTGGTAGCCTGCATGGGACCAAGTGGGTTTGAGCCATATTTCAGTGTATGGAACATGGGGTAATCTAGGGATCATTTTGGTGGCCGCTGTTGCCCGCGTCTAGCAGCAGACATTTGCAGCATACCAATGCACATGCCACATGCAGGAAAATGTGGCCGGGGAAGATTTAGTTTTCCTGCCTATTTGTTTTCCAAAATGTCAGCTCCATATGAATCATTATTTACTCTGACATCTAGGAAGGGGATGAATTTAATGAGCCTCTCCCATGTCAATGATTCTACAGAAAAAATATGAGGTTGGCCAGCAGACACATGGTTTCTAGCATGATCATTATTCCTATGAGATGATGACAGTAATTTTTCACTAATTTCAGGTCACGGTTTCGAGGCAGTTTTGTGCATGTAAACAGATATATAGACTACTGTGATGATTATTGAAATATGATAACTGTGAACATTGTAACATTGTTTATTATTGAACCAGCATAATGTTGATACTATAGCAGTATTGATGCACTGTTGTAGTTGGATGTAAATACAAAATTAATATTAGTATGTAAACAGGATTGAAGTTTGGTATAAAGATAGTCTTCTTATGAATTTGTCATGATACTATTTTGTTATAGGGACAGGAATCACTGGCAGAACCTCATGTTCAATTGATTTTCCACTTGCCAAAAGCCGTGGTTCCCTGTTGAATGTCTGACTTCCCAATTACTGGGGCAGACACCACCAACATGGGAACAAGAGCAGCTGGCATGTCGACAACCTTTCAATATTGTATCTGCTGAGGACTTGTTTGAACAAAATAGATTTCACTCATTATGCTTTATGGGGCAATATTGATGATGAATGTTTGACATCAGATCAAGGAGATATTGTTTTCATGTTGTCGAGTACTTGAGGATGTGACATACATACAGAACTTCTGAGAATGATGTTACTTTGGGTGCCTAACAGTTGAATACACCTGCACATGAAAATATATTTAATATGTAGATTAACAATGTAAAAGTGAAATGAATCAAGACAATACTATTTTCAACATCATATGGTAATGACACAGACATACATTGCACAAGCACGAGTATATCAATGATCTGAATTAACATGTACAATGTTTACCACACATTCTTACATCAAATATACATTGTATATAGTATGATAATGTACAAGAAGTCTGTTTTGATTTTCAGATGGACAATTTTATGTGCCTTGCCAAAGGTGAACCACAAAAGAAAGTAGGCTAGAGTTGGTCGGGTGAACAGAAACAAAACATTTTTTTCCTAGGCCTAATCTACATGTACTTGTGAGTCATCCCAAAAATATCCTGAAGGTCTTTTTAAAAACGTAACGTTACATACATTGTACATTTATGACATTGTACATTTATGTCAATGTGATGGTTGACACGTTATAGTGCAGATTAGACTCCTAACAACTTTTCCAGATAAGACAATGTTCTGTTCAGGTTTCTAGGATAAGGTCCAAGGTCTTGTTTTGTTTGTGGTACTGCTGTTTACGTTGGTGTCTTCATTTGTTTTGGGCTGTCCCTACAACGAGAGCAACATGTTTACCAGTCATGGCCTCATCCAACCAAGGACATGCTAACTTGTGCCAATTAACTGGCCCAGTGCAAGGACAGAGAGCCATATTTTTGCTCGTTGCAGGCAACTGGACAAGGTGATATCTGAGTGTAAAACTGAAGGCACTTGTCATGTAGAGAAGTATACGTTTGAATGGATTTCACCATGTTACCTGACCAAGACTGTAACGCTATGTTTCTTCAGGATGCTGGGATAGAGAGCCTTGTGGAAGAGCTCTGCTGTCGTCTGAAGGAGCTGCAAGCACAGAAGGGTGAGAACATGTTTCTTTTCATCACACTTGCCAGGCAACTCGCCTATCCATGCTGTGAATTAGAATAATTATGATGGAATAAAAGGATGACTTCGATGTGGATGATTCTTTTCATGACATGTGGAACGTGTTGGTTACATGTAGATCATTGGGACTGTTGGGAGTTGAAGCAAACCATGGCCCTGAAAAATTGCAATTGTCCCTATAATTAGTATAAAAGGACAGGTGGGTTGTTAAAAGAGATCACATTAGGTTTTATACATGTACGTAATGCCAAATGGTCAAAGTTACCTGCAAACAGTGAAGAACAGAAGCAGTTGTGCATATTTTTAATGATAAAAAACACCAGATGTTATTCAGAAGGATAATATAGCAATATCTCCCAATTCCAAAGCTTTTTGGAACAATTAATGTTGCGTTTTGGATTGCAGTCCTGACAAAAGTTTTTTTTAAATAGATTTCAGCCAAAGTGATCCGACAAATACAGTTTAACAATGTAGAAATGAAATACATCATGATGCTGGTATTTTCAACACATCGTATCCTGATTATACAGATACACATTGTACAAGCACAAGTACATGTATATCAATAAACAGAATAAAGAAGTATAGCTTTGAACACTTTATGTAAGAATGTTCAAAGCCTTAATCTTTTAAAAGAGTATAACATACAGGAAGAAAATTAGACTACCTGATTACTCAGATGCTGGATGGAAAATTTTTGTTCCTTGCCAGTGGCATACAAAAAAAGGCTATGGTCGGCAGTTTTTCCCAAGGTTGGTCGGGTAACCGGAAACACAGTTTTTTCCTAGGCTTTATCATCTTTGAGCTGATCAGAGAGAAAGAGATATGTAGCATAACCTGTTATTCTGGTACTGTCTCCTTTCCTAAGACTAGAATTTTGTAGGGCCTTCTTGGAATGGACATCGTATCATTTCGTGGGTACATAGCTCAGTGTTCTTTTAGAAGTGAGGAAAGGAAGCAATGATTATCTAAAGTAACGTCACAATTCAGATTGTTTTCGAGCAGATGTAATCAAGAAGATGTAGTTTATGTTCTTCTGTCTTGAATTTCCCATGCAGCCCTAAAACACAATGAAAATGTCTGAACATAAAACCCATATGTATGATAACAAGGTAGTTTTACTAAGATATTCATAAAACCAACATGTGTTTTTTTTTCAATGAATTGGCAATTGTAAAATATGATATACAAGTATTAAAAGGACAGAGAAGGAGAAAATACCCATATTTCTGCCATGATCTTTACAAACAATCTACCAGTGACTCAGCCTCACATGGGCTGGCGGATTGCCAAAACATGATGGTAAGTCACAAAGGAGTAGTTTGGCTTATTCTCTTGGATGTATGCCAGGAAAAAGAGCTCTAATTTGTACAACAAGTAATGGGATCTTGGAGTTTGTACATATGAATTATGATCTAGAAAAGTCTTACAATTGCATCACAGCTGTCTTGAACAAGTTTTAGCTTAATTACAATTTACATTACTGCAATTGTGTCTTACTTGTTAATCCTATTGTGTTCTTATACATGTACATGTTTAACATTCATGATGTAGACATCTGTCTCCAATGGAGGCATGAACGAAAGTGAGATGTATGTCGTCATCGTTCAGTGTACTTTTGACTTGGCATCTGCGTAACACCACCAACAGGTCACTGTTGTGACGTCTCTCTGATTATGGTGATGTTCTCTGACAGTTAGATTGTTACATGTTGTACCATCGAGGTCGCAGATGTTGTCGCACGTTACAAACTTACATGGGACGCATGACGACTCACCATAAGCCATAAATGCACTGTATGTTTTGTACGTGGTTTCCCACGCCTGAAGCAATGTATACGGACTTACATGTCTTGTGTGGGGATTTCAAGCACGTCAAGCTAAATGTGGCAGTGCCATCACATATGGACGTACTGTTGGCATGGCTCAAGGTGGTGCGCAGGCAACATTCTAGTTTTAATAACATTATGATATTTTTGTAGAAGTCAGGGAAGCGTAGATCCTACATACTGTACATGTAACAGTTATTAAGCTGGATGTATTACTGGGGCAGAATGCCAACTCTGACGTACGAGGGCAATCATGTGTTTGCTGTTGCAGTTGCATGTGACACCTGCTTGTGGTCTACAAATAGAATGAAGGCAGTGACAATACCGGTATATTGAATTGGCTTTGCATGTACATTTGTACTACAAGCACATGTAGCTGTGGCACTAGCAGTGTAGGAAAGCCAGTCCACAAGTTGTCTACAATTGCCTCATTGAAGAGCAAAGGTTGTTCGACGGTAAGGTTAGACGTGTGAAAATAAAACATTTGCAACTTTGGGTACGCCAGTATTGAAGATGTCTGAATAGGGCTGGTAATGTTCAAATGTCATTGTTATGACTACTTTCACGTTAACTGGCACGGTTAACTTATTGTTCAAACAATATTCTTTCCTTGTGTGTTGCGCAAAACTAGCATATTACTGAATCAGTGTTGTTTCCTTGTGTTCCCAGAAGCCCAGCCCGACGGTGAGAAGGAGAACGTTAGCCCTGCAGTCGAGGAGGGAGAGGAGAACTCCACTTCACCCGAGGACCAGGCTCAGAGGTAACCATTCAACTTTGACAAGATTAGGGGCCCTTCCTGGTGTGAGTGGATCAGATAAATCTGTACAGCTTGTACTGATCATTACAAACCAGGCATGTCACGTCATGAGGCAGTTTACGGGGTATGCAATACAAACAAAGAAACAAACAACTTGTAGTTTATCCATTCAACTTGTTGTCACTGATATGTAGAATCTATTTTCGGATATATCCTACAGTAACTGTTCCTGGTGACTAGAAGATTGAGAAGCTTTGGTGGTAGTAATTTTTTTACTGTCAGTGTCTTGTAGGTATTGTTAAAAGACAACTTTGACCGTCATACAACATTAATGATTGTTAATAAGAAATATCTTCATGACATGAGAAATTGAGCAGCTCTTTGCATTTGTTGTACCGACCATATGATTTGTTTGTGAAGTTTATTTATTCATGAATCGTAAGTGTGTTCCCTTCCAAGCTAACTAATTTTCAAGGTAGCAGGATAGAAAGAGGATTACTTAACATACACTGAATGAATCACAATAATGTAACATAAAATAGTAACCATCAAACACAGGAGTAAAAAATCATTAACAGCTCAGGATAGCTCAAAACAATAACAACTCAAAATCATTAAGGAGTTGAACATTCCATGTATGTGTCCATGTAGGTACTACGAGGCCTTTCCTGCCCTGGGTGACACGGCGGAGCCTGTGACTGTTGCTGCTGCCCCCACCTGGTGTGCTAAGCCTGAGGGCTCTGGTGTGAGCAGTGGGAAAAACAGTAGCAAAGGCAGGAGCAAGTCGTCTTCTGCTTCCTCCAGGTCAGTAAGAACTCAAACTGGACATGCTGCTTGGATTTTGTATCATTTCCTCCAGCATTTGAAGTATGTGTTAGACTGTTATCCTGTTGTACCTCACACTCTGTGGTATTGACTGATCTGTTTCATTGTTTCCACAGCCCTCAACAAAGTGCCACACCCGACAACACCACACCCACCAACAAAGTTTCCCATGGCAACAAATACGGAGCTGCGTCAGGCAGCAGGGTGAGCCGCAAGGGCTGCGGAACGGGGAAGAAAGACAACGCCTCTGGGTCGAAGGGCGGAGGTCAGGGGGTGAAAGGGAGAGACAGAAAGACAGGCAAGTTGCCAGGACATACTGCCCGTCGGTCAAAGAAGAGCAAATCTCCACCTTCCAGTAATCACAGGGGGACCCCGCCCTTTGTTCTCCCAAAGATTGGAGCGAAAAGGCGTGCTTTCAGTTCTTCAGCTTCAGACCACATGAAGAGCCTTCCTCTGTGGTACACGGAGCCTGTGGGGGAGGAGAGGGTGGCCATGCCTGCCAGGAGGAGCGAGGGCGACTATCCCTTCATAGAGAAGGCCAGTGCCTCAGCTGAGATGAGCTACTGGTATGACGGTCCCATGTTTGAGGAATTCTTTGAGGGGCTTGAGGCCGGGAGTCGGCTGGAAATGGAGTACACATTTGGGGACAGTGCAGTGCTGGCCAGTGGAGACAAAATAAAGTCTCCAACTGCAGATGGTCAGGTAGACTGGAGCCAAGAAAGTGCCACTGGTCGAGAAGAGAAGCTGCTGTATGATCAGCTATGTTGCATAGACTGCATGCATAACAGGCAAGCTTTCGAAGGGGAAAAAGGCTGCGAAGTAGAAGGGGACCAAACGTTTCGGAGAAGGTCGGGGACAATTGTTGAAAAGTGTGACAGAGAACATTCACAAAGTGCCAAAGAACAGAGAACTGATCATGGAAATTCTATAGAACATTGCCAGAATGCTGCTACATCACATCCAGACTTTAGTGTATCATTAGAGGAATGCCATAGATCTATGCAACACACAAACTCTCATGCAGAAAAACAGTCTAAAAACTCTCCAAATAGAACAGAAGATGACAACCTGTCGGAGTCGTCGGGCTCTTTGGAAGATATAACAGAAGCTGAGTTTGAAGATAGGTACGGCTCTAAGATTGCCCCCATCTGGGGCAGGGAAACGCCGGGGTCGGAGAGTGGCAGTATTATAGACACGAGCCACCTCGGAGACAGGAGCTTGTTCTCCCCCGTGTCAGACAGAGGAGATTGCTCGGACGCTAAACTTCACATCTGGAGAAACAGACCCAGATTAGGGTTCCTGAGTGAACGGGCGTCCCCAGTAGCAAAGGACTCAAACTCCTACAAAGACGGGAATGCCACGTTCCCTCGCGACGTCTTCACCTACGAAGACGCGAAGGAGCCGGAGCGCCCTCTGTTGGATGACAGAAACCCTGCAGATAGCGAGTTGTTTGTTGTGGCCAGCTGTGCAGAATGCCAGCAGAAGCAGGGTGGACTGGAGGATGACAGTCCTGAGTTTGGGGCAGTTGGCAATGAGAGGCAGTTCTGCTTCGACGAGGAAACGACAGAGAAGATGAATAGTACATTCCCAGTAGGACGATGGTTGCACAGGAAGCGTGTGCGTCGGCGCTCCAGCGACAGTTACCTGTACACAGGGCGAGAGTCCCCCCAAGTTCGAAAACTGTCCACAAATATTCCGATGATAGGGGACAACCCCCAGCAGACAGAGCCAAACTTCAGCCCGTGGCAGGAG
This sequence comes from Branchiostoma lanceolatum, assembly GCF_035083965.1. Lineage (NCBI taxonomy): Eukaryota > Metazoa > Chordata > Leptocardii > Amphioxiformes > Branchiostomatidae > Branchiostoma > Branchiostoma lanceolatum. The sequence continues at coordinate 20,869,493 of NC_089724.1, read as the reverse complement.
AGTTCGAGGATTGAGAAATGCGAAGACGACTTCAGTGGCTATTTCTCAGACTCTGGGTACCCTTGCCCCAACGACCTGAGTTTCCTGCAGGTTGGCAGCAACTTCATCACAGGTGGGTTGTATGGGCAGATCAGCATGGCGGGGCAGACGGAAGTGTGGGAAACGCCAGACACGGGATCCTTCACTCCCACATCTGCTCCGTCTCCAATTTTCTCGGATGCTTCAAGTCACAGTAGGTCAAGGTTCAGTTTCGCCCAAGGTAGTGATGTGAGCAAGGACGACTCGGCTGATCTGCACTCGGTGCACAGTGATAGTGAACAGTTTGCAGACAGCGTAGTTCTCTCCAGTATCTGCACAGAGTTCTACAAGCAGAACGTCGGGGAGGAAGACCCTTACAAGTATGCAGAGTACGGCCCACAGAACATCACCGAGTCCTGTCCAGCCTTCCCTGTGGAAACTGTGCCAGATGAAGCTGCTGCTGCTGCTCCCCAGTCGGGGGCTCCTGTGAGTAAACTGGAGTACCACAAAGGGGAAAGCTGTTTCACTGAGGTGAAACCGAAGGCCAAGGTAGAGGTAGATGCCGTGCCAAAACAGTCCAAGTTGACTCACCCGAAGCCGAACTCTTACGGCTCATTTGAGGACGAGGAAGACCTGTTTGTTTCGTCGCGCACGCACTTCAAACCGATAACCTCGCGCGAAACCTCCCCCGACGAGTGCTACCACTCGGACGGGACAGAAATCCTGGAAGAGGAGGAGGACTTAGAAGAGGCGGTAGCTGTGGACAATATCTTCAGCACTCCACCGGAGACAGTGGAGGAGATTGCAATGGTGCAAAGCGTGGAGGAGCCGTTACTGGCGACTGTTGAGGAACCTCTGGTCGGAGACATCAGTGAGGACCTGCTACCACAGCTGAGGAAACTTTCCTTTGAGAAGTCCTCTCAGACAAGTGTTAATGATGTGGGAGGTGTGGAGGAGCCGGATGACTTCTCCCCCATCCTGGATGTGCTGGTGCTGAGCCAGGGGGAGAGGACGTCCCCTGACGGGAGGGAGTCCTTCGATGAGGACAAGGATGTTGGCACGGAGAAGGACCAGCTGCCACCACCTCCGCCAAACCTGTGGGAGGTAAGAGACATGTCATAGTCTTCAGTATCATCGTAGGTACATGTATATAGGTTTGGAGATTTCTGTGGATGCGTGCTTGCTTTCATTTACTGCTGAAAAGTATCCAGATGAAGGCATTCTGTTGATTTGTGCAGACAATAAAAGATGTTTGATGCTTTAACAACAATTGTGCACTAGACTGAACTGGAATTTTTTGCTTTCCCTGTAGAATGTTCCCCTAAGCACTGAGGATACACCCCAGTCTAGCCAGGGGATGCTGTCTGTAGAGATCTCTGGTACATGGATGGCTGCAGCCAAGCCTTGGAGCACAGAGGTCGACGAGCCACAGGAGTTGGGATCTCTTGATCGTAAGTACAATGCCTTTCCGGGTCCCAAATTGGCCTCTTTTATACATATGTTAGCGTTTATACAGTATTAAAACACAATTCTAAGTAGTAAAAGGTACTCATTGTGACTTGCTCTTCGTAAAGTGCTGTAAAAAAACGTGTCTCTTGTATTGTTTGGTGATTTGAGCAATCAGCTTTTAACAAATATGTAAGCAATCTTTTGGAGACGTCTCAATCCCTCTGATTTCTGCTTGTTTTGCGGAGGGCTTGGAGAGATCCAGTCACCAGTCCTTAGTTGGAGTTATTACTTCTTGAAGATATGTTTTGACTGTTTTTTCACAGTTGTGTTTAATCCGCAGCTTTTGGAGAAGCCATAGGAGGGTTGCTGCTGGATGTGGCCTCACCTCACTCCACGTTTTCTTTTCCTGACATCGATGTAAGACAATAGTTCACTTTGATTGAAATCAAGGAAAAACAACCGTAAAATTGTGTCAACATTACATAATAACTTTTTTGCAAGTTCATGCCCGAAGGCTAATTGCAGACAAACAAGTACATGGGAATACATGGGAATCAAAAATAGTTATCTGGACTACTGTCAAAGTTCTAAGTTAACTAAGGTTGACTATGGTTGGGTTTGACTTCTTTTTTGAAGGCAGTGGAAAATGAAGAGACCCACGTTTTTCATCGTAAGTGGGTTTGTTGATTTTAGTAGTGATATGGATTTTTGTAAGCTATTCAAATGGTAAAAGCTAGGAGAATTAACGGAAGCTGTTTTATATAAATCGTTTCTTTCGGCCTCATATAGAGGGCATTGGCAAAGGAAATGTATTTCATTTTCCACTGTGTTCATTGTACAAAACTTACACATTCTCTCGTGAGCGGGCAGCTTTTTATATCTACCCTTTTCTATTTCTAGTGGATGTGCACTTATTCGTATCTTACACACAGCTGACCGTTGTTCAAAATCTTTCTTGGAAAGATATTTTTCCATTGAGTATTCTGTTTTAACATTCCTATAAAATCTTAACTTACTGTCATCGATAGATAATTTATAAAGAAAACTTTGAATGTAAATGTCGGTCAGCCTTTTTCTTAACAATGTACATATATGTTGTATGTCTAGATCGAGATTGTTGGCGTTCAAGATAAAGGAGTATCCGCTATTACTAAGTTCGGGAATAGGTGGTAAATTCTATAGTTTACTTACATCAATGTATTCTAATCCAAAGACCTGCGTCAAAACCTCTGCGGGTCTTACACCATTATTCATTACTGATAGAGGCGTGAGACAGGGATGTAACCTCTCTCCCACACTTTTTAACTTATTCATAAATGATTTAGTCAAAGAATTAGATAATCCCGACTGTGAACCCCCCACTCTACACAATCTTCTTGTTCCTTGTTTATTATATGCAGATGATGTCGTGATATTTTCAGAGTCGGAAAAAGGATTACAACGTGCCTTGGATAGACTGAACATGTTCTGTACAAAATGGAAACTACAATTAAACATGAAGAAAACTAAAGTTGTAATTTTCAACAAATTTGGACGATCAGTAAAAAATGTGAAATTTTCCTTTGGCTCAGATACTATTGAAATAACAAATTCTTATTGTTATCTGGGACTATTGTTGTCCTCATCAGACACTTTTTCCTTAGCAAAAAAACAGTTGTCCTTAAAAGCACGCAAAGCCCTTTTCAGTCTCAAACCGCTCTTTCGCTCACCTCTGTCCCCTAAGGCTCTGTTAAGAATATTTGATGTGTGTGTTAAATCTATTATGTTATATGGCAGTGAAGTTTGGGGCAAGGACCATTTGAATGACAGGTGTCCGATTGAAACTATGCAGAACCGTTTCTGTAAAAATATTCTTGGAGTGCACCGAAATTCCAGTAATATAGCAAGTAAAGCAGAGCTTGGAGTGTTCATTACATATGTTTGCGAATAACCATTAACTTCAATGTAATGCACAATTGGTAATCATGCATGATTCGTCCAAATCTTATTGATTCTCACTTTAGTATGACTTCAGTACATGAACAGACATCAGTATCTCTAGTCATAAAAACTAGACTTTTTTGTGCTGCATACTGGTCTAATCATACAACAGTATTGTTTGTGCTAAATTTCTGACACACTAATCTCCTACCCCAGGCCTCGGATCCTGAGGACGCCCTCCCCCTCCCGTTGCCGGTAGGCGAGGAACGAAGCACCCGTCTGTATGAAAGAGGATGCTGCCAGCAGGGAACCATCTGATGGAAGCTCCCACCCTGTTGGTCCGATTGCAACTGAACTGTGGCAATGCTGGCCAATTGAGTTGAGAGTCACAAAATTCACACGGATGCTGGGTGAGAATGTCAATGATGTTGATATATGAGCAGCAACTCCATTGGTGCATCATGATTTGTCACCAGCTAGGCCAACAGGAGATAAGTTGTATTGGGTGCAGCACCATTTTTCTGATTGTATTCCACACCAAGCTTTAGATCATTTGTAAGTCGTAGAATGTACATTTGGTAAGCAAAGACATAGGAGGTATGGTAAGACTTGAATATGTATGTATTACTCACTAGATTTGTGCTCTCTCACATATGTTTGCAAGTAAGTAGCACACAAAGTTGTACCAAAACTGTAAAATGTCTGCAAGGGGAGAAACCAGTGCCTTTTAAATTCTAACCAGACAACAGTTAAGGCTGTATTTGACTGGAAACTTTCACAGAGACATGAATATGAAGTTTTCAAAGATATAGATAAATGCCCGAAACTTAAAGTATTATTGAGTATTCCCTCAACTCAGTATCATCTTCCTTTGCAGACATTTTGCCCAAAAAGTGACGAGCTAAGTTTTAAAGTCACTCATTGAAAGTGAGAGTCACTGCTTACAATATACTGTCAAATGTGACAGAAGATGTACATGTGTTATCAGAAAAAGTGAAAGATGAGTAAACATGCTGACATTAATAGGAAGCTATGAAAACTGTTACACATAGTACAAGGGATGAGGTAGTCTATTGGATATATATTTACCCGTTGAACCTGTAGCAAAACAGCAGCTGTTAGGTTAATAGTAGAGCTGCAAAAAAAGATCAGATTGAAGGTGTGTTGGTTTTCATGCGTGTGTTCTATTGCAGTACATGTGATAGTATCTACACATGTATGTTGTATCAGAAAAAAATGTAGAAGGCATCATTCACCAGTCTGTGAACTGAGGATGGTTGTTACCATGTGAACATATAGTCACATCATAGTCTCTAGCTTCAAGATGATATTGTTCAAGCTCCCGTACATTTGTTTCGAAGGGTATGCTTGGTGTGGAAGAATGAATGAATGAGAATATTTATTGACAAATACTGAAAATAAATAACAAATGAGGTAAATATATACCTTGCCCTGACCTGTGGCCCAAAAATGTAACTTTGTAGTTCAAAGTTCATTATTTTGTGTAGGTATGTTACCAGGTTGTAAATCTTGTAAGAAATGTGGTTAAAGCGATGAGGTTTTCAACTTCTTCAAGTTGACAGTCTTACCTTGCTGTATACCATAGAATTTCCCAATGGAAGCATAAATGTGGTAACAAAATTCATGCCTATCAGCATAATGCCTGCCCCAGAGGGTCAGTTCTTTAATGAAGCAAGGTTTTCACATGTGTGGAACTTGCCAAGCCTGCAAAAGGCTTGAAGGAAACAAAAAGCCAAAAAAAATGTCACTAAAACAGGACGAGATGTAGTCCGAGCACAGCTCCATGGGTTGGTGAGTGTCGATCATGCTGTACATTGTACATACAGTGTACTTCACTGAAGTGTTTTCATGTGGCTGTGACAACGTGCTCTATTGTCAATGTGCAATATGTGTTGATATGATTCCTATATGCTATTTATTACTATTATTTATTCAAAATCACATACTTTTGGGATTGACAGAAAACATTTGGTAAAGAGGGAATTTAGTAGAATACCTTTGTGACCTTATTACACACATAGTTTTGCCACCAACATCAACTAGAAAGTGTGCATTGTTATAGTTTGTATGGTTAAGAGTACATATGCATGAAAGTGTCTGAGACAACTGTGGTTGATAAGAGTTATGATATAAATAGTTGCCTATGTCAGTTTGGCAGTGTTGACTTTGTATTCTCCACACCATAGTTGTTGATTTATGTCCTAAGAACTGTTCCCTTTGACATGTCACTGAAAGCAAGAGTGAAAATCTCACTGTAGCAGAAGAAGATGCTTTTGTAACTTCATTCCTTGCTTGTGTGGCACGTGTACTTTGTGATTATTGTTGTGTATGGGTGGAATGGATGCAAATAGTAGCCATAGAAGTATTTCTTGCTGCATGCAAACGTCCTCACATTTGGCCCCACAATAACTAGTGAAGCAATGTACAGGACATGTATAATGTTGCTGTATATGTGACAATGACTTGTTATAGCACATTGTGGTACGTCATATTTTGCAAGTTTGTGCTATCTGCAGGAAAACTGCATATTGATGTGTGATGCTGATATCAGTAACACATGTGAAGAGGGACTCCAGGGCCAAACAGTGTGTGTTGCTCCTGTTTGGTGCATGGAGATGTTCCTAAGGCTGTTCTTTCTACAATTCGAACAGGAACATTTGTGGTTGGACATTAGCTCACTGCATGCTTGGAAAATCCCCCAGTTCCTCTAGATCTGGGATTTGAGGTGTCTGTGTTCACGTATAAGGGTTATATAATGTTCACTAATGATTTGTGCACATGTAAAATCTAGGCACCATAAGCCAGGTAGACATGTAGACTCTGTAGGAATGTCTAACTTACATGGCAGACAGATTTCTTTGTGTGCTTCTCCTGATCTATTCAGAAGTGAGAGATGTGTGTATTCATGTGATCTTGCTTCTGGAAGTAGGAGAGACATATATCGTAAGTTATGGAGGATCTGCCCTCCCAAACTGCCATGGTTTGTGTCACTCTACTGGTCAATAAAGCTGCCAGAAGACAATGTTGTCATGACTTGAGTTTTCTTGTGAGCAATGACTACACGTGTAAAGCCTTTGGGTGGGGTACAATTCATGTGTGTAGACTACACACAGAACACTGCATGGGAAGTGCATTTTGTAATATCAGTAATCGTAGAGGAAATGCAGAATTAAACCTTCTCTCAAGAAGAATGCAATATTGTTGTGCTTAGAAAGAAATCTGCACTGCATCAACATTCTCCTTTGGCCCGACCCGTGACAGTTACTATGGCCTTGTCTCCATGGATCTAAAGCGTCATCTATCGGTCAAAAATATCACTGCAACAGTTGAGCGAAAATGCCGACTGTGTAGTGCACTTCCTCAATGAACTGCTAAAAGTCCCTTTTGATTCTTTGCCGACCGCACTCTGCTTGAACCTAGCCGCCGCTGCAGACACCTTCCGGCTGTTTCTTTTTCAAGTTACAGTTTTATTATTACATTTTTCTTTCTTATCGCTGGCCGAGAATAAGAAAAAAATGTAGCACTAAAACTGTAACTTGAAAAAGAAACAGCCGGAAGGTGTCTGCAACGGAGGCTAGGCTGAACCGGTAAAAGTCGCCAACAAAGAACAGAAATGAGCTGCACTTAACGGCGTTTAATCTATCAATAAGTAGACCAAGATACACGAGGAACCAAGAGCCGATAACGCTTAAGCGCCGACTTACGATCAAAAATATCACTGCAGGAAGTGTCATCGGGATACTGTTTACAGCGACTTAATGGTTCTTGCCATTTCATTTTAGGAGGAGGAGGAGCGAGGAAATAAACAAAATAAAAACAGTAGTCATCTTTATTGTCCCTCTGTTAATTCTAGAAAAAAAATCAGCGCGGCTCTTTCATCTACAAAAACTGATAGCTTCTTTATTATGTATTTCTTCACGTATCTAGACGCAAACGTGATAGTGCATAATGTTCTCATCAATAATTTAAATGAGGTCATCTGCATAATTTATGTTTATCGATATTCCTCTCCTTCTCAGTGATAGATGCCATATGTTTGAAAGTGCTTTGATGGCATTCAGCGGATGTTAAAAATGTCATCGATTATGCAAATTACCTGTTTGGAATAATTAGCATCTTACTATATATGCGTCAATCGTCAGATTCACTTTTATAGTAAGCTATCTTCATAACAAACATAACAGATGAAACAAGAGTTCCTCGACCTCATATCTCCATGAACAAGTCTATTTATGCAAATATACTCAGGTCAATTACGGCTTGTGACACTCGAACGAAACGCTGGAACACAGTTCGGACCGTTCCATTACGAAGCGGTTTGGGGGGGTACATCGAATATTATGTATTTCAGTAAAAAAAGAACTTCACGTCATCTTTGGCACTTGGAAAACTATTTGATACATTTTTATACGTCTTCTATTGGCTTTGTTATCATCTAAACGTAATACTAATACCAACTGGGACGTCATATCCACGAATGTCGTTCAGCCGCGGCGAGGGCAAAGCTTACAGCTGTACGTGCAGCATGGTTGCTTACCACTGTGTTGTTTTCCGGCCATGTGGCCGGGGGATCGAGCCGATCATTTTTATATGGTCAATGAAGTCAAACATTTGTAATGAAGTCTAACATCTTCAAGTCACTGACTACAGATCGCAAAGAGCCAGGACTTTTCTAACCGAAGTAAGTTGTTCATGACTTTCCGATTTGATAAATTGTGTGTGGGCTTGTCTGGGTTGCGGCCGACTCACACATGCAAATTGCAACTTCAATATCCCAACATATGTTATAGAAAGTTTACAAGATTCCTTAAGTACTTTCTCCCATCGACATCTTAACATTTATTGCACTATATTTCGGGACATCAGTAAAGACGTTATCATTACAAGTGCAGTACACAGGAGAAGTGAACTGTGGGATATGGCTCCAGGGGAGCAGTGTAATGTGGGTAATATTGAGCTGAATGCAATCTTGAAGGTAAATATTTGTTCCCGTGCACGACTCGAATACGGGCCCGGGTCATTCTTGAACGGTATATCTTGACGGGATGCATGCAGACAAGGAACCCACCACCAGGACAGTGTCAACAATGTTTTCCAATACTCTCAATAGGGCGGCTTTGAAATTGTGAGTAGCAATCAAAATGCTTATTTATTGGTTCTGCATGTAACGTTAACAACTCTGGCTTGCAATTTAGTTTGAAACATAACATTGGCTGAGAGTTATGTGTACAGTACACTGTGCAGTTATGTGGATAGTTATGTGTATAGTACAGTACAGAAATAGAGATTATAGACGTTAAACAAGGACATCAACAACAACAGTACTACAGAGCCTACAGGCTGGGGCTCTGTAGCACTGTTGTTGTTGTTGTTGTCCTTGTTTGACGTCTATTTCTGTACTGTACTGTACACATAACTGTCCACATAACTGTACTGTACATATAACTCTCAGCCAATCGTGCCTTATCAATGAAAAAGTATTCATCTACGAAATGGGAATGGATAAAGCTAAAAGGCATATGCCTTGCTAGGAGTTATAACTGTCCTAAGGTGTAACAGTAGTCATCTTCCTAGATATTTATACTACATGCATATATTGTCTTTGACAAGAAATGTACACTTGCAATTCTCCCTGGGCAGATTTTGACAAACTCCAAAAGAAGTTAGATGCATCTTTTTCCATGTTTGAATGCTTATTATAGTTTTTTTATAGTCTATAGTTTTATAGAGACTTACTATATAGTCTATAGCCTAGAACTGAAGTATATATGCCCGTGGAAAAAAAAAGTCAAAAACATGTTTAATTTTAATGACAGGAACTCTAATGACATGTACATGTATGTATGGGTGTCTTATAGGCAAGAAGAAGCCTTCTACACCAAGCAGTCCTAAGGTATGCTAAGGTATGTACAGTCAAAACCTCCATTTTTAAATAGTTAAGACCCTCTCACAGGTAAACAACAGTCTAACTTAACCAGCAACTACTTTATGTACCACACCAATTTGCTTGTCAAAGGCAAGCTTGTTAGGTTTGTTAGGTTTAATCTCACTGCACATATAAAGTTAGTAGTATTACAAGCTAGCTGACAGGAAATGGGATGGATGTTGAGCAAATGTTTATTGAACATTTCTGTAACTTGTTGCTGTTGTACATTACATGTATGTACTGTATATTACAACCATGCATGCAGTATACATTTGGCATATTTGTTTATTTCTCATATGTATAATACCATACATTATCTCCTGTCATTTATCATGGAGGGTTTAGCTTTATATTCATTAAGGGATGAAGTTGTATTCATTGTGAATTCCTATTAGGAATTCAAGTACCTGCTGTGATGGGGTATTTTGTAATGATATGCTATGGCCCAATAGTTCCATAAATAGTAGACAGTCTGAACAGAAAGCCAGTTAGGGTGTAGCTGTGCAAGCTATGAGATAGGGACTGATTGTATCTTAGCTAAAGGAAGTAAATAAAAAGGACATACTCCATTCCCTTTTTGTCTTAGGTGTTCATTACATGGAGGGAGACTGTAGGTTATATTGTAGCACTTACACATTTCAGTTAATGACAGAAACAAAATATTGTGTGTGTGTGTGTGTGTGTATGTATATATGTGTGTATGTGCATGTATACTACATATTAAGGTAAGAGATAGGTTTGTATACTGGGTAAACTGCAGCACAAGCTTCATTTCTGGACTGATTTATTTCAGTCTCACTGGGTTGGTCCCCCATTCTTCTCAATAAAGGGGTCAAGGTTTGTCTCTCCTCGAACATGCATGAGACTTCCTTTTATCAGCCTACCCAAAGAACATCTCTAGCCAATCTTACTCAGGTTTCCATTTTTCACCTGAGTCCAGTGAGGAAATATTTGAAAAGTGCCTTTAACAAGGGTGTATTCTGGGGTTCTGTCAGGGATTCCAAGACAACACTTCTAGCTTCAACAACCCTTAACGCAAGTCCACCGTGTCACCAAGTTTAAGTATATCTTATACATTGTAGCTGGATGACTCCTTGAATAGCAAATCTTCATTCTGGGAACATTTATGTGACATTTGACAATTCTGTCAGTCACCATGATCTATCCTTAAATCAGAGTATCTCCATGCTTGAAGGAAATGAAAGAAGCACATGTTGAAGACAGAATATGATGTGGTACAATACAGGCTTATGTATTTGGTTAAAGTTAAACGACAAATGTGTATCTATCTTCTTTCCACCCTGTTTATACAGTAATTGCTATTGTGCAATCTCATGTATTGAATCCTATGAATTGATATTTGCCATATGACCTCGGGTCTTCAAAATATTTTCTTTTGATGTAGGACTTTGCTCAAGGATGTCAACACAGCACTGAGGACTCTGCTTATCTAAGAACTTCTGCAGAAAGGACAGTAAAGCTCTTCAGGCTGTAGACAAGGACATGTGATAAGTCAGAATGTCACCACTCCCAATGGAAATACAAGCATACTTTGATTGACAGCTTTAATCATGTTATTTCTGATACCATGTGACCTTAAATGTTCTGATTCACAAACATTTATTTAATGACATGAAATACATTTATGTTATACAGTAATGCCTTAATTTTGCTGAGGCCAGAATAAATGGCATGTACTTAATAGGGAGCTGAAATTGCTTGTTGGAAAGCAAAATATTGACAAGTTATGTTGGTTTACATTTTTGCCATCAATTTTAAAGTTCACAGCTGAATTTCAAAGCATTATCCTGAAAGATTACATTCATTATAAATAGTCAGATTAGATTATGTGATTTTATTTACCTAATGTTACAGTGTTTGATTAAAGAAGTGAATAAATATATCCATGTCAATTTACTTGTGTACAGTTTGATATTCTTAGATCTTCCAATCTTCATTTATGATATTCTACTCTGTGAAATTGCATGGCAACAACCTATACTTAGCCTGTTTAATGTGTTTTTTGTTCCTTGAATCAGTCTGCACTAACAATTAGGGACTCGCTCATTCAATCATGTTGAATACATGTACATGAGGTGTATATTGTGTGCATGGAACATGTTGAATGATACACTTCTGTTAGATTTTGTGGAGGTTTGTTTTGCACTTGATGATCCAATATTACATTGTTAATCACAACATTGTGAATGAGCACATGCAGAATAACTGCTTTGTAAAATGAACTTTTACTGTTGTAACCAAACATCAACAGTGTAAATCACTTCAAACAGGAGCATTGTAACCAGTATTAAACTGGGTAACACATGACAGCTGAATCCTCCCACTAGTGCACTGCAACCTGCAGCCTACCCTTTCGTAGGAACAGATACTGCAGGGATCGGTATTGAATTACCTTACTACCACATGGCAATGACTTCACATGGTCCAACATTTCATCTCGATCAAACAAAAGGTGCATCCAGTATGGTGCATGTTGTTTAGGCTCCCTCAGCCCTACTTTATCTTGCACTTCTCTAATGCACTACATCTCACGCGATTCGAAATACAGCCCCATGTGCCGCTCTTGTCGTTTCTTGTAACCTTCCGTAGACAGGAAGTTTGTCCCGTCTGTTTTCGCCCATAATGCGCCTCTGTGCCTTATGCACATTTGCTCAGAGCATACCTTTCCCCTTTGCTTTTCAGCTCTCGTTTCTTTCACTTGCGATGTACGTTAACGTTAGCATCCCAAACTTTGGCAACAGAGGCTCTGAACGAGACGCTGAATGTCTTCTGAAACTCTGTATTTACAGTTCTGTACGACTATCAAGTAAAATACATATGTGTCATGCATAAGCTATCCGAAAACGTTGTTTCTGTTAATTTTCTGACTGTAGGAACACAGGAAGAGGCTTTAAAAGAAATGAAAAGCGACGATTTACAAAAGTTCTGCCGGCGTCCGCCATTTTGTAACCAATGGTAACGTTCTCTGATTGGTCAATGCTGAGTGGGCCGTACCCCCATTACGTCATGTTTAATACGGCGCTTTAGACGGATCGCATAGTCAACTTTACGGGCTCAAGCCCAGCTCAAATTAACAATACTGTTAAAACAAGAACTAAGTTAATACTTGACACATCTTTCTCTTTCAAACTATCCGAGGCTTTTTTTCGTAATCATCAAGATAATGTTAACAGATTCAATAGTTCACAGAAAATACGAAAAATATCCCAGTTTTTCACGTTTTTGCCCCAAAATACATGCGATACCTTCAAAAGGGTCAAAAAGGCCGCGGACAAATTTAATCTGTAAGAGTTTACCTTACACCCTGTAAAATGCCAAGACTCGAACTGCTTTCCCCAGCTGGGCTCGGGCACATAAAGTGAGCATGTCATTTTTTAACCAAAATATCGATTTCTTACCCCAAAAATCTGTCACATTAAAACTTTTGTACAGTCATTTTATTCAGACCAAGAAGCGCTAACAGTGTGTCAAATTTCTCGGCGTTATGACCATGCAAACAATAATTATAACCATACATGTAAAATACCGGTAATTACAGGGTGTCACATGCCGTAATTGACCTGAGTATAATATATGCTTTATCATAAACACCTTTATCTTACTTAAACATGTTGCAATATTGACAGTCCTATAATTTTCAAATTTGATGAATTTCGGTGTTTTTGCATTAATTATGCAAATCAGGAATTTATTTGCATAATTGGTATCTGTTGATGCTCCACTTTCCATAAAGTACATATGTTACATGCATTTGAGTCTTATAATGGAAAACACAGCAAATATAGATTTCCCTCATTATCTATGCAAATTAAGTCCCAATTAGCATAATTTGCACTTCATTGTGTATATCTCTGTCTAAGCTACCTGCATACTAGATATCATGGAAATCCGTTGTTCCTTTGTTCAGTTATTCTCCTTAGAAGATTTTCACAATAATGCCCCTGCAGTTCCAGAGCAAGCTGCTAGGGGGTCCAAACCTACACCACTTCTTAATTACATCACAAGCTATCTCCCACCTAAAAATCAAGACCACAGCACGTCCAAGTCAAAAGATACAAAAATTGAAGTTCTGCTGCAGTACCAAGGTCACATACCAGGGGGCCCAAAATCGACCCTGACCTTCGGCTTCACAACACCCGCCCACATACCAAATATCATTGTAATCCATGAAGAGGTTCTTGAGTTATGCTGACTACAAGAGTCCGGAAACACAAACACACACACACACACACACACACACACACACACACACACACACACACACACACACACACACACACAAACACGCCAAAAACAATATCTCCATTTTTCATGGAGATAACCAGACTCCTGTTTTTCAATCGCCCAACTAGTCATGCCAGCTGCTGAACGATTGACCTAGATCCAGGATGCCATCTGTGAAAATGCATAGTATATGATACAGCAGTGCCAGAAGATTTCCTCAAAGATCATGTTAAGTAGGTCGTGATTTGCATTATTATGTTAATCATCACCTAAGGTACCTTTCTACCAAAAACAATTAAAATCCCTCAATCCCTGCTCGAGTTGTCCTCGTTAAAACGGTTACAAACAAAAAGGCCCACTGCAGTTCTAAGCAAGCCACTAGGGGGGCCATACTTATATCACTTACTCCCTGCCCTAAGAGCTATTATACACCATTATCACATAGGTAGATGGCGTCGACCAATCAGAAGCCTCCGTTGCCCACAATAAGTGGTCTGTTATCACGCCATAACGCACCACTTATTGACGTCATGTCAGAACACAACCGTTCCATTTTGTAGAGGGGGTATCTTTTTGATGAATCTTTTTCTTAACCTTGTTTAAAAAATCTTTATAACCGTTGCATTTTGTAGAGGTGGTATCTATTTGATGAATCTTTTTCTTAACCTTGTTTAAAAAAATCTTTATTGTCTTAGAATTCCTAAAAATGTCCTTAGAATACATGAAAAAGGGAAAACAAATTTAAAATTCCCAAAAATGTTCTGCGTGTTCCATTTGCTGTTGGCCAAAGAAACCACGTTCTATCTAAGGTTCCGCGCGTTCCATTTCCTGCTGGCCAAAAAACCTGTGTTCTATTCAGGTTACCTGAGGTCATGTTGCAGGGAGATTCTTCAATGATAACATTTTCTGACTGACCTGAAACCGACCCTCCTATCCTGTGTGGTTGAAATAAATAAATCAGGCAACAGTTGTACATATTCTTCTTCATCTTCTGTTAAAAAAGGACAAATGTGAATTCTGAAATGCATTCTTAATAGTATAAGGGATCTATACGTCAAACAGAAATTGTCTACTCTTATATGTGTCAGTTTGGATAAGCTATATGATAATAACGTTAATGACCCGCCTCTTCCTCGGTGTATATGGTGTCATAACGCCTGGTCATGTGCTATAACCACCTCATAAAACCACCTCGTTCGCTTCGCTCACTCGGTGGTTTTATTCGGTGGTTATAGCACATGGCCAGGCGTTATGACACCATATACACCTTGGGGCGGGTCATTAACCCTTAATTAAAAAGTCATTTAATAAACTTTCCTCAATCATTATGCAAATCAGCTCCTAGTTTGCAGATTAGGTTCCGATGGGGTATATGATAGATTCCCAACTTGTAGATACTGTATATAAAGCCAGTGGGCACATTCCCAGACAGGTTCAGACGTCTTCATATATATTCAAGATGACCTTTAGAACTTAAAAAGGATCGATTTTCAGGTACCGCGTGAGGAGCCCATGTAACGTCTCCAAGTTCATACACAGATCGTTTTTTGAGTAGGTTAAGGATACATGTGGACATCGATCATCCGCTTCCCTTGACAACTTTGGCCTTTTACGCAACAGTTCATCCGCTTAAGGGCTTCTAGCAGCAAAGGAATTATAGACAACATGGTACATTATCCGGAAATACCCTCTCTTAGCGTCCCATTTACATGTATTTTTGGTAAGTCTACGAAGATAGGGTTTGAAAATCATTGACTAGACCCAGAGGGAGAGAATAATACCACCGGCATTCAGATATTCATGGCTGATGTCAGAACATTTTCTTGGAGTGTAACTGTAAGTCTAAATTTAAGCAAATTTGTCTCGTCTTATCCGTCAAGCTCTTATATAAGCGACACTATCTTGGACATGATCACAAGCCTTCTGCTCCTCTCATATTGATGTCCCTGCCAGGGTTGGGAGAGGTCACAAGGATTAGCAATGCACAGACATCGTAAGAAGGAGAAGTGCAGGGGTCGGCGCCTTGTTTTTGCGATACCCTCACTCCCTTCAAAGATGTCAACTCCAAGGTCGTTAGGTCGGTCGATGTTGTGTGTGTCTGCGGTGTTTTCCCTTCGTGTTTAACGGAGCTACAAAACGGGACACATCTCCAAACATCTGTGAGATGAAAGGAAAGTAAAGCATTTTAAGCCCCCTTCAATCCGATATATTATTGAAAACCTCATCATAACAGAAATTCCAATAAAACAGTTCTGTGTCTATAATCTGACGAACCTACGTTTGTTTTATACCCAATTTACGCATTTTCCCAATCGGTTTTCAAGATCTGAAAAAAAGAAGCCATTACCAGATAATTCCCAAGATATCCCTTTCATTGCACATTATAGAACTGACAGATCACTTATGTCTGGTTAGCGACAGGTCCATCAAACATCAGGCCTGGTTCGGTGCTGTCGTACATGCACACAGTCACGGTGGCCAGATCTGGGCGTCACTGGCGTCTTCATCGCTGCCTGTGGACCATCATTAGATAGCCGGTAACGGATCATGTTGTAAAGAGCCACGTTGGGACCAATTAGGATGATAAGACTCAACTAGTAAAGTAAAACCTGCAGCTTGAAATTTAAATGAGCGAAAATAAAAGTTCTTTCAGCTTTCAGCTTTGATTAATGATCGGTGTAAGTAAACCTAGCTTTTTAGAAGTGAATTGTAATGGCATCGACCTTAGTGATTTCCATGTTTATTAGGTTGCAACACCGCAGTCTTTCTCATCGAGTGTATCCATTCAACGTGGAAGATCCTTTCGGCGTGGAAGATGGGTTTGAATATGTAGGCGTGTCCGGTACAAGGTCGGACAAATGAGTCTTGACCTTGAGGAACAAGACTGGCGTTCCAGCGAGGATGCAGTGCAGGTAAAGAACGAGGATCCTTTCTCAGGGCCTGTGTCGGGGAGTTATCCATCCAGACATGTGGGTGGGTTGGAAAGGGGTCGGGTGGCATAAAACAGATCGAGCAAACATTTCATTGGAGGAAGAGATTTTACAAACAATCAGGACCATTTGGAAGATACATGAAGCCCCACAAATGTTGCCCTGCAAGTCGTGAACCTGCAATTCCACACAGAACGCCCAGAACCCGATGTTGGTGACCTGCAGAAAGGTTTCACTCCTGCACAGTCAAATGTTAATTTTTATGGATGACATCAGTGCGCTCATTAATTTTCGCCTGATTTCGAAATAAAAAATAAGAAATTTCATTGCCCTCCGACGGTGGTCAACATGCCAAAAATTGGCAAATATGTCGTAAACGTTGACAGTCTAAGATGTTTCATTACATATGAATACCTAGTGTAGTTCCTGCCCATGACAGATAACAAGCTGTTTTCTGCATTTGTTCTAGCAAGGACATTATATAAATAATGGGGGGGGGGGGGTTCTAGTTGATTGAGCTGTATACACAAGGTGTTTCATCGCATATGAAAAGCCAGTGCAGTTGCTTCAGATGATGGTACAACAAGTTATTTTCTGCTTTTGTTGTATTTAGTCTATTGACATGTATACACATCTACAAGGACTATATTTACTGCTGAATAAAGGAGGTTTTATATCATATATGAATGAATACAGGACTAAAAGACCTGTTGGTCATGATATCATATTTCGTCGCCTCAATTCTTGTTTAACAAGAATTATGATCTCAAAACCTAAAAATTTAGGAATCTTGTTTTTTTGGCCCGGCTTGTTCTTTCAAGTTTTCGCCCTATCTCATTAATTTTGGAGTCTGCGGAGGATGTCATCCATAAAATTTACTCGCTGTGGCCTTAGGTCCCAGTAATTCATGTTAATGTAACACGTAATAGCGACTATGTTAGGCAAGTAGGTCAGGAAACGAATTAACCTGCACTATATGTATAACTTCAAGACATTTGAATAGCAGAACAAATGGACGGGAAAGTTGGGTTAAACTGAAGATAAGCGAGACAAATGAGAATTTGAGATCACTCGGGGTCCCGAGGGAGCTAATCAAAGATCCATCCAGTGTAAAGATTCGCACGACCTATATTCGACGTTTGACGCTAACGCTCTCATTTGCCTAAGTGTCCTTGGCATTGTCATCGTGCAGGATATGTTGAAGTAGTCAGATCTGTTTATCGACCGGTCTCTTGTAACGTATATAGACAAGGGTAATATGAGGGCTGGGTCAAGAGAAGAGAAAGACAGATGAGGGCCTTTTCTTTTAATGTTGTAAAGAATTTATTTTGATTAAAAAGAATTGTCTTTCAATGTGGTATTGGAAAAATGACCCGTAACAGATATTTAAACTTCCGCTTGCTCAAAATCATTTGATACATTTGATCCTATGAGTAGTTCCGATATTTTAGGAGGACATAAGCTTTAAAGGGGGCAAATAGGCAAATACAGTAGAGAATAGGTAGATCTTAGATACTTAAGTACAAACTGGTACCTATTTTCATCCACTTTTGGCCGTGTCCACACCGAGGTGTATGTAGAGTTGACCCCAACCTTTATAGTCCCTACCTTTCTTTTCCTTGAACTTTTTTACCCAATCTGGAGACTTTTTTTAGTTAGAGGGAAGTGTGTTAGCTTTCCCATTTTGGTTGAAATTTGTCTAGTTTACCATTTTAGTTGGCGTAAGGATAGATGTGAGTTGTTGGGTCATGCGGAGGGATACATCCGAAATCTGGGGTCAAAGGTAGGGTTTCCTTGAAACTGGCAGCTTTTCTCGGAGTTTGAGCTGTACAGTCCTCTGTTTTCTTTGTATGGTTATCAACTAAACCCTTGTGACTTTCCAGTGTATTCCAAGAATTTTTAAGATCGAAGTTTGGGTTAGTACTTTTATGAAGCCTTGTTTCAGTGTATCTTAACATGCTTTCCTATGAGCAGCCATAACGTTGAGGTCAGCCCTGTAAAATGCCAAGTAGCTGACGTCAAACCTTGCTTTGTTATCTTGACTATCCGTGGGGACTCGAGGTTTGAAACTCTTCCTAGTTTAGGAAGGTTTGATATAACCCTCCTACCCCCGCACCCACGCTACGTTTCGCATCGTTGTCATGCCTTTATCACGTGAATTTCACGTGCCGCTTTGTTTTCAACACGCACGACATAGTTTTCTTCAATCGCGTCAAGCAAGTGGTTGTCCTGGACGTACTATGGTCTTTATGACTTTTTGGTGGCAGATAGCTTGTGATGCTTGGAGATAGTTTTCTTCAATCGCGTCAAGCAAGTGGTTGTCCTGGACGTACTATGGTCTTTATGACTTTTTGTTGGCAGATAGCTTGTGATGCTTGGAAGAAGTGGTGTAGGTTTGGAGGTGCACAGCCCTGGGTTTTGAGTGGTGAGGTCGTACGCTCTAGCAGCGGGAGAGTGCCTGTTGTGGTGTGCAGTTTGTACTTGCTATAAACAGGGATTGTGGCGGTTTATTAGGTTGTTGCCGTAATGTCTGCTCAACCTAGAATGTCTGACCTTGGTGCATTTAATCAGGAACGTGCCCATGTTAAACACGTATTTTCTACATTATTCATAATGTGATGAATGAGACCTTCTTGATCATGGACCTCAGCATAAAAAAAAACGGCGTAGAGAAAGTTACATACTATGCATTGTTCTTTTCATACGAGATCATATTACTTCCCATGGGTTACACATTTGGCTATGTCCTCACGTTTTTTTAAAAGATAAATGACATTTTGGATAAATCAGGTCAGGTAAAACTATTACCAAAAGTATCATATTCGTCATTTCATTAGCAGCGCAAAACTAGACCAGCAATGATCATACGGAATAAGATGATGTACCCCCCCCCCCATGAAGGCCCCCTTTAAATGAATAAGTAGGAAATGTAAATGTTTGGTGGAACTAACTATAGCTGCAGGTCGGAAGGACTGACGCAATGCAAAGCCATGTCAACCTTCGCCGCGCATAAGAGCCCGTTGCAATTGATGCCGACAGTGTCATTTATTCAGTTGGTATTCCTACATGTATAATGTGACGATAACGACCCATCCTATAACGCACCGAATCCCGCATGATGACTTCTATCCCAATGGCGCCTTCATCCATCTTTTAAACGACTTCCGGCCTACCCATCTGTCTTATGCAGGAAGTCGTTTCTGAATCATTAATCCATCAACTTTCATTGTCTTTGAAAATGACTAAAGACGTAATTTTCCTCATTATATGTCGACTATTGGTCAAGCCTAGGTTACACATAGCCGAACATGGCTCCCGAACGCTAGCCGACTCGGGTCGGCGGAAGTTCGGGAGCAGTCTGACCAGTTTTTGGGCCACGCCTATCTTTGGCGCCGAACATGCGCCGAAGATGCGCCGATCATCTCCTAACCAGTACACGAATTACTCCCGAATGGGCCCCGAATGCTTTCTAGCTTACTCCCAACCATCCCGACCTCTAGCCGCAGACTGCCGGATCTCTCCTGACTAAACCCCGACCGATTGCAGACCCTCTCACGAATTTAAATGGACATATTCAGCGACTTTCAAAAGAGGGGTCATTTGCGGTTTTAATTAAAATAATCCATTCTATTATGTTGTTAACATCACCGAGAGATCGAATTCGGATCATGGCTAGCTTTAATACTGCTTTTAGTGTTCTTCTTTGTTTTTAGTCGTGTGAAGGTCGGGGGTGATTCGCCCACGTTCCGATAGTAGTCACTTGGTTGAGAACTAGTTAGCAGAGATTTGTCTACGGCCTTGGGGTGAGTTATGGGTAGGTTGGAAACTAGTTGGGAGTAAGTCAGTAGTGTTTCTGGCGTGGTTAAGGTTCTAATTTTACTACTGACTCAATCCCGAATACCAGCCGAGCACTAGCCGACCGCGCCGAACACCAGCCGAACACCTGCCGACCTAATTCAGACCCTACGTCCAGAGCCGAATGTTTTGAAATTTTCAAAACATTCGGCTGGCGCAGCCGAACACCAGCCGACTCAGCCGAACGCCAGCCGACTCGGCCGAACGCCAACCGAGCTAGCTCCCGAATCACTCCAACCATGGTCGGGGGAGAGTCGGGAGGCCATGTTCGGCTATGTGTAACCTAGGCTTTAGGAAGTTGTTTTGTGAGACGCTGAATTTGATTAAAGTTCCTGGTCTTCCCATTAAACTTCTGTGTGCTAACACAAACTACGCACAACCACAACCACATGCAGATACATACTCGTCGAGTGTATAGTCACAGTGTCACTACTCTCACTACACCCCCACACCCCCCCCCCCCCCACACACGCAGACACAGACACAAACACGCACGCACACATGCAGACACACACACACACACACACACACACACACACGCACACACACACACACACACACACGTACACACGCACACACAGACACACACACACACACATGCATACACACACATCCATACACACACACACACACACACACACATGCAGACACACACACACACGCGAACACACACGCACAGACACACACAGACACAGACACACAGACACAAGCGCGCGTGCGAGCGCACTTAACTAGATTCTACATTCTCCGTCCTGCACTGCCTTCTGATAAAGTGGGTGGGCCAGTCCTCCTCACAGTAACGCCATCCTATGAGACCGACTGTAGATTGATGTTGGTTGATATTTTCTACTTAAAGACATTTTAGAGATCTCAAGATGACGATCCAGATTCCTTTAAAAGGCGAGCTTCTGTCCCCTGCTCTTGGCTTGTGTGTAAGTTACGCCGGGAGCTTTTGTGACAAATGTAAGGGTTGACTGTTCCAACCACTTACGTCACTCCAGCTTGAAGGGTGGATTTTTCTAAACTCTGTAATCATCGATTCTCATCCTCCATAACGTACTGCCGCGAGGAGTATAGGAGGGTCGATGAAATAACAGAATGCCAAAATGTGGTGTGACCGAAATTGTCGCTCTGATCGCCTTTCCTAACTCTTCCCACGTCGTACCTGCAGTTAGAAGATGTAGTACACGCCATGCGCCACTATCCAGTCCCTGTTCAGGACCCTTTACTGTAATACTTTAAAAGCTCCACATGGCGCCCTTGGCTAACTGTCCAAACGCGCAGAGTCAAAATCCCTGTCGGTGTTGAGATAACCCCGAAAGCGTGCCGTAAGACGCACTCTAGAGGAGGCCAGTCTCTTAGCTCAGCGCATATAGACGGCAATAATGGAGAGAATTTGGACATCGATACATCAGTGTCAGTATATAAAGTCCCTCAGAACATGGGTATATGAACATGGTAGAAGACACGTTCTGTAGATCAAATTCCCGCCACGTGCCCAACTGTCTACATCTCCTTGACTTACATTATCGATCATTGAGTGTTACGTGCATTATACTAGCGATTTATCGGGAATCGTGAAACTTTTACATTTTTCAGGGACAAAAGTTTTATACGGATTCAACGTCTCCCGTGCACTTCCTGCTATACGTTTACAAATTAATTTAGCTCTTTGTTCTTGCGTGGATGACACTTTGCAGTGATTCAGTGCGCGCTTTTCGGGAGTGACAGGGGTAATTCATTATGATTAAGTGTAAGCATCAAAAGGTACAGCAGCAAAGACAGAACAAAGCTACTTTGCGGCGTATTACCAACAGAGCTCCTTCTAAAATCGGTTGCTTTTAAAAATAACTTGCCAACGGAACCGGTAACCGATCTGGCATCTTCCAGGTGCCAGCGTAGCTGATACTGACACTTATCTTGTCACAGCAGCCACTGTCATTTCCCGTAATTACACTGATGTTGAGGCACCATCATTTTTCTTCTCCACAAAACGGTTTCGTTATGTCGCAATGAGAGCTGTTCACCGGTGTGATTTGAAGCGTACGAACTGCCGTCGCGGCACAGAATCATCCGCCACAGAAACCCAAAGCGGCAGTTTTAGGAAATTGTTCTACCAAGAAGCATATACGATATGTCACAGTCAGCATGAAATGTTTTATGTCGATGCACAAATGTACGTTACGTAGTTTGATTTGCATACTAGGGGCGACGAAGCCATCTATTGGCGCCCGTTCCACGTATCACAGATCCGGCATATTTCCGCAACACCAGGCGATGAGCAGCTCCTCATATCGCTCCTCAGTTGGCGATTCTTCACCTCGAGAAATGGACAACTCTACATGTTGTTTGAACTCCACAGGCGGGCCGCCGTGGACACCGAGACCGACCGGCAGTCTCCATCTGGATGACTTCGACTGGGTCCCGACCAGAAGCGACGATGATCCGCTTCGGGGTGAAACTGACTTTAACAGATACAACACCACCATGTACCAACTGGACCCAGACGTGCACATGGCTATTGCTATATACCTCACCATTGTCGGTAAGTTGCATGACGTTGATTTGAGGCACGGAGAGAGATGACAAAATAAAACGCGGATTCTGCCATATGTATGCGACAATCGCGATATTGTGTTGGTAGATTGATTCAAGGAAGACTACACCCTCTGACTTGTTGTGATCGGCTTTTGTGTAGGTTGCGGCCTAAGCAGCTTATGAGATCGGCTCATCTGTACTTTGACGTCTTCGTCTACCAAATCTACGTATATGAAATTTGAGGAAGGTCTGGTCCATGCTCTAAATGGCTTTTACCACGATGGTTGATTCTGTGATTTGGAGTGCGCTCCTGCCATTTAGGAACCACCTGACCACTCGTGAAGTTAAAATGCGACAGACCGTTTGAATGAATGAATGAATGAATGAATGAATGAATGAAGATCTTGATTGTACATATACTAGGAGCCGTTGGGTCAAGCACTGGTCACAACAAAATAATAGTTTACAGACGCATGTTTACATTTTCAAGTTGCTACAAGAATTATAATCTAAGTGAATTCAACTTGAGGGCAGATATGTTTCATGATGAGCCATCTTAAATAGGCTTTCATATGTGAACAATTTGCCAAACGATCAACATGTCGCCCACCTTTCCTAAAGTGACGTCACAAAACAGTAAGATTGATATCGCTAATCTACCAACGATTTCGGGAATGTCATGAATTTTTCAGAGATCGTCGGTAAATGTGATTCTAATTGACTCAGGAGAAAATCTCAAATCCCCTATAGCCAGTGATAACCATTCTCTCATAATCACCCATTCTCATTTGTTAGGTTTACCCTTATCGACATGCCTTGCCATTAGCGAACCTATTGCCTTGTGGACATCTAAGATATAAACCAATACAATTGGCTCGACAGTACAAGATTGAAAGCGTTGGAAAAAGTTAACAACATTACTGTCTTTTTAACAACAAAAAACGGCAACGACGATTACGACGAGCATCACATTGGTAAAAAGGCCCCATACTAAGATCATTTTAAGACATCAAAACGTAAGCGGTCGAAATGTGAAAAATTCAAACGTGTCACAAGGACCCAATGCCCTGTAAGAAAACCTGTGGCTGTGAGTTATATGTTAGTTCGACATAACGGTCTGGAAGGAGAGTTGTTCTTCTATGATCTTCGGCTCATGAATGACATGCAGAAAGAAGGAAAGATAAAGAAAACCTTTAAAAGCTTTATCCTCCTTCATGATAGCTTTGGTGCAGATTTCCAGATAAAGGTACAGGGATAGTTGAGGTGGTCCTAATGTCTGCGGTGAGAGATAGGAGCATTTATGCATGGCGAAGCCTGTTAGTTTCCACCATAGCGTAACGGTTCGTTCGTCTTACTTGTACCGTGTGGACTACCACACGGCAGGTGTTCCCGTGGTTATGAACCATGGTACCATCTGTCTTCTTATCATCATGATAAAGGGTCAAAAATTCGTGTTTTTTTTTAACATGACATCAGTTCATACAGCAAACTGAAGATATTGTGATATTGATTGTGTTCCCTTATTGGCATTCCCAAATGTCGGCCGTTTCCACCTAACGTGTAACCATCTGATGCAAAACGGCATCATTATACTGCTCATAATGAAAACTGTTCGCACCAATAGCCAGAAGGGTAGGATAAATCGCGTGGAGAGGACGTACTAAGTCCTCGTAATCTCCTCTCTGACTGGATGTCTTTAAATTCTAAGTATCGTCCGCTCTACGCATCAATTGCTCCTGTGAGCCATCCACTGCCTGGGTGGGTGCAACAGGTTCTAACGTTCACGCCTGTGCGAAACAAACGAGGTGGAAATGAAGCTGGTAATTCTACGTGAGCCCTTCTCGAGCAAAAGGCAATTCTCGATCTTTTACGGAAGCTGTCATGTTGTATCGTGACTGACCCATGCTGCAGGTCATTCTTTGAGACCGCCCAAAATTACTCAATTACGTCTGTGATACGACCTATCATTTGGCACAAGTGTTCAGTTCATCAAGTAGTCTGTTGTGAGTGATGGTATGGGCATAGTCTTACACATGACACACTGTGGTGCCAAATCGGCGTTAATTCCTGCCTCGATTGAGGTGATTTGCGAGGTGAGGGACTCGATCTGGAGGTCTCTCCGGTATTCAAATTGTCGATGTGCTATTTCATACTGATAAATGGCGGCATAAACCTGGTATAGATGCGCAAGGTAGCCAGATATCTACCAGCGTCGTGAGTCTTGTGTTCTGGAGTCAATAAAGGCCAACCTCCCATGGGCAGCATTCGCGGTGAATGACGCGGCTTCGTGGCCTTCCAATCAATGATAAAGAAGACAAATCGCACGAAAGAAAATGCAACACCCACGAAGGTGGGTTCCAGACGATTAGAAGTGCACACAGTATTACTTTTCCAGAATAGTTTGATGAGGAAACTCTTGGAGCAGTCAAGTGAGATAGTTTTGACTGATTGTTGAATATCTGAATGTAATATGTTGAAACACATTGAATCAAGGGCACACGTAAAGACGTCCTGCCAGAAGACCCGAAGATGCATGGTAGAATCAATGTATGAAATATCCTATAGTATGGGCTCTATGGAGATTTTATCTTGACGGATGGATTTTTCAAGTACACCTGATTGACTGCAGTGCACGAGAGACGTATATGCTTAAGCAAACCGCGAATAATTTCACCAGGCTACTGGTTGGGGAATCACTGTTTTACAAGACATAACATCATCAACCGACGTTGCCTAAACGATGTCTTACAATTAGATTCAATAAGTCAGCGGGTTTCAGTTATATTTGCTCTGGGACTTGCTGATTGGATTACAGCTATGAAGGTCAATCTTCCCAACCACATGTCAAGTTGCCAAGATGTCTCATCGATCACTTTTATAATGTGATCACAGAGAATAACAGATATCACGAGCTGTCATTCCCACATAGAGTTCCTTAGCCTCCTCAGTCGCAGGCTTCCTCGTCGGCGCCGCCGTTTTTTTTTTGTTGCTGTTTCGTGATTTTCGTCATATCGGGGCCAGGTTCTTTACTGGAGAAATCGAAATTGCCGGTTTATCAGCGCTCCGCCCCGAAAATAAACGCTGGTGCCGGCCAGAAAGCCTGCAAAGTAGGCTAATGTGGACTAGTCCTGTCTCATACTTCATTCGTTCATTTTACTCCCGCTCCTGTGCTTTGATTTTTGGCAGGGTCCGCTTCGCTAATTTCCGTCTCGTAAACGTTCGTCGCCTTTTACGCGCATTAGCATATAGCACGCCCGTCACTTCCACTGTATTAGCACGCTCTGCTCTGTTGTTGCGTGGCGTAGTTAGTTAGGGTTTAGGCTCTTTGACTCGGATCGAACCCGAGGTGCGCACTTTTTTTTTCGACACTTTTTTTGTTTGTCAACCATTTATCACGATACTGTCGTGCCGCTGTAATGGAGCTGTTGCATTATGTAAGTTTTTGCTTCTTGTCAGCCTCCCCAAAAGTTCCGATATGGTATTACGGCCAGCAGCACGACCGTTTGAAATGGCGACAACCGTTTATGAGACGGACAACCGCGTCGGCTTCCCCGTCCGTGCAGGTAATCACGAACGACAGGAGACGAGTTCACACCAGATTGGGCGAGACGGATCCTGGGTTAGACGAAGTGTCGTCCGTGGGGGACGCGTATTCATGCCTTGTTGTCGGTAAATAGATTGGGGGTGTACTAATGGACGCTTACTAGTCTCAGCTAGATACCTCTCGATAAAAACTGCATTATTGAGTACTCTCCAGTCCTAATGGAACACGCTTCTTTTCACCTTCCGATGCCATTCAGCGTTAGCTCTTTAGTATCCGCTTTTTCTTTTGAATATGTAAGATTCTATCACTTCTGCTGGTGATGTGCAATTCAAGTAAAGCCGTGGACACTTAAGAGAATACATATCTCAGTTTCTTTGCCTTTAGTTTTCTTTATTCCAAATCATAAGTCACCACTGCAAGGGCGTCGTGCATTGCAGTTTCTTCAGTTGTCCTGGTTATTCAATTGTCCGTTGATTTGTGACATTCTGCGAAAGACGGCAGAACCTGAGTGATAAAACTTGAAAGAGAAATTGGCTTTCATACATGCATTAGAAATGTCTTGAGTTGTTCCGAGCTGATTACACATCTCTCCTTAAAAGGAGTTTGCAGTTACATGTTACATGTCACCTGCGCTCTTCAATAACCCGCCCTGATATAATCATTGCTCCAAGTAGATCTACGGCCGGTGGCAGGCTGTATTCAATGGGCTGGAACAATATCCAGTTGCCCCGGTGGCATGTACCTACGCTGTACGTGTTCTCTAGCTACCACTATTAAAGCCATTTAGCTCTATCAAAACTCGAAATGGCACTTTCATTTGAAAAGCAAAGGGTGGCAGACGTCGAAAAAATGACAAAACCTGTGGAATTACAGTGGACGGACGGACATGGGCTGCGTGTAGTGTGAAGTACAGAGCTGATATTCTCCTGCCATTTTGTAACACGTCCCACAATTCTGTGGAGGGTCCGCAGGGTCACCTTTCAGTCAAAGTCCATAAGCTGCTGCATCGACTGCATCAATGACCAGGGGCTAGGATTAGCGTTAGCCCCTGCCACCAGCACTTAGTGGGTGCATAACGTCACGCCCCGAACAGCTGGAATCTCGGTTGCCAGCCGAATGAAGATCTAAATGATAGGGGCAGGACGTTTCAACCTTTCGACTCTAAGGTCACTGATGGAACACGAAATATGATTATCCTTTTCCCTGTTATCAGAAGAACGAGCTTATCATAGAGCATGCAGAAGTTCGTTACATACATTTGTAAGACTTCTTACAGAAATACTATACCTTAGCATACATTGTATCCATACACCAATCCATGTTGTGTGAGAGCGTATCCAATATTGTTTCCTCACACTTCATCATGCATAATAACCCATAATTTAAGATGACTTCACTCTGCGACTCTGCGAATTGAAAAGGGTTAGAATTACACCGATGGAGATATTGGAAGATTACAACTTAGGCAGATACTGTGCCTTCATCTTGATTGTCAATAAAGGTTACCGACTGTGTGCTATGCTTTAATTCTATGGCGGGAAGGTGCTTTGATCATCAATAACTTCAACTAATGGAATCAAGCAAGGAACCAGAAACTTTACATGTAATTCTAACTACGTTTGAAACGGTTGAACATATTCACAAAGCTCTCGACATAAAACGGTACAGACTTATATAACGTCTCAGGTGGATACATATTTGAGGAGCCTAAACAAAAGTATAACTTTCATTCATACAACTTCGTACACTTCTCCGAAAAAACTCATGCGGATCGGTATAGATCCAATGGACCGCAGTAGTTACCGGTATGCAATCGATCATTTTGTGGTCAGCACTAGTCGACTGATGGAATTGGTCAGTTTTGTTTGACATCTGCGTCAGCACAGTTTGACACCTATGATAAAAGGGCAGCTCACTAACTAGGTCCCTTCAGGTATGACAAAATGATGTATTCGCCAATTAAGCTTGTCCCATATATAGATTTGTCATCACATTATTTATTACAAGTGTCCACCAAGGCATCGATTTTGATGTTAAAGATGCGCCAAGACAGTAGTTTCACTTTGAAAAAAAAATGCACTAAGACCTTGCCAGATGTCTTGAAATTGGTAAATACATACTCGGAGTTATTCTCGAGTGACTTGTTCCACACACACGGCACAAGCAATTAATCGTAGTCCGATGAGTCCCTCCGTTCACTTGTAGAATTCTCCCTTTGACTAACACGTCTTTAGACAAGGCCACCAACTCCCATGCCTCTCTTGAATGAACCTCTAATCACCCTTGCGAGAAACACTGGATTCAAACTAAAACATAGCTACGCCCTTCACCTCATCAGTATGTCGGAATGTACGACTGGAATCACTGGGGACATATCTGTAGGTAATTTGTAGGGAAGTCTCATCTATTGCTCATCTTAGGTCAAAGTCAACTATTGTAAGATCAACTTCGCAATGAATAATGCATCGCCGTTTTCGAACATTGCTCTTTTGAAAAATCATCCGGCGTCAAAGCGTCTCATGGCGCAAAAGGCGAGAGTAATCAATGGACTGGTAACATCACAGCTCGGGGGATTGCCTTCCAATGCTCGTGGGTCTGGCAGTGAAATCATGTGAAGTATTAGAAAGCGCGAACTCCACCCAAAAGGAGTTTTAAAATTGCGATGACATCGTGACAGGGAATACAGACGGTAAGCGTAATGCATGCGCCTACGTCTCCCGTGCATGGTGAAGCATTTACAAGGGGTGATATGCTGCTTTTACCAGGTATACAATACCGTCGAGCAAACTTAAATCCCCCTGGGATGAAACAGGGTCAGAATTATTGACCCAGATACAACGGCACAATATATGTACACGGAAATAGCTTAGCAAACCTCAAATGAAGTGTGCCGTGGGGGTACGTATCTGCCAAACGTTTGAAACGCGGTTGAACACTTCTGCTGGATTGTGTGGAAAGTTGTCAAGGAAATACAAAGATGGTGACATCTACATTGTTGTCGTTGGTCATAAAACTCATTGTCTTGCATACTGCATGTAATATTCACAGTGGCAACATTTGACAGAGAAATACAAAGGCGTTTTTGGCGAAATGAAATGAAATATTAAATGGTTATGCCATTACATATATTTGAGAAGCCGGCTTTCATGGCTTTGTTTCTGTTGCCGGTCCCTTTTCGATTTGTTATTTTGATTATGTAAAGCTGAGTAAGTCGATAAGATGAATTGTGGCCCGTATATTGACAGTGAAACAACAAAACGTTACCATTTGTTATGTATACATTTCTTTTTGCACTTTCAAAGGTGTTGTAGCTGTGATCGGTAACGGCTTGGCGATCGGCGTGTTTCTGAAAGAGAAGCAGTTCCGAGGGAAGGAACACAACATCCTGCTGCTGAACCTGGCCGTGTCTGATCTGGCCATCGCTGTGTTCGGCTACTCCTTCACCGCCATCGCCAGCTACGCCCGGCAGTGGCTGTTCGGCCCGGTGTGGTGCGTACTGGACGGCTTCATCTGCTTCACCTGCGCCATGAGCAGCATGAACACGCTGTGTGTCATCAGCGTGTACCGATACATCATCATCTGTAAACCGCAGTATGGTAAGTTCCGCTGCAGTACCGTAGAAACCCACCAGGAGACCCATTTTCGAAATTAACCCTTGTATTTCCAACACCTACCTGCCTAACAAATATCATGAACATCCATCCACAGCTTCTCGAGTTATGCTGTTTAAATCAAACACACTTACACTCACGGCCACTCCGCCATAGGAAAACCGAAAACATAACCTTCTGGCGAAGGTAATAACGAAACATACGTACACATGCACGTGCACACTTCAAAAAGGTTTGCCTTACACAGTCGTATCTAGATGTAAGTATGTGACGCACGATGCATTTCTGGGAGTCTGACGCCATACTTTGTACCGTGTACAACTGTCGTCCAATAAAGTTCTTCACCACCGACGCGATCCACTGCCCGTGGCTAATCGTCTTGCAAATTCCAGTCACGTTGTACAAGAGATATAGGACAGAGCATCGTGGAAACAACTTTAATTTTCTTCCTGAAAGCCTTTCATCAAAAATCCACTAATGAATAATCCGCGTACATGTAGTCGCAAGGGACATGAATTAAAAGACACTGTAATGAAAGAAGCCGCTTTCCTTTTCGCGCGACAGGCCAAATTCTATTCATTTAATATGATGGAAACTCTATTATTTACCACATAGTGTACCGATCTACTGAAGTCAAAGCGTCAGCACTTACATTCATCTACGGTTCGACAGCACATTCATCAATATGCTACAGGCTGACTTCTCATGACGGGTAATAAGACTCCTCATTCATTTTTGACATTTTTGATCCGTCATAAAATGTCAATCACAATTTCTTCAAAAGTGTTGGCATCATTTCTCAAGAAGGAAACAGCCTGCGTCAGAAACAGACGTAAAATGCACATTCTACCCAATGGCCATCTGTGTGTGTTTCGACAGTAGTCACGACTTTAATCATGTAAACACCCATATAGCTATATGTCTTGATTTAGAATTTGTGTAGAAAACGTTTCATCAGTAAAGACGACATAACAAAACATAACAGTTCATAAACACAATTGAAACGCACGGATCTTTGAATAGACACTAGAACAATGAAAGGCAGGCGTAGAGGCAATGAAAAAGCTGGACATAATTTACACAAGACACAATAAATAGACAAATAAAGAAGGAAAGGAAGAAAGAATGAAAACAAGGTAGGCGATAAAAACTATTGCACAACTACACAAACATGCTTACATGGCGACACACGCGCACTTCAGAGGCTAAACGTTTCACTTAGTAGCGCCCATAAATTAAACTGTTAAATTGAAAAGAGTCTGCTGATGTAAAAAAGGAGACTGCAAACAATAGTGTTGTCGCCAGAGAATAGACAGAATTCATGTTATTTATGTCTACAAACGTGTGACTGATATTACATTGAGGGGAACATCTAGCTGACATAGTACATGAAAACTGAACTGACTGATTGATTTCAATGCTCTTTGTATACAGTGGGAGATGTATCACTTCCGTAACTGCCCTTAACTACAAGGTAGTTCATTAGATCAGTTTCAAACTTTTCTGGCACAGCGGGATTAGGTTTATTTGTTGCTTTGTTGAGAGGAAAAGGATTGTACATTACGGGCCGGAAACCACCAAAGGCTTCGTTAGGAATCGGTATCACGCCACTGTATCATGTAATCAGCTGTCAAGAAAATCAATTCCTCAAAAGAATGGTTTAGGAATACTTGGCCCACGGATAGAAGATAAGATGACTGATGAGGTGTCAATGATATATTGACAAGTATTATGGTTGACGATCCGCGATAAAAGTATCTTCCGCAAAACAGAACACATTGAAATTATCTGGGTTTACAAATCATCTTGGTATTCTAAGAATCAGGCTGTTTTTATAATAACTTGTAAAGGTTTGAGGGTGACTCAACCAATTTTAAGATTTACTGTTTTTTTGTTGGTAGGAGGTAGCTAGGGAGAGATAGATTACATGGTCAAACTCCACATCATCAAAGTTTGAAACAACAAACACCCATCCATCTAGAGTTATATCTACGATGCTCGCCAGTTGTAAGTGGCAATTTTTGTGGAGACGTGACTGGAATTTTAAGGTAAGACCTCAAGTGAATGCGAGCCTCCGTACACTATTCACTACATGCCGCCTGCTGGGCACGAAGGGGCAACATGTTTCAGGAATAGGGATAATGTGTTCACCTCATTTACTACCTGCATAGTATTGGGACAATGTATCAAATTGGCACTGCCTTTCCTTACAATGAGAAGGATTAAGATCTGCTGTAGCAAAGGTGAGCGGAATGCTTAAGTGCTAATTAGTACGCAGGTTTTACGCCTAATAATTGAACTGATGATAGTGCATCGACATGAGTGTCAGGATCCAGTACACTATCTAGCTAAGTAAACCGTACAACGTACCCAAACCTCTCATCGTTGTAGGCTGTTGTTTCTATCCACAGCCTGCAGGTTGACCCAGAGCTTCACCGTGCATGTTATCGTGGGGATCTGGGCCTACGCCCTGGTCTGGACGGTCCCGCCGCTGTTCGGGTGGAGCTCGTACACTATGCAGCCGTTTGGTAAGGAGCTTGCCCTCCCCGTCTGGGGCACAATGATTAGCCTGGGTGCCATCCTATTTCTACCGGGGCTCCTACACTCGCTACCCTAGCCTGGGTGCCATCCTATTTCTACCGGGGCTCCTACATTCGCTACCCTAAATTTGTAGGTTAGCGAGTGTAGGAGCCCCGGTAGAAATAGGATGGCACCCAGGCTACACAATGATATTCACATCAGAAAAGTCAACATACACAAAGTCCAGAAGTACAAGCTTAGAGTGCGTTTAGAGTGTTTTCAATGTTGCTATAACGTTAGATGTTTTCAGCCTCGGCTCATATCCAAGGTGCACGGTGACGACCGAGGCTTCTGTAACACTTTTTACTTTTCTTGTTGTCTCTTGTCAACTTGACCTGAAAAAAACCCCCGTTGGTTTTGACAACATACAAATGAAAGTGCGGTATGTAAAAAGCATGGAAATGTCTGACCAAGTTATTTACTTTACATTCTCGATTCAAAATTAACCAGTATATCTGGCTACCACACGTCGACAAGAGGAAGCTTATGTAAATAGCATAGCGCTGGTGTCTGTGATTCACCGTAGT
The DNA here is from genome assembly GCF_035083965.1 of Branchiostoma lanceolatum. Taxonomy (NCBI): domain Eukaryota; kingdom Metazoa; phylum Chordata; class Leptocardii; order Amphioxiformes; family Branchiostomatidae; genus Branchiostoma; species Branchiostoma lanceolatum. Next base: position 20,836,329 of record NC_089724.1, on the reverse strand, counting down.
TAACTGCTGGCAAAATAAGTGATGTCCGTACTAAAAAAAAACGAGGTCATAACGTCTAACACGCGCTCCCTTAATTACACAAATAGTTTGTCTCTGCAGCGGAGATGTTTCCGTTCACACGTTCTCCGAGAAGATGAATGGTCAGAAGTTAGGCCGGTCGTGTCGGGCGAGAAGGGTCGAACATCAATAACACAATTACTTACAAGAAGAGTTACAGGAGACAGGTTGCGTGGTTTGCATTAGAAACCCTTCATTTGCAATGAATTCAGGCTTACGATAGAATCTTTCAAGTCTTTTTATTGCGAAATGGCATGAATAAAACATTCAACTAATCAAAGAAATTTAGGATGTTGCTCGCAGCCTGACCTGCCTGATTGGTTTTTAAGCAATAGGGATTGATCTGTCCATGGTTGCTTTATGTTAGACCCATTAGTGACTGTAAGTAGTTTGATTTCATGGTGTTTGACCTGGAAGGGTACGTCCTAGAAGAAAGGTGGGCTTAGCTTTAAAAGGAAACTAACGTTTAAAAGTGAAATTAGGTCTAGACAATTTGCACGGCACAGCATGATAAGTAAGACACAAGTTGTCGCACGAGTATGGCTTTCGAAAGTTTGGAAAAGTCAGAACTGATTTTGATAGCGTAAATTCACCATCACAGCGACAGATGGCGTATTTCTGCATGCCATTGTACTGAAATATCTGTACGTCCTTTCAGGAACGTCCTGTGCCATCGACTGGTATGTGGAGAATGTGTCTGATGCCCTGTACGTGTCCATGTGTCTGCTGGGGTGCTACGTTCTACACGTCATCGTCATGGTGTTCTGCTACATCCGGGTCATTCGGCGGATGGATTCCATGCGATTCGCCGCCCTGGCCAGCGAAGAGGCGCGACAAGTTGTGAAGAAGGACAAAAGGAAGAACATCATTGTAAGAATCACAAGCTTTCGTACTTCTGTCTGATAGAAAGCCAGTTTACCTGGCTTAGCATGAGGTGGACTAATCTAGGCTTTCAGAGCAATTCAGATGCTTCTCATTCCAAGAGACCTACCCTGAGAACTAAATGCCACCCCCACACAGTCAAGCAGACCTACCATCAGCGCTAAATACCATCCACACACAGGCAAACAGACCTGTCCCTGGTGCTGAATGCCATCCACACACAGGCAAACAGACCTGTCCCTGGTGCTGAATGCCATCCACACGCAGGCAAACAGACCTGTCCCTAGCGCTGAATGTCATCCACACACAGAGCTTTCCCTAGTCCTGAATGCCATCCACACACAGGCAAAAAGTCCTGTCCCTAGTGCTGAGTGCCATCCACACACAAATGTCAATAGACCCCATGTACTGGTACTCTTACGTGAAAGTATTCAGAATAGGTGCACTGGGTGATAATATACAAAGTGAGACGGGGTACATGGCACAAACTAAGAAAATGTTTGACTGAATAGAGGTAGTTTAAAAAAAAGACTAACAGGTTTAACGTTAGAGAGGTAATGCAGACATGTGAATCGCAGGTAACGAGTGTGCATTTACCATTAGACGTAATTGTCCTTCACCTCTCTTTTGCTCACAGATGTGTCTCTTCATGGTGGTGGCCTTCATCGCTGTGTGGACCCCATACGCCGTCTCCTCGACCTGGGCCATATTCCAGCGGCACCTACCGGTCATGGCCCTCTACATTCCCACCATGTGCGCCAAGTCGTCCTGCATGCTGAACCCCATCATCTACACTGCATTCAACCAGCGATTCCGCAAGGCGGCGCTGCGCGTCGTGAAGGGGGCCGCTGCCCACGCGCGGATCGTGCCAGTCGGCTGGGGCAGCCGAAATGACGCCGTCATGACGAGGGCGAGCACCTCCCGTCAGAACCGCTGTGAGGCGTACCTTCCCGAAGATATCAACATGGCAACGATTGTCTTCAGAGATAACTTGGTGTAAAACTGTTGGTAGAGGAAGAAAACATAATGGAATTTTGGGCCACTTCCAGCTTTCCTCTAAAACTCGTGTGCTTTCAAACAGCAGAGTATAACATGTAAATCCTAACTATATGACATTGGTGGAGATTTGCACTCTCAGGGTGGTTCTAAAGCATCTTTTGACTCAGCTTCAGATCTAGCCACATTTGTGACCGAATCTGACCTCGCCAGTCTAACTAAATGTCAAAGCTATCGGCTCTATTCACCGAGTCATGCTCCATGTAATGTTATATTCTATATATACCACGCTCTACATATAATATATACATGTATATATATAACGTTACATATATATGAATTCCATGTATGACCTCTGCCTCCAAGATATTTCTCTTGCATAAAAGAAATGTGCATTCAAAACGTAAGGCTGGTCCTTACATGTACAGCATGTCTGCTTCTATATTGTATGTCATGGCTAAGTATTTGAATATGTGCTGTTTGTGTACATATGTTCTAACATTCCATCAAGTGTATACATAATCAACTCTGATTGAATACCTCATGAATATGTACATAGATGTCAGTATTGATATGACGAATTGTGGAAAATACATTTCGTTTGAGCAGTGATGTTTTGTGATATGTAATAATGATTCGGACTGTATTCATGTTGACCTGATATCATGTAGGTGTTTGTACATGTAACTATATGCAGCAACCTTTAACCTATAAGTATTTTCAGCATATCGGCTATTACAGTTAATATTCAAGTAGTTGCAAGTGAATGCTACATGTCTTCTACACTTCTCACCAATGGATTTGCCCCAGTCCAAGATGTTCTGTAGATCAAGCTTAATTGTAAGAAAGGGCATTTACATGTGATATAATATTAACATAATCGTAGGCATACTCTCATTCCTACAATATCTATGTAGCATGAAGTCATCTTCAACAAGGCTCTTCAATTCTAGAGTTTATTATTCTGTCATTGATACATGCTTCAATTCTTTACTTTCAATACTTTCTGGTCTACTTAACATGAATGTCAACTCATAGTTACAGGCAGACTTGTAATTGTAGATGCTACTTAGGAATAAGCATACGGACCCACAAGGCTTACATAGTGTCCAGCTATCACACTTATTGTTGTATATATAACAGACCTTCTACAAGAAACATAAATATATGCCAACGCCTTAATTTCCCACTACTCTATAAATAATATTTTGCTTCTTTCATACTGTTTTCTGAAGTGCATATATGTCATATTCTTATTTTTCCTACTGGCAAGAAGAGCTAAAATAAATATATGCCAACACCTTAATTTCCCACTACTCTATAAATAATATTTTGCTTCTTTCATACTGTTTTCTGAAGTGCATATATGTCATATTCTTATTTTTCCAAGAAGAGCTGAAATAAATAGTCCATGATGACACAACAGACCTGTCTTCTCTGACAGATGTCTGATGTTTACAAACAAGTCTTTACTTTAAAGGCAGTATTTTGCTATTGAAACTTAACATGCTGCTTTGAAATCTGCTCTCAGCAGCAGCCTTTTGGCCCACAGCAGGATGACTCCTTGTCTAGTGGTCCTTCAAAAGGATTTGTCAGGACACCCTAAAGGGACATAATAGGTTCATCAGTGTAGCACAAGTTTGAACAAACAGCAACACTGACATGAGAAATACAGGCATCAGTGATACTCATCCATATGCATGATGTACTGTAATAACTGTATGCAATAGTCACCATACAAGCAGTAGCAAATGAAAGAGACATAATTGTGAACTTGGACAGTTTCATCAAAATCACTCATCTTTTGTAACATGTAGCATATCAAATCCACATGCAAGCTAACAGATAAATTGATGAGTTGAGAACCCACCCTTCAGGTAATGCTGTTTTTACCTTGGCACCAAATCTTTAGGCAATTCTATAATTATTCTTACCTTCAAAACTTCAGGTAAATCTGTTCTTACCTTGACTCCAAACTGTTATGCAATGTTCCTCTTACCTTGGCCCCTGGACAGCACAGTTCTGGGTCTGCCTTGGTCTTCTTACTGGCAGGTCTGACAGTAAAGTCATCAGCAAATCTGGACTCTTGGAGGATGGCCGACAACTCAGGGTCTACCTCTACAATGTCTCCTTCCTGCACAGACAACCATATAAGATCAGCAAAATATGCCTTAAGTGCTCTAGTCTTGACCTGGCAATAAATGGTAATAAAGTTATCTATAAGTTTTGGCAGTACACTCAAATGCAACAGGAGCTGCCTGAATTACTATGTACTAAAACCCACCTAGTTTTGTCCTTAAAACTGAAAATGTTTTCTTAGATTTTTTTTGATTTTAACATCCTTCTGTAGGAATCTCTTTTTTTTTTACAATGTGGTAGATCAAGTAAGAGGAAAACAATGCTCTACATAGGTATATATGATACAATGGCAATGATACAGGAGCAATAGCATTATGGTCAACCAAGGAGGTTATACAGACCTTGGGTCAACTAAACTCAAGTTGGCAAACTCTTTGCACCAAGAACTAGTATGTTCATTTGTAGGATTATCTTTTCAATTTCGAAAAAGGACACCAAACAATTATGTCATGGCTACATATACATATATATATTACTATCAACCAAGAAGTGCATATACTTTATTTACTAAGATGAAAGAATCCCAGCAGGACACAAACCTGGAAGGTGTACTGTGCATCAAACTTGAGGCTTGCCTCATGCCCAGTGACAGAGCCGTTGTATACAACTTGTGCTGCCTCCTTGCTGGTGTTCTGCGGAAGCTTGAACAGTCGGTACGTCACTGATACAAACTTGATGTCCCCTGGAGATAACAAGCACTATGATCAGTAACAGATCATACTGTGTAAGAGTTATTTTCCATAGACAAGTAGACAGGCCTGGCCCTGGTGCTGAACACCGCTGACACAGACAAGTAAACAGGCCTATGTCTGGTGCTGAACACCATTGACACACACAAGTAAATAGGCCTGTCCCTGGTGCTGAGCACCATTGACAACACACACAAGTAAACAGGCCTGTCCTTGGTGCTGAACACCATCCACCCACACAGACAAGTAAACAGGCCTGTCCCTGGTGCTGAACACCATCCACCCACACAGACACACAGACACACACAGACACACACAGACACACACACACACACAAATTTCTTTGGTGTAAACTTTCTTGTGTAAATCAGATGTTTTGATGACCCTACCCTTTCCACCCCCCTTCATACTTTTTGGTCTCACCTACGAGGTCCTTCATGGGCTTGTTGTCGTCCAGATTCACCAGCCCTGCACTGACCAGTCTGGGTGTGCAGAAACCCACCTCCTTAGCCAGAGTGACCAGGTCCTCCCACCACAGGGCACCAGCGAGGCACTCACCTGGACATCAGGGAAACCAATGGGACAATCACATGAATGCAGTTCTCCTTGTAATTGTAGTTCATAAAAACCTCCCTGACCAGTCTGTTGGTCCTTCCATTCATCTGTTAACCTGTCTGTTCATCTGTCAATCCACCCATCTATCCAACCCTCCATCTAATGGTTTTCTAAGTTATGACAAGGTATGTAAACATTTACCTACCTACTCACTCCGAACAAATCTTTTTGTCCACAATAAGCATTAGACAATCAAACATTTAACTGGATGACTGACCCCACATGACCTTGTCCTTCCTGATATGTTCAGGCACGTCCCTGTCAGCGTATATGTCACTGAAGTACAGCTCCCCTCCAAGCTGGCAAGCAAGAACAAAAACATTGGTTAACATTACACACGTTTTCCTCCATTCCAGGAGAGACCATATGAAAAAAGCCATTTTTTGTCAATCATAAATTGAAAGAAACTTTACACAAATAAGACTGACACATCTGCAATGGCAAACAAATGCATACCTACTCTACAATCTGAGCCAGGTACATCTATGATAATATCTACATGCAGGAGAAAAATACATGGTGCATTTCAGTTTAATACAAACATCACTGCCAACATCTGTGTCACCCATTCTAACGTTTTCCATAGAAGCAATAAATGCTTACATGTATATATATCCTAAACGTTCAGTCCTGTATAAAATTCAGAACACAATGTACGTATGCTCTGATCCTTGAAACAAAGCCACACACAAGGCAAAACTAGTTGGTGTGGGCTTGAATAAAGTTCTAAATGGGAACTATGCGGCTACAGCGTTTTTTCTGAAGATGTAGTGTGGGTGTGTACGGCTGGCTTAAGTTTCTCCAACTACTATTTGCCTACTTAACTGTCCTGTCCTGTTACCTTGAGGACCCTGTATCCTTCCCTCAGGACTGCTGCCTTGTCTGGAGACAGGTTCACCACACAGTTGGACACGATGATGTCGAAGGTGTTGTCCTCCAGCCCAGCCTCTCCCAGCTTCTCAATGTAACCCTTCACAAAGTCTGTGTTTGGTTTGGAGTAGCCAAACTTGTCCCGGTGGTAGTCCACATACTCTCTGGCAACATCAAGCTGAACATGGGAGGGATAAAACGGTGCATTTCAAACTGCAGTTACAAAAGCTTTGGTGGCTGCAAAGATGACGAGACTTAGGGTATCTTAAAATTCCTTGATTTTATAAGCAGAGAGACAAATACAAAAAAAAATCCTGCTGATTCTTTGAGGGAATGTTGATGGAAGCTTAGAGCAAATGTAGACCTTTATCTACAGCCAAAAGTTAAGAAAATTTGGTAAATTCATCCTGTTGTGTCAGAAAGCAGTTCAATGATTATGATTGGAGAGTCACAGTCAATGATGGTTTCATGTTCTTCAATAATAATAGTTTATTGCAAATTCATGCCCGTAGGCTAATTGCATGTTGACAACAATGTCGAAATACAAATGTAAGGTAAAACAAAGGTAACGGGGGGCGCCCGTACATCGCACGCGCCCTAACATCGCACGGATTTTTTACTGATCTTATTTTGCATAAGTACGCGGTGTTTGTGTCCAATGACTAAGCTGATAAGGAAGGTAAATAACCCAAGTTCATGCACATAATTGTCATTTACATTCAAAACATATGTGTACATATTCATTTCTTGTTTTGTCGAAAAGTAGTATTTTGACAATAATGATGGTAGCGCTATGTAGAGGGTCACTGCGTAGCTAGACGGCCCGGCACCTAAATATACGACCTGTGCCAAGCAGATACATAAGTCACACAGCTATCATATACATAAGAAAAATAACTTCATAAAACACTAAAAATTTGGGTCTTTAAGTGTTTGTTGAGAAGAAAACCGACCAAAGAAAAACAACGTAAACATTGCTGTCGTCTGACGACGTTGTTTTCCCGCCATTTTTGGGGGCCGCGATGGTGGCGAAACGATTCAACGCACAGTTTTGTTACGCTCTAACATGTGATTGGTACCGTCTATGAAAAGGAAACTGAATACAGAGATGGCGAATATATTTCCCAATAAGTAGACGGAGTATTGTTGATGTAAGCGGTGTCGTTTTTTTGTAATGATTTCGTAAGTCGGGCCACATTCAATATGTACGTCGGGCCGCGTAGTAGCCTATTTCCCGTGGAAACATGAGCTGGGATGCGCTAGATATAGCCCTTCTCACATGACGTGAGAAGTGCACACAGTCAAAATTTTCCGGTCAAAAGAAAGCTAGAATATAGCAGACTTCAAGCCTTATTTACATTTCCCAAACTTCATCACCAACTTCCGAAGAGAGCAAAATTACCAAAGCGTAGTAAGTTAGGCACACTATCTGGCGTAGCACTAAATCAGTAGGTACATTCGTGAAAACGTCTCACAGCGTCTTCCGCATGTAACGCGGAGCATAAAGGGCCCATGAACAGCATAAATACATTTCTTGTCCAAGTATGGTCTTCAGATGGATGTGTTCAAAATTCATTCATTAAAACATGACCATTCTCTGGCAACCAGCAATGGAGCGCCGTGAGTTCCAGCGCGTAAAAAAACGTCCGATGGTTGGGCACCCCCCGTTATACATGAATACAAAATCATTCTATATTGCTATTCTACAGTAAGTTTCTATATCTACGGTACTAATGCGGGGTTTGATTTCTTCTCAATTGTGTTTCGATTGCCAGGAGAAGACAGCTGTTTTACACCAAAAAGCTTCACCTTTAAGTCCACTCCACCAAAGACCTGTTCTACGATGTGATGTATGGATAGCTGCAGCAGATGTGCTGTAGTACCTTTCCCTAGACCTGTAATGTTTTTGAAAATCCACTGAAAGATGCAAACAGATCCTGGGAAATAATTCTCATTTTACCCAATTTTAACTGTTTGTAGCCCTACTTGTTGTAATGATGTTTGATGGTCTTGTAGTGTTTCTCCTTAACTGTACCTGTTCATCTGTCATATCTATGCCGGTGACATGGCCCTTCTCCCCGACCAGTTTGGCAAGAGCGAAGCAGTCATGGCCGGTTCCACTCCCCAAGTCTAACACACGGGCACCTTCCAGACACTCAGGCACCACCAGTCCACAGCCGTAGTACCTACCAGGGGGAAGGAATCAGTGTGTTAACAACTGACTACTGAGTTTAACGAACCAATGTTATGTTATGTTCTGTTAAATCTTTAGAAATAAAGTGGTATAATCCTTCCACATACACGGCATCACACAAAAACCTACCCACCTACCAAAAATCAATCCAGGCATTCTCGAATTATTGTGTTCACAGACAGACAGACAGACACACACACATGAATGCTGTGCAAAATATAACCTTCTCAGCGAAGGTAAAAATTATCAAACAAACAAAAAACAAACAAACAGAAAAGATGTATTATTTTCCTGACCTGGCGGCTACTTCAGGATGGACTGCAGACAGTGCCTGTTTGACATGCGACGGTATTTTGGATGGCATCATGAGGCATGCCTTGGTCTCCAGGTCTTTCTGAGACTTCACCTTCTTCCCATAGTACTCCTTCACCTCATCATGGATCTTGTCTCCTTCAGCTGAGGAATAATTTCAGTTTTTCTTTTCAGCTGATGGTATCAAAATGCTTGTTTCATACACATCAGTCAACAAGAGATACAACTTATTACAAGGTAATTATCTTTTTGTGATGCATTTGAATTCATGAGGAACTTGCTGTATATGTTACTTAAGTGCCTGGATCTTACCTTGTCCAGTTGTACTGCAGCCATCCTGTGTGTTACAGCAACTCGACATGGTGCTACACAATGGTCTGTCCTTAATGGTGTTTTCTGCTCAGAATGAAGCTTCATTGAAATAACAAAAACACTGGTCAGTGATCACTGTGAGTCATTACACATGTAGCTAAATCATGGAAGTAAATACTAGAATAAGCGCTTTCATAGATTCGAGTACGCATGTGCACTGTCAAAGGCAGGGCTGCCTCCAGCTTGAAATTTTTTTCCGTCCCACTCATTGTTTGAGATCAAATGTTTTAATTTTCGTTGATTGATCTGTAATCTAAGCCTAGAAAAATGTATTTCCATCAATTTTATGTTATGAAGTTCCCATTTTTGGGACGGACAGGGTGACATTTCCTTCCGTCCCAACAAGCAAATTTCCGTCCTGGGACGGAGGGAGGGACGGGTCCTGGAGACAGCCCTGGTCAAAGGTGAATGCCCCTGGCTTGTAAACAGTTCTCATTTCCACATTGTCTCGATTTGCATATAACAATGCCAAGAAAGGTTTTGTTTACGTCTAGGGATCTTTTTGTTGCATACCCGGTAAATCGCTGAATGGTGCAACTCACCAGGTTTGTACTGCAGAGTACAAGCTGCGTATCCAGCGGATTTATTTGATCCACTCACACCAGGAAGGACCCCTACTCTTTTTAATGAGTGTGGTGGCTTCTTTTACAATTACATGCTCGAGGTGTGGCTCTCCTCAAACACGGGACCTGCATTTAACGTCCTATCCGAGGGACATCCCTAACTGAAATTTACTAGTAGGGTACTCATTTACACCTGAGCGAAGTGAAGAAATTTGTGTTATGTGCCTTTCCCATTAGGGCACAACATCAATGGGACAAGTCAGGGGGCCTCTGGAACCGAACCCATGACCTCTGGGTTCTGGGCCAAACACCCTGCCACGAGTACTGCTCAACCGTCTCAGGGGCCTTCACGGTTTCACCCTTGACACAGCAAATCCGAAAGGCTACATCTTACCAAGGACATTATAATGTCAATGCTCCAACAAAGCTGCTGTTTTACTGAGGGGATACCGGATAGTGAACAGGCTCTACCAGTTGAAATTGCCTTGGGCCATGACAGGCTCGAGCTCGCGAATTTTGGCATAGCCTGGATGCCAGACCCCCAAACTCTAAAATATCTGGGGGTCTGGCATCCAGGCTAATTAATATTTTGGCACGATTTTGCAAACTTGTATCATGAACTCGTAATCGTGATTGACGTACATTCACAAAAAAAGCACTGTACTGATCATGACAAGCAAATCATTTCAACACTGCTGAGTTTGACAAATCCCACAGCGTCACACTCATGATCACACACATGCAACGTGCGATAGCTAGGACCCCCCTCCCCCTTGTATACGTATGTTCGATGGGTCACTAAAAAGCTCACTGAATACATCAATACAGCTGTACTTTAGTATGTTCCTTACAATGGCTAAAACACGGACATAAGGTGTTTGCTGTTTGCAAACACTTCGCTCTTTGGTTTGTTTTGAACACGCATAAACTTATTTACCTGTTCGATGCCTCCTCACTCTCGTCGGATACCGGATGCAGTCAGCTGTAAATGATTTGCCATACATAATGATGTTTTGTATTACTCCGCTAGTCGAAATAGTTCTCAAGCAGAAGTTTTTCTATCAAAGAGAATAACTCAAGAAGGGGTTGATCATCTCCGTGATTTTTTTATGTATAGATAGCCTAATAGTATGTGATGATTTTTCCCAAGGATGTGTAACATCAAAGTCTCCCCCCTCTCAACGAATAGAACAGCCCATAAAACATGGCTGCGCCCATGGACACAACGCCACATGAGTCTGGAGCACCGATGGATATTACTGGTGTAGAAATCGTCCAAGATCCAATTAAGGTTCATATTTATGTGTTACAAATATGAGGCCCATATTTCAACTGGTTGTCAGTCCGCTTTGGATACGGACTCATCAGGGGTTTATGTGTTTGTTGAATTAAGTGGGAGGGGGGCGGGCAGACCTCTTCAGGTACGGAATTATAGTTTATTGCAAGGGAACATGTAGGGTAAAAATCATAGAAGTGGAAGACACATATAAACTGTGGGTTTGGAGTTGTAGGGCACCGTTCTCATGCATGTCAGAACTTTTGTTTTCTTGTACATGTTACTTTATAGGTATAATATTGTAAGTTACCACTTACAGGCCGACTCAAGGAGGAGACGGGACAAGGATTCAACGGAACTCTTGTGTATATTTGTAGGCAGGTCCTTGAAGTACATGTGCTATTTCACCTCTGACCCCCGGGTCATACCATTCGGACCCGGGGTATATTTATGGACTCTACATGCTTCCCCCCTACGAGGAATGAACTTCTCCTGAAGTTATAGCGAACTAAATACTAAATACTTTGAATAATACTTAAACAAACAAACGGGCTAATGCTTCGTGGGGACGGTACATTAGACGGTACATTAGTATAACAACTTTATAACTGTATGTTACCATATATAACTGTATAAAGCTAAAGATAACTTAGAATGTTGAGTAGAATGACTTTGTCCGAAGACAAATTGTGCACTGTCGATTAACTAATTGTCCGCATATTCAGTCCAAGGACAAATTGTGCACTGACGAATAACTTATTGTCCGCATAGTCAGTCCAAGAATCGGGAAGGCAGTCGTATTTGACGACCTCTCCGAGTGGTCACTGATGTCAGCGTCGAAGTGGCCCCCTGAGACTGCGGTTCGGGCTGCGTGGTCGCTGGTGCCTGCATCGGAGTGGCGCCCTGGGACTGCGGTTCGGACCTCGTGGTCGCTGGTGCCTGCATCGGAGTGGCGCCCTGGGACTGCAGCTCGGGGGGGTGGGCGCGCCGACCCGGTGGTGCAACATTTGTGTTGGAATGACATTTCTTTAGTCTATTGAAGTGCACTACTTGGTGTTTACCGTTGTCGTCTCGTAACTTGTATGTAACCCCTGGCTCGAGTCGTTTTACAACCGTGTATGGGCCCTTCCACCTGGGTTTTAGTTTTTGTCGCACGGTGGTGGGGTCATGAAGCCAGACCCTGTCTCCCTCCTGATAGGCTCTGTGCGACACCTTGGCGTCATATGCCAACTTTTGTTTCTGGCCCGCCAATCGAGTGTTCTGTCGCACCTCCTTAAAGGCCGTCCGGAGACTGGTCGTTAACTTCCGAGCATAGGACATTGTTGAGGGGGTAGTTGGCGATGCTTGTGGGGTCGGACCGAGTATCACGTCTGCTGGCAGGTTTGCTTCCCTCCCGTGGGTAAGGAAAAAGGGTGTGTAACCTGTTGAGGCATGCACCGCAGTGTTGTAAGCGAGTAAGACGTGCGGGAGGTGGTCATCCCAGTCATCACCGGTGGTAGAGACGTATTTGGACAACATGTCTTTCAATGTTCTGTTGAAACGTTCCACAAGACCGTCTCCTTGTGGATGGTAAGGGGTAGTCCGGCTCTTGTCTATGCCAAGAGCGTCGTATAGCGCTCGCATGGTGGCTGCTTCGAATTGGCGTCCCTGGTCCGAATGGAGACTCCTCGGAACGCCATGCTCACGGATGTATTCTTTGAAAATGGTGTGGGCCACTGTTGAGGCATCCTGGCGCATGAGAGGGTATGCATTAACGAATTTCGTGTAGAAGTCTTGCAGGACAAGGCAATAACGATTTCCACTTTTCGAGGTGGGCAGCTCCGTGAGGTCCATTGCTACCTTGTCGAAGGGGCGAAGGGCCTGAATTGGTTTTAGGGGTGCCCGTGCTGCTGGCGTTGGTGTTGTCCTTTTGGCGCATTGAACACACGCCCTACACCACTTTTTTACCTCCTGAGTCATCCCAGGCCAATAGAAGCGTATCAGGGATCTCCCTAAAGGATGGAACAGTGGCGCTCCTCCATCCTGTTCTTATCCCAGCTCCATTCTGTTGATTTTCAAAGTTAGGGTATTTCTGCCAATATTTCCCCAGCAAAGTCTGTAATTTTGTTTAAAACTTGAGATTTCATTAATTGTACTAGACAAGATGCAAAGCTGAAGTTGCAGGAAATGACTTCCATTTGTGTTTGCAAAAGGCAAAATGCAACAGCTAATCTCCTCTTGACCAGTGCGCCACCTCCAGACCTCCCCCCTTGCACACACAAATCCTGTTCTTGGCACCCTTCCCCCATCCTGTTCTATATTTCTGGGGAGATCCCTGCGTATGTATACCCGTTGAAGGGTCTTGGCTGGTCCCAGGTGGCCAGAGAGAGGTCTGTTGTGTAGCTCTCTTAGGATGGCAGGCACTAATGCCTTGGGTGCAATCCGCTGGTGTAGTAGACGAGACGCGGGCCTCCATCGGCGGTATAGTATACCGCCCTTGACAGTCAAGTTAGGATACTGGTGCCACAGGGACTTTAAGTAGCGTCCTCTGTGCTGAATGGCATTGAAAGAAGGTCGGCCCCGTCGACCGCATTTCCACTGTAGGACTTCCGATATGTCAGGGTCTGCTTCTTGTGCTTGACGCAGATTATCGGACGACAGGGACTGTCCAACTGAAGTGTCAACTGACGAGTTGGTTGACGTTGCTGGTTGCTGGTCAACCGCTGCGATTGTGGTTGTCAGTGGCTCAGTTGTGGAAATGTTTCCTGCTGCGGCCGCAAGCGATGTGGGTGGCTCACCTGCAGGCAGGCTGGGATGCTGCTCTGGCCCCATGCGTTGCCGTGCTATTACCTTTGGATCCGTTTGGTCTGGGTCCTTGTCGGCAAGGGGAATGGTCGCCTGAGAGCTGGTGTCTCTCTCTATTGGAGGGCGGCGAGACATGGCATCCGCATTGCAGTGAGACTTTCCGGGCCGGTAGACGATGCTAAACTGATAGGTGGAAAGCTCAACGGCCCATCTTGTACGTCGGCCAGTGGGGTCGTTGGCAATAAGCTTAGGGCTCAGGCCACCGACGAGTGGCTTGTGATCGGTGACAACAGTAAACGTATGTCCAGCCAAGTAGGAGCTGTAATGGCGAACACTCCAGACGATGGCCCATAGCTCTCTGTCATATGTAGACCAGTTACGCTCCTGTTTGGTGAGAGTTTTGCTGGCGTAGGAGATCACTCGTTCCCCTGCTGGATCCGGATGAGTCAAGACAGCCCCCACAGCCGCGTTTGAGGCATCTGTGTATAATGTGAGAGGGCGATGGAAGTCCGGGTATGCCAACACTGGCGGGGTAACGAGGGCTTCTCGCAAGGAGTCAAATGCTGCTTGACAGGCATTGGTCCAGCAGAATGTAGCGTTCTTCCTCGTCAATGCAACCAAGGGGTCTGCGATGTGGGCAAAATTCTGGATGAATTTCCTGTAGTAAGATGCCAGGCCCAGAAAAGCCCTGATCTCAGCTGTAGATGTTGGGGTTGGCCAGTTCTTGACTTTCTCCGTGTTGGCCGGGTCGGGTTGGATTCCTCGTTTAGAGACAACATGGCCGAGGAAACGGACTTGCGGTCGTGCGAACTGGCATTTCTTGGGGTTGAGCTTAAGGTTGGCTGCACGACAGCGTTGAAAGATCTCTTCCAAGGTAGCCAAGTGTTCTGGGAAGGTGCGTGAGAACACAATGATGTCGTCCAAGTATGCTAAGCAGGAGCGCCAGTCTAGCCCAGCGAGGAGAAGCTCCATCAGGCGTTGAAAAGTCGATGGCGCATTCGTAAGTCCGAAGGCCATAACCTTGAACTGGAAGAGGCCGCGTCCTGTCGTGAATGCTGACTTTTCACGGTCATCAGGGTCAAGGTCAACTTGCCAGTAACCTGAGGTCATGTCCAGTGTGGTGAAGAATGCGGCACCGGACAATGCGTCGATAACATCATCAGTCCTGGGTAGGGGATGTGCATCTTTGATTGTTGCCTGATTCAATTTGCGGTAATCAACGCAGAAACGAAATGAGCCATCCTTTTTCCGGGCTAGCACCACCGGAGAGGACCATGGGCTGTTGCTTGGCTCGATAACATCGTCTGCGAGCATGGCCTCCACTTGTCGATGGATTTCTGCTTGGCGGTGGATGGGCGTACGGTGAGGTCGTTGTTTGATAGGCGGGCTGTCCCCGGTGAGGATCCGGTGAGAAGTCAGGTTAGTACGGCCCCTATCCCTAGGGCAAGTGCTGAAGACATCAGAGTAAGTGTCTACCAGCTTTTGCAGTTGCTCTGTCTGCATTGGGGAGAGATCTGAGTGCTGGAGATTGAGGGGCGGAGGTGTTGGGGCCGGTGTGGGAGGGGATGGGCCTAAATAGTCTGCGATGTCATCATCCTCCAGGGCCCAGAAGGAGCCCATGGGTGTGTCTGGGTGTAGTGTAATAGGTTTGTCGGTGGTGTTGGTGACCTCGGCATACGACTTGGCATGGTCGGCTGCCGCGACTGTCCGTGCTACGGCCAAACCCCTGTCCTCGTAGCTACGTGGCTCGAGCAAGCCGACGAAGTTGTGGGGCGTGGTGCCAGTGGAGTTCCGAGGTGTTAGGGACAATGGAACAGCCATGACTGCGCGAGGCGGAATAGTGGTGATTCGGCAGACAGATGCATGACAGAGTCGTGGGACGAGTTCAGTTGTCGTTAGCAAGGGCACCGTTGTATCCCCTATGGTAAGTATTCCCTGTCCGGTATCGAGGACAACGTGGTTCTCAGTGCAGAAGTCCCAGCCGAGAATGGCTGGCTGGTCACTTCCCCGGACAACGTGCACTGGATGGGTGGTTTCATAGTTGCCCAGGCGGAGGTGAACCTCTAAAACACCAAGCACATCCAGTGGATGGCCAGTCACAGATTTGGCGGGAGTTACCATGGGAGTAAGGGAGGACTGGCGTAGAGAAGGAATGGTGTCGCGAAGGTCTTCCCCGATAAGGGATATGGCTGATCCCGTGTCAATGAGAACTTGTGTAGAATGTCCATCAAGGATGGCTGTGGTAGAAGATGTGTGGGCCTTGGAACGTTCTACTGGCGGTCGGCCCGTCGAGCCAGCAGTCTGTCGTTTCCCTGGTTGTGTGGGGATGAGAAGCGGACTGAGCGTGGTGAGCGAGAGCGGCGATCAGGTGATCGAGATGGCGAGCGTGGACGATTGTCGTATGATCCCGTTGGCCTGTACGGAGAACGAGAGCGAGGGGCTGGGGATGAGTACGGAGAACGAGAGCGAGGGGCCGGGGATGAGTACTGAGAACGAGAGCAAGGAGCTGGGGATGACAGCTGCTGGCTCTGCAGTAGGTCTGTGAGCTGGCGCACCTGTTGGGCCAAGTCAGCCACTTCAGCCTCGAGGTGATCCTGGCGGCGCTGTTGGATGGCATTAATGCCACACTCTGGTGAGGAACCGGTACGCTGTTGGACCGCCAGCACTGCTTGCTCATGTAGTGTTGCGACATCCACTGCTTTCTGCAAGGTAGGGGGATTTGCCTCAACTACACGCTGCAGTGTATCCGCATCTAGACCATTGATAAAGTGGGTTAGCGTCATGCCCTTGATGGCAACCGCGTCGCAACCTTTGTAGGCGCGTTGCACCAGCCGTTCCAGTTCTGCAGCAAACACGGTAAAGGTCTCACCAGGTTGACGTTTGCGGGATGCCAGCTGGTGCTGGAATGTGAACAAGAAACGGTCCTGTGAGAAGGCATGAGACAACGCTTCATGAGCTTGGGAGTAGTCTTCTTGGACGGAGCGAGGCAGGCTGATGAAGTATGTGAACGCCGCCCCATCTAGAAAGGTTGGGAACACCTTTGAACATGCGTTGTAGTCATAGCTCTGAG
The DNA here is from genome assembly GCF_035083965.1 of Branchiostoma lanceolatum. Lineage (NCBI taxonomy): Eukaryota > Metazoa > Chordata > Leptocardii > Amphioxiformes > Branchiostomatidae > Branchiostoma > Branchiostoma lanceolatum. The sequence continues at coordinate 20,819,510 of NC_089724.1, read as the reverse complement.
ATACCGTACGTGTAGAGATAGAACTTGTGGTGCCAAACTGCATAGTCCTCCTCTCCCTCACCCCTAAAACGGGGGGGTAAATGTGTTTTGCAGTGGGTCTGTGGTTGTACTGGCATGTATCCAGGGGAAAACTGTGGTGGGAGACCATACGTTTGGGCTGCAGTGGCCCCATGCTGGACGGTAGGCCCAGGGCCGAATTCCGTGGGAAACTGCTGTGGAGGGCCCTTGCTGGCTGCCTGGCTGTGGGGAAATGAGGATGGAGCAGTCGGTGCATACATGGATGAGGGTGGTGGCCGCTGCACTGAGGTAGTCTTTGGACGGACTGATGGTGGGAGACCCACGTCTGGGTTGGGGAGGGCAGACATGGATGCTCCCGTACCAACTGCTGACTGTGGAATTGGTTGGAATGCTACTGTAGGGTGGGAAATCATCGAAGATGGTACAGAATAGGTAACGGGAGGCGCAGCGTACATGTAGGTAGAAGACGTGAACGGATATGTAGTACCTGACTCCGGGTCTTTGAACGTTGGCTCCATTGTTCAGTCGGTGGTAGGTGGGGTGGGAGGGGGGCGAGGAGAAGTCGGTGTGTAAAAAAATGTCCTCTGAGTACGTGGAAGGGCTGGAACGCCGGTGACGTTGGCTCGAAGTTATCCCACCGCTGCCGCCAATGTAAGTTACCACTTACAGGCCGACTCAAGGAGGAGACGGGACAAGGATTCAACGGAACTCTTGTGTATATTTGTAGGCAGGTCCTTGAAGTACATGTGCTATTTCACCTCTGACCCCCGGGTCATACCATTCGGACCCGGGGTATATTTATGGACTCTACAATATAATAAATCATGTTTTTATTTACTTTCAGGGAAAATGCCTCAATGCCACAAGATCTTTCAAGGAGGGAGAGATCATTTTCAGGGAGAAACCCATAGTATCCTGCCAGTTTTTATGGAATGCAATGTATAAATACACTGGTATGTTAAGTCCACAGACAAGTACACCAAAAGTAGTTACTCAAGCAACTGGATAAAATTTTGTCCAGTTACTTGAGTAACTTATATCCTGGATGTCCAATCTTCACAAACAGTACTTGTTTTTATCTTTGCTCAAATTGAATGTTGGCAATAAGGAGGTTCATGAATCTTAAGTATGCATCCGCAAGGTCAAAGGTGAACATCAGACATAATCAAAACACGTCTGACATTATGATGCAAACAGACGGATGGAGTCTGGGCATGTATAAAGCATGGGTGAGTCAAGTACTGTTTACGAGTAAGGGGCCTTCACCTTTGAAATTGCACATGCTTACTTAGAGTCGTGAACCTCCTTATTGTATTACATGAGCCCACAGCAGGTTTGATTACAGTCATTCTCTCTTTTGCATGTACATGTGTCATACTGAAGAAGTGGTCATGGTTTCATCGCAGGCTGGAAATACCCACCTGCTGCCTGCAATTTCCAGATGGAAAAAAATGTAGGCAGCTTTTGAGTTACGCTGGCTGCATAGATATGGGATATATCACAGAAAATATTTTACGCCCTAGCCTGGATGTCATCAGATTTACTATTGCTAATGCTATACTCGCTTCCCTAAAAACATTAGCACCAAAGCAAAAAGGCTTCAACATAATTTTAGGGTAGTGAGTATGGAAGCCGCGGTAGTAAATCGGATGGCACTCAGGCTATTGAACTAATTGACTTTATTGGGATCCACCATTAGCAATTCAAGCCCTATGTTACTTTAGAAATGCAACACTCCTATAAGTAGGCTGCCAGTAGTGTTTAGATTACGAAGTTTTTTTTATGAGGGCATAATATAACTTTGGACTGTAAGAAAAAATCTAATGGAATACATTTATCTAAGATAAAAAATTTGAGCTTGCAGACTTGATCCTTCCAATGATTCTGAAGTATTTGTTATTCTATAAGTGAAAGGAGGTTATGAAGATTAATGAGAGCTGTTTGTCTACCCTCCAGCATGTGACCACTGCATGCGCTCCATGGAGACAGCAGAGGCCATGAGCAGACGGCTGGCCAACACTCCCAGTCTGGTGCTGCCCTTCCCACAATGCTGTGCTGTCAGACAAGAGGAGCATGTTACATGTCCTCACTGTCAGGTGGTCTTACTTGAATAAACAAATGGATGAATGAATGAATGTATGAACAAAATTGTCTATCCCTATCCCTAACTTATCCACATATTCCATTTGTGCAACATATACGTACTCTGCTATGACAAAATAGAGTAATTATAAAACAACTCTGCTATGACAAAATAGAGTAATGATAAAACAACTCTGCTATGACAAAATAGAGTAATTATAAAACAGAGTCACTTAAAAGCATATATATATTAACATGTAAATCCCCAGGTGGTATACTGTAGTGAGAGTTGCAGACAGGAAGGCTGGAACAAGTACCACAGGGTTCTGTGTCTGGGACCTTCTGTTAATGACTTGGAGCATCCTATCAACAAACTAGCAGAAACCTGGAGGTACCAACCACCAGTTTCAAACAAAGACTGACTTTTTCTTACATTGCACAGTCTTGGATTTAAATGCTCACTTTAACTAGTTTAAGTATGGATGTTTTGATAAAAATAGAATGTGTGTCTTGATAGAATTACTACGGAAGTGTGGAAGACTGAAATTTGTTGTAGCTCCTTTGGGTTGTATGTTTGCTTTGTTTGTATTGCATACCCGGTTTTGCTTTGTTTGTATTGCATACCCGGTAAACTGCCTCAGGCTTTGAAAGTTTTGTATTATTTTTTGACTGTTGTAAGATATTGTTGTGTAGATTTGAAAATTCCTATTTCCATGTAGAAACATACACTACCCTCCGGAAACTGCCAGTATCATGATGATTGCCAGAATGATAGCCATGGTCAAACAGGTATATTTTCCTTAGTTAGAATCTTGCTATTCTATCTTGTAGTAGTACATACATGTATTATATCTAATCCAAAGTACAAGGTATGAAAATTTGGTAGCTATATGATATAGCTTTTAGTAGTTTGATATAAGTAGCCAGTAGTATTTTATTTTTGCCTTACATTGTACCTGTTACAATAAACTTTGACTTGACTTGACTTGTGTTTGATGTAATTACCATGTTTTACGTAGTTGTGTGAAGACCTAAGTATTCTTGAAAGGTTTACCAGATTAAAGTTTATCTGAATGTATGTTTTATGATTTGGTTTATTTGTATGAAGACAGCAGACAGGGACGACCTTCTGCAAACCTTCTCTGGTTTCTGTCAGGCCACGACTGACCAGGAGGAACTCATGTCACACAAACTATTAGGAGCAGAATTCCAGGTGTGCCATTGTTTTTTTTGCAGCTTACTGTCTTCATTCAGCTTTCCCTGCATACCACTTAAGCTTCTGAATAGTAGAAGAGCTATGAAACCTTTGCATTGCACCTCCATACTTATTTTTTTTCCTTGGTGAATTTTTAGGATCAGCTGGAACTTCTTCGAGGACTAATGGTTGAAGCACTGTATGAGGAAAATTTGGATCAGGTGAGCTAAAAAAGATACTGGAAGCATTATAAACTCAGCACCATTAACTATGGCATAAAATCATAGTGCGGCATCCATCCCTATTTCCTCTCTGTGGTAGCTCCATCGATATCAGTACCCATTACCCTATCCATGCCAGTACCCATTCAAAAATATGCTATGGGTTCTGATTAGACAGGGGTAGCTAAATATGGTTGGATTTGAGATACATTTGTACCAGGCTAGTAAAATCAAAGAAAGTTTCTAATCCCTGCACGATCAAGCAAAACTGCAAGGGGGAGCACGAGTGGCATGTTTGATCCTTGGTTTGATGAAGCCATTTTAGCTGCAGTATGCTGACATAACTGTGTATATTGTGGTGTGTTTACCTCAATAGATTTGAATAGTCATCCTGTCCAAAATGAATTGGTCTGCAAGGATGTTTATGTTTTGTTTGATGAATTGACCTGTCTACAGTCAAATGTTTTTATCATAGCTGTGTACACGTTGGGCTTTCAAAATATTGGAGTTCACTTGTTGTGGCACAGCAATGATTTTTTAGATGTATGCATTTAGGACTGTGCTGTTATACAATTTATCATAGCAATTAGTGGTAAAGGCACCCTAGTGGGTAGGATCCGGATGTTTGACTCTAAAGATCTAAATGTCAATTGGTTTTGAACCTCGTCAGGCCTGATGTTGCACCCTTAAGAAAGGCACTTTACACACAGATTTTATCACTTGATTGATGAGTACCTAGCTTTAGTTAGGGATGTCCTTCTGACAGGATGTTAACCTGATTGAGAAAGTTGCATGTTTAAGAGAGCCACACCTCTTGAAAAAAGCAGTGGTCCATCTCCGTGTGAATGAATTTAAAAAAAACGGGGGCTTCAGGAAAATGGGGTAAATGTAGGGGATGAATCCATTCTCAAGCAGCCCCTCTAACCCTCACTGGCCCTTTTGGCTCAGTTAGATCTTACTCTCAGTGTGTTTCTGACTTTGGGAGAAGAGGTGCTGTTCAGTCTTATTCATGGTCATTTCGCCTATAGTATATGTGAGCATGAGTGGCTTTCAGACCAGGGCTGTTTCCACCTTTAAGTTTTTTTCTGTCCTACTCATTGTTTGGGAGCCCACGTTGTTTATATTTGTATCATTTGTCATTTTAAGGGTACGAAAATATATTTTCATCATGATTTCTTGAAATTAAGGGTGTGCCTGACGTGACTTATCTAAGTGTAACATCTGGGGCCTACGAGGGGTGATCAATAAGTCCTCGGCCTCACCCAGACATAAGGTGCAAACATCACATTTTGGGGAATAATTGCAAAGTACAAAGTCTTTTATGAATGTCTACCAAAATTCAAATCGTTGTGATCATAACTTTGCAGACGACACCCAGTAATTTTAAGTTAGGTAGAAGGATAAAAACATGGACAATTGAGCTGCGACCTGAGGTGTGCGGTTCAAGTTGCTCTGCTAAAAGTCGGACACCCACTTCTTTTTAGTTGAAATAAGAAGGGAATCTTTATCGAACATTTTGACAATGTTCTCAAAGATTTTATGCCGATTCATGGCATGAGGAACTCGACCCACACAGCTCTGATCACAGTTCGCCCTTGTTTTTTCTCCTCACTTACTTCTAGTTTTCTAATGGACGTGGACGAAAAAGTATTGACCACAATAATTTGATGTTTGGTAGATATTGCTAAAAGATGTCATACTACATGATTATGCCCTAAAATTTGAGATGTGAACCTTATTTCTGGGTGAGGCCGAGGACTTATTGATCACCCCTCGTATAGCATGTGGACAGGGCTTGTAGTTGTATCTAAGGTGATCCATACAATTATGCTACATTTTGAAGCTTGTCAAATTGCAAATTGTACGTTATATTTAAATTTTCCTCAATTGTTTTCCCCTGCAAATGACAGCTGATGTAGTTGGGTGTTTTATACCCTGATAGAGGCGTGTATGCACACTTGTATACCGTATTCAGTCCATTTTACAAATTGTTACATTATTACCATTCAGATTCCAAACAAGTGCCCCCCATTCAAACCAACAGGACCTAGATGCCATTTGCTTCTTTCCTTTCTCTTCCATTATCACTTCGTTCACAAAACCACACCTTGAGAAAAACATGCTTATCCAGTCACTCATATGTCTCATCAAGACATAGCAAACATAGTAAAGTTTAATCCACATGTGTGTAAATGATGTAACTGTAATGTAATGAAAATGATTGAAAAACATTGAAGAGTGTACTCAATAAAGAATTTAGATGAAAAAATGATATATTGATAACATCTATGTTTTTTGTGTTTTGAATTGTATGTATTATACATTATGTGCATCTGTTGTTACATTTGAATCCCTAAAATTTTGACAGTTGTGTGTAAGTCTGCAGGATCTTTATGCCATGTAAAATTGATTAGCCACTTGATGCAGTATTTCTTTTAGCTACTGACTCTCACCAAGCTCTCACAAGAAAAATTACACACATTCTTTTCTTGGCAACATAAAGGTAAAGCAGTCATCCTTGGACATAAAAGTCACTGTTAACATGATTTATGTGTCAACTGTGCAGTGGTTTACTCCCGATGGCTTCAGGTCAATGTTTGCAATGATTGGAAGGAATGGACAAGGAATTGGGACAAGGTAAGAGCCTTCTTTTTTGGCTTTACTAACCAAAAAACAGTAATGATATCATATTAGCATCACAGCAGTCTCCCTATGAAAGCTGGCACCAATTATGTTTTAATACCTATACCTGCTCTGTCAGTGGACTAGCCCCCTGCTGCAGTGATTGCACCACGGTGTGGCCCAGGGCTATGAAACGGAGATGGGCACTGCCCTATACACCTTATGGTGTGGGAGGATTTTAACTAAATCTATACCTGCTAGAGGTACACTATCAAACTATGATTTCATCTTACCTACATGAAGTTTGTGGTTTAGATTTGTGCATAACAATATACCATTTTTACAGTGCCAGTGATTGTTGGTATCCTATGGGTACCCTCACCCTATTGATTATACTAATCAATGCTAGGGGTCATAAGGAATGGCTCAGAAGAAGCAGCTGTGGATAATGAGATTGTGTGCAGTCTTAGCAAAGTTTACCTTACTTCATCTGTAATTGTTTAATCTAAGTAATTGACTTGTGTGTGCTGTTGGTAAGGTTGCTGCCATCTCAGCATTCATCCTAAGCTCTTTTGCATGATATTCATGTCTATCTGCCCTTTTAGGGGCCTTTACTCAACGCCCCATTCCACCTGTTGCCTGTACTAACAAGGAACGGTGTCAGGGAACACACAATTTATTCATCTCCATGAAAATGGCTTTGTTCGCATCTGTGTGTATGGCGCATATTTTAATAACATTCAAGTGATTGTAATGATATTTGGTATGTGGGTGTTATGGACCTTGATACTGCAGCGGAACTTCCGGTTTTTGTATCGTTGGTCCTGGAAATACTGTGGTTTTGACTTCTCTGTGGAAAGTAAATCTTAATGTAAGGTAGATGTGGTGTAGGTTTGGGCCCCCCAGCAGCTTGCTATGGAACTGCATGGGTGTTTTTGTAAAAATCTTTCAAGGAGAATAACTGAACAGGTTTTCTGTTCGTGGTTTTCGTGGTGACCACTTCCCTGCGAACTCAAAACCACCACAAAAATTATTGGTCTGTCTTCTGCCTGCCTATCCCCATCTAAGCAACACCATTGTAGAAATGTAGTACAGTACTACGCATCCAGAGGGTAAATTAAGTTAATCAGTGAGAGTTGATAATCACGCCATAGGTTACCAGCAATGGTATCAGCTGTCCTTGGGGAGAAATGATATGGTCTTCACTCAATGATGGACAAAAAAGGAGAAACTGATTGAAGACCTAATCAGTACTCCCCAAGGATAGCTGATACCATTGCTGGTTATTATATAACCTGCTGCAAATTGATATCAATAATCACTGATATCGCTGAAAAGTGTCAGTTATGGACCAGGTGTGTGTGAGGTGCCGATGGATCTTGTGCACCATTTTTACTGATGCGTCAGCGCCTTGGTCTGCTCCCACATTGAAGTATGCCAGGCACCCCATGGCTCCAGATCGACTATTAAAGTGTCTCTTACCATGGACTATTGTGAAATCCACAGTGTAATAGGATTACCTTTATAACTGGATCAACTATAGCAATGGTTCACATCTTTCTGAGAAATTCTGACAGTATTGTTTATTTCTGTCTCTAAAATACTGAAGATGAGTATATATCCTATATGAAAATGTACATTCTATTTGACAGAAAAATGAGAGGTGATAGAAAAAAAACTCAAGCAATAAGCTGAAGCAATACCTTTTCCTTGCAATGTCTTGAGCCGTTGACTTTATAGTGTGCAGCCTGGAAATGAGATCCCAACAAGAGTTCTGAGACCTCTGACCCCCATGAAATATGAGTTTTTGTAAATTTCTTGTTATATATTGTCTCATTGACCTATTCAGAAATATATAACGGTACACACATGACAATTGTTCTCCCAAATGGACTGATCAACTGACCAGCTGGATTCCAGTCTCCACTTTGATGGGAAGCTGTATATTGAGATATTCATTATGTAGGTGGTATTATGTGAGAGGAGAAAGAATACAAATGTAGGTCTTGTGAGCAAAGGAGCATCTTAGTTGCTGTGCAGTGTTACAGTTCCGTGTTTGAGTTGTATTGAGAGTGGTAGTGGCCACAGTGTTTTGCGTCAACTATACATGTATGTCTCATTTCTTCTTGTCATCTTTATCTTGTACAGCATCATGCTCTGACCTTGTCAGAACATTTTACGATGGTTGACAAAACCTAAATATCACAGACTAGATTAATGATTATAAATCCAGTGGCAATCAAGGTCATCTATAATCTAAAAGCTCCGAAGATTGTGGTAGCGTTCTAGAGGGCACTATTGCACTAAACTTTTGTCCTTGGCTATACAGACTTGAAAGCCACTGTATATTTGAGTGCTAAGTGGTAACTTACAGGGAAGTATTAGCTTTTACACACGCGTGCTTGGTTACTGGATGGCTCTTCTACACATGGCTTGCCATCGTCATCAGGTATCCACTTCTAACTGGAGTGTCCTTAAAACATAGCCAGAATTGGAAGCTAGCACTTAATTTGCATTTGACAATATGTGTCCCAGAACTTCATTTAATGCTACTACCCTTACACATACAGAACCCATTTCATTCAAGGAAAATCAATACATGATGCTTCTGATGGCTAATATGTTTTGTAATATGTAATGTGTTGCATGTACATTATTATATAACTTTCATGTTTAAAGCCTTAGAAAAAAAGCTATTAGTGCTTGTATATGAAAGTGAAGGATGAACTTCACACTGTGTGTTTCTTAGTAGTACTCTGATCATATGTATTTTGTAAGATTTGTTTATTTCTTAGTACCCGTTATCCATTCTGTAAAATTCACATCATAAATTCTGTAAAATTATATATTTAGGCACTCTTGCGATATCCATCCATACTTTCTTGAATTATGCTTTTCAACAATAAAGGGACAAAATTTAAATAAAATAAATAAAAAATAAAAAAAAAGTGTGCATATGCTCTAGAAAACATAAACTTGTTGGTGAAAGTTCTTTCCTGACCAACTGGTGTTTTCCAAGGCCACACAACACAAGTTAAGTGACAGCCTTAATGCAATTTTCAAATCCACTTCTTTTCAACCTACATGTTTATGTACACGTAGGCTGTATGTGAAACGGGCTCAATTTGAAATCTGGGCAGGTGTGCAGATAAAGTAGTGTTTATGTGCACATAGGCTGTATGTGAAAGGGGCTTAATTTGAAATCTGGGCAGGTGTGCAGATAAAGTAGTGTTTAGTAGATTTGGCAGAAGCAAGTAAAAAAAGTGGCAAACTTATTGTTGTAAATGCTATCAAATATGTATCAACAACAATAAATGTTCCATCTCAGGGGTGCTCAAGGTATAATTTGTCTATAATTAGCTCTCTGGAAGCAGTTACCAGTAGACATCATGTTGCAGAGTGGTCCACATATCTACATTTGGGCTGAGGCATGCCCACCCCTATTGTTTTTGATAGAAAGACCTATTCATGGAAGTGTAATTGATTTACTTACATGTTGTTTATTAAGCAGTTTTTTGTTGTACAGTTCCCTCAGTGTGTATGTTCACAACTGTGATGCACTGGAGCTCCCATCTCAGGACAGGGAAAAACTGGATGCATTCATTGACCAGCTGTATGTGGACATCGAGCATGGTAGGGACAGCATGGCTGTTCAACATCCCTAGAATTTTGCCATTCAGTTTGGGCATGTGCATGTCCTTCTGTTGCCTTAATAAAGTAAGACTAAAAGTCATATTTGTGAGCAATGCATGTAGCTGACATGTCTAATGAAAGCCAGAGATGATGTATGGGTAGCAGCAACAACAGCAAAAGGACAAATTCCACTGGAACCAGAGTATTTTTGCGGGGTCCGTAAGCCAGATGGTCTCGCTTTAAGGGGCAAGTGGCTAAGCTGCCCTGCTGTACTCTGGGCTTCCAGGGTCGTTTGAATTCAGAGAATGACGCAGTTGCAGCATTACAAATATTCTTTCTAATGCCCCTGGTAAGTTTGCTATAGCCTATGGATTTCCTTAGCTGCAAATGTGACTGAAATTACTGGTCCTGCATTTATTTGTTGATTCCACTACATTTCAAAACAGCTGTGCCAGCCTGCTTATATAAGAAACTGGCAGGATTTATGCTGAACTGAAGATAGTGACAAAGTTGAGAGTGCAGTATTAGTTGTTTTGCCCAGTCCAGTGTCTCATTTTATCCCTGGTTCTTAACTCTTAGCTCTGTTACCATAGCAATATCATAATAACAATGTGTCAACATGTGTCACATATATATACATTAAGTGTCAGTGAAAGCATTTATACCAATGTATATTTTTTCAGAGTCAGGGAGTTTCCTGAATTGTGAGGGATCTGGACTTTACAGTCTGCAGAGTTGCTGTGAGTATATCATGTGGGATAAACTGCTGGTAGTGTATACTGACTTCTGAATCTGTACCAGTATAACAAATTTACCTTACAATGTTCTAATGGTAACTGCTTTCCAAAGAAAGTGTACCCTCAAAACCTTGTTTTAGAAAAATAAAAAGATAGAATGTAGAAAATGTTATCAATTTGGATTACTTGGACTTTTTCCAATCAGCCAATGAGTAGTGCCCATATGAGCAATCTTAGGGAGGGGGGAACATTACAATAATTTCAAAAAGTCTCAATTGTCATCAATGATATTTTATTATCTTCCCGCTGAAGCTCAACATTCAAGCCAAATGATCTGAAATTCATTAAGAAGGTGCCTTGCTGCCCCCCCCCTTTAATAACTTGTTACGGAAAAAAAAATCGAGTTGGCTAGAGCCCTGATTGCTATACAATTGTAGTTTTTTTAGTGTAACAGGTGTGGTAATATGCTGTGTATTGGCCACCAGTGAGTGCCCGGAAATAAGTGTCGGACCACCTAATTTGGTCAGGTACCGGGCGTTTAAAATTCATTGAATAGAAATTTGTTTTTAAAATTGTTTTCTTGAAATTAAAAATCAGTTTGAATGTCAGCCTTGTTAGCTTTAGTCCACCTTCACTGCTGGTATCCGGGCTAATTAGGAATATGGGACCAGTTAAGTCAATTTTTGCTACGTTCAACGTAAGACATTTGGCTTTAACAATAAATGAATTCCGTATTATAGTACCTATTACTATAACAGACAAACTCTTTCAGTAGATCTAAATAAAATAGTCCACCAATAATATTCATTTGCAGTATTGTTGACAGATTTGAGTTTTGGATCAGGAAAAACATTCTGATTGATGTCTGGTGTCTGTGGAATATGCTAAATCTCAAGGACAAAAAGGATCTAAGGGGCCTTATTTCTTTTATCATATTTTGATCATTTCATTACGATGAGCACTCGTCTGGTACATCATTACGCTTCGTATCAAGATTTTACAAAATGTTGTTTAGACGAAGATCTCATTTTCAGTGGTGGATTTTGATGAAAAGAAGTGGGTGGTCATTAAATCTGTTTGTTATATAAATATTTCAGCTTTGAAGAGCTGAAATGATTGAGTTCAAACGTAGATTGAGTTTCCTTGATCTTGAGCTAAAGGCAAACAAGTTGAGTTAATTAGCTCTCATCTCTTGCGTTGCTAGGTAACCACAGCTGCGAACCTAATGCTGAACCAGCATTTGATGAAAGCAACTATGTACTCAGTATGAGAGCCCTCCGTGACATCACTCAGGGAGAGGTAAGTGTATATCAGAAGGGACTTGATGATAAAAAGAGTTATAAACAATCTAAGAAATTGCAAATATGATATTAAGTTGGAACTGAAAGAAATGATTGATGTGTTAAGTGGTATGTGTAGATCAATTGTGCATGGAGAAAACTAATTTTCCTCAACACGTTAGCTGCCAGTTTATTGCATAAATGGATGAGCTCCTGGAAGGCACATGTACATACATGTGCTTGTCACAATTTTCTTCTCGGTCCATCTGCTGTGGAGGTAAAACCTCTTGAAATACGCCTGAATGGTCATGCAGAGCCTACTGTGGGTGTTTTTTAAAGGAATCAAAGACTCTTTCTTCTTCATGCACATATGAATAGCTAATGATGTTTGATTATTCTCAAAGCTTTTCAATTAATTCTATGTGAATGTACACACCTTATGGCATAAATGTAGTATTGATGTTCCAGAAAACCACTGCAATTTCAGCACTGTAGCCCAAGGCTAGTGATATCCTTTTGTTAACAACACATTCAAGTCTTTTTTGCTCTTTTGGTATCATAGCATATTCCCTTTTATGAAATAAGTTGACATTTGACTTAAATGTAAATATCTCAATTTGTGTACAGATTTTAATGAATGGCTGACTTGATTCCAAGATGACGACAACATTGGAAGTTTGTCAGAAGCAAACATAAGTTTCCCTTGAGTCAAGCTTGACCCACTTATGATTACTGTAACAAGCTGTAAATTACACCTGTATGATAATATATAGAGCCCTCCTGAACTCCTTATAGTTCCTCCTTTACTGCTGCTAGGATGGCCATGGAGTGAGGTGTCATATTAGACCCAGTTGAATTTATAGCTGAATACTTGATGTGTTGATTAAAGATTTTTGTGGACTGCTTTCCCATTAACTAACAGAAACGAAACTTGACAGTTGACACAGATATTATGTTAAATGACTGAGAAGTGCGGTTTCTCTAAGTTTATGTGAAAGTAGTCAAATAGTATAGAAACCTTTAATCAACACAACGCATATTTAGGACTCTGATGTCCACTCTGTCCGCTCTGAGCTCTTAATTCAACTCATACATACCTCACTCTACTCCAGCAACAAAAAATTTAAAGAAAAACTGACTGGAGTTCAGAAATGAAAATAAGCATGAGGCTCATATAGAGATAGGCATTTTGGTACATGACTTGTGCAGTTTCAGTCTCTTACAATAGTTGTACATATATGTGGGTCAGGAAAATTTTACTGCTTACTACAATGTAAACTTCCCTTGTACTGCTGTTTGCTTTAAATTAACTCAGTCGCTCATAGAAGTCTGGACAAAAAATTGAGATATTCCAGTCTTAATGATATCTGTGCCCTTACATTTGTGCCAAATTTCATACAAAAATGAACTTTCTATGATATGGTATTACTTTCTGACTCCCCCTTGTATATCCAAATAGCTTCCTCCACTTTGTCCTCCACAGCCCTTTGTAGTTCATTAGTATCTTGTAAGTTTGTGTCACTACGTAGATTGTCTAAGTAGGTGACCCCTACTTCTCTTTCCTTTAGTAGTAGGCTCCCAGAGAACAAGATGGTATGCAGGGATTTTGGAGTGTCTAATAGTGACCAGCCAGTTTCATTCTGCCCTGTTGGACTTTCTTGGCAACAGATGGTAGATCTTGGTACAACTGCTGGTTTGTTAGCTTTTGGGGCCATGACACATTAAGGCACATGCTATAGCATGCGAGTGTAGCAGCCATTTAGCCTTTTTTCGAGTGACTTTGTTAAGGTCCACGTTTCTGAGCTGTATTACAAGATAGATTCCACGGTGGTAATAAACAGCCTCACTTTAATCCTGTGTGGGAGCTGGGATTTCCATATCTTACTTAACTTGTGGCAGCTCTCCCAAGCAAGAGCTTTTCTGACTTCAAAATCTTTCTCAGAGTTTTCCATCTAAGAGCCAAGATATTTAAAGTTTTTGACCACTTCCACGGTGTCACCACTTCTGGTTCGAATGATAGGAGGTATTTTCAGGTTGAAGGTCATCATTTTTTTTTTTTTTTAGCATTTAGATGCAGACCTACTTTACCAGCTTCATTTTCCATTGTGTATGTTCTCTTGTAGTTTGTTCACTGCCCTCAAGAAAGGTAGGGCAATTTAAGACCTATTTCTACAAAATTCAGATGTTGAATCCTACAAACATGGAAAAACATTTGTATGTTTGGCCCTTCCTGGGGGTCTTCCTGGAGACCCGACCCCAGCACCACTGCCGTGTGCCCGGTGTGTGGGCGCATCTGCGCTTCTGCATTCGGCCTGCGGTCACACCAACGACGCCATTGACGTCATCATCGCTGCGCGATGGACATCCAAGAAGGGGGTCTTTGTTATGGACCAACACCCAACTATCATAACCTGGGAGAGGTCATTGCTAAATGTTGATCTTTTCTACAGGAATTATTCATCTGTTATTTGGACGAGTGTGAGAGAACAAGAAGTAAGCACAGTAGACAAAAGTTGCTGAGGTGAGTCATATTCTTAGCCTACATGTACCAATACATATAGATATCCACAATACAGTCAATCCTGCCCAAGAAGGCCACTCAGGGGACCATTAGAATGATCTGTGTGGACAGGCGGTCACTTTAAGCAGTAGGATTCTTAATGCAAATTTGTCAAAGGGAAAAATTATAGAAAGGGACCACCAAAAAGTGGTCACATTTGCCAGGTGGTCCTTTTGCAGAGGTCACTTGTACAGGTTTGACTGTATTATAACTGTGTTGCCGTAACATGACATGATATGCTGAGGAAATTATTCATCACTCAACATGGTCCCCTGTATTGGGGAGCCTGAGGTGCAGGGCTGTCTCCAGGACCTGTCCTTCTGTCCTGGGATGGACATTTGCTAGTTTGGACAGACAAAAATTTCACCCTGTCGGTCAAAAAAATATTCATGACATAGAATTAATGAAAATATCATTCGAAACCTTAAATTACCAATTCAACCAAGAAAATTGATAATATGTGCTCTCAAGCAATAAGTAGGACAGAAAAAATTCAAATCTGGAGACAGAACCCCTATTTAACCTCTACGTGCTAAAGAGCCCAACACACTTACATGTATTGATTAGAGTATAGAGTGACCCGTTGTGCTTGTCCAAATTCTTTGCGATATTACAGACCTTCTCTCTCATTACTGAAGGACCAATGCGCCTAGTCGGTTAACCTCATTTACTACTGGATCCCTCAGCTGGCATGTCTTGTATAAAAGATCCTGTGAACAAAGTTGTATAACTGTAACTCTTCAGGCAACATGTTTTCCGACCTTGGGTATTGGATGATAAGTGCATAGAAAGTGCACTTAACACTTAAACTACATTAAGGTTTTATCACATTTCCACTTTGCATGAAGCCAAAAGCAGCTCTTCTGAGAGGTTAGGTGCCATGAACCCACCTTGCTGAACTCACTTGATTTTAAATTGTAGTATTTCAATGTTTTGATACTGTGTATACTTTTCAGTATAGCTGTGTTTCATGATAAACCTTTCGAATTGTACTAAATGTTTGATGTTTAAGGAATGATAAATGTACAATGTACAATGCAAATTTTAGATACATAAAGATATGACGTGCATAAGCCCTATGGAAACTTAACACGGGACACTCAAATGGGTTGAAATTACAAGCCTGTTAGAATAGCAATGGCCCAGGTATGACAAACTGTCAAAATTAGTCCGTAGAAACGGTTGGCCTAATTAACGATATTGCTGTCTTGCAAAGGGCACTAGAGCACATGTACATGCATATATTGTTTTCTTTCATCCAAGTGTAGTTATTCTGGAAACATGTCAGACTTTCTGCACATGTAATAAATCACATGGATTTGCTACATTGAGCTCAGATCTACATTTGTGGACAGTATGGTTAATATGTTTCCCAACAGCCCTTGGAGAATTGGACCGATAGATATCAATGGAAAAGCACAGCTTAAATGCACACATCAAATGTTGTTTTCTCATTTTCAGGGAGAATTATCTCTTTTCCTGCTCGTGTGAAAAGTGTACCAGGGAGGCAGAAGAACCTGATGTCACATCCAGTGAAGAGGAGGAGGATGATGAAGATGGAGAGAGTGATGAACACTGACCAGTGCCGGTGATTTCCGGGCCATTCAAACTAGAAAAATCAATTATTGGAGTATACCCGAGTTTGTTTGTGCTGCAAATTGGCACTGCACGACATCTTGACTTGATTGACTGGTTCTGTTGAGAAATAATTCTGAAGCAAGATTAATGTAATAGACTTTTTATTTCCGAGTAGTTTTCTGCTTTTGTGTCCAATTTTTATCATGATTAACTTATCGTCTTTTATGTGGAATAGATATCATTTTCATGAAAATAATAGGCCGTTACAGAAAGATGAGAGCCTTATTATCTATGATTGAATAAAAAATGCCAGTACGATCCTCGTTTTATATAAATCCATAATGTAATGTATTGCGGTGTAGCTCACAGAGCATCACAAAACATCCATCAGTGGTCAGGGGATGCATCAAGGCAGCACAATACTAGCAGCTTAAGGAGTGGTTCATCTCTTCCATTAGTTGCACTTCTCACAACTTTTAAGGCCCACAAAATGATTTCTTCTGTTGTTGAGTTAAAAGTTGGACCTTGGTTGAGGAGAGCAGACATCCTTCAGAATCTGTTTCTTTTTCTGGACTGATGGTTTCTGTTTGTAACGAATAGTCCATCCATTTCATTTAGACAAATTAAACAAATACATGGCATTTTTGCAGTGCTAATAATGATGCCAATTTGCCATAACCCATACTACTTGATGCATACAAAATACTTGAGGTGAATTTCTTAAAAGAAATACTTGACATGAATTTAAGAAAACATGGTTATAACCATGTTTTCTTAAATTCATGTCAAGTATTTCTTGCTTCCCGGAATAGCCTGTCCTGTTTTTCCCAATTAAAAAAAAAAAAAATTGGGTCACTATTCCCATTCACAAATTTTAACCCCCAATTTTACTATTTGTTCAGTTGTAAAACTCAATAGCCACCAAAATAGATTATAATATAAAGTTATAATTTTTCTGTATTGAAACTATTTCACAATATCAATCCATAATATTACATGGCAAAAGGTAATTTTGTTACTGAAATTATAGTATTAAATCAACGAAAGGGGTACATTGCATAAAATGAGCCATACAAATCGGAAATTTGAATAATCCTCTTATTCTTTATGTTATAATAACCCTTATCTTCACCCCAGGCTACAGTATTTGCAAAATATTTTATTCTTATTTTTTTCCCTGTTGCTCCAATTTTATTCTGAAAAAATCCGAGAAGCAACAAATTAAATTAGTGTGGCCTTATGTTCAAAATAAAGATTTGTTGGCTGATTTTTAAGTGTTCTTGATTTTTATGTTACAGAAGAAGGAAAAAAAGTTAAACTAAGAACCTTCTCACATTGGTGCCTATAGTGGTGTCAATGCGGCCTGCTCCTATGTGCTAACACACACCGCCTGAAATAGCATTTTTTCAACTAACTGAGATTTGCAACTTTTTATGGAACCTAGTTAGTCATGGGTCCATTGCAACTGCATTTAGTATATTCAATGTGTCCTGAGTGATTGTGCTCGATGATATCTGTGTGCGATTGGCTCTATTTTGTATTTAGATCAGAGGGATTAATACTCCGTGGCTTGCCCCGTGATCTTTGAAGCCAGACAAGAGTGGTAATCTCATGAGTCAGAAATCCTGTGGTCAATTCCTTCTGTTGATCTTGTAAGTGTGCCTCAGGTTTATGTAAGATACTTTTCTTGTCCAGACTGCTGTCACGCTCTAATGGGTGTAACCTTTACATAGTCCAGAGCTCCCTCAAGCTTTAACTGTTTGCCCATTCTCTTGGTTTGACCAAGCTTTGCTTCATATGAAGCACTGAAGCTGCAGGTATGTGACGCTGTTGATAACCTGTTAAGAAAAACAATGAAGTTGAATTTTTTTTTGGGGGGGGGCATGGAAAGTTTGAAATGTTTGTTGTTGTTGTCCTTGCTTAATGTCTATTATGTCACTAGACGTGGTGCACTTGGTTCAGTTACGAGTCAATTGTCTCTCCAGGTATCTAGCTTTTGGTGACTTGTGCTTGCATGTTGCTGGAAGTGTTTTTAGGAGAGTGCATCAAGTCTGTGTGATGTATTGGGAGAAGGCTGAGTACATCTGTCATTTGTCCTATGGTGCTGTCCAAGGACAAATGATGGAGAGAGCTCTGATATGGTCACTACTAGTGTAGCCTGTACAAACACCTGACACATGTATCCCTTCTGACCAAAATTGATAATGTGGGCGCTTATAATTAGTGGATGATACATGTATTTATGTATATACTGAGAAGCCGATTTCTTCACGTTCTATAAACAAACATCATTTCAACAGTTGTGATATCTTGCATTTTGAACATTTTTTGAGAACATCGCAACAAACATGTGAAACTTTGAAGACAGCTCTATGGCACATCCAAGACTGTTGTGTGTGTAAGATTCTGTTTCATAAAGTGTAAAGTTTCATAAAAAATGGTCTAGAATGAGGTCGAACATGTGTTGTGCCTGTCTGTGTGTGTAAGATTCTGTGCTCACTTGTAGCTGTTTTTTGTGGCCAAATAGACATGTATTAAAATACACTGTATGCTGTCTTGGCCCACTTTTACTGCCATGATTGATAATTTTGGAAAGAAAAAGGATTTGTATGGGTATCAATTGTTTGGTGTTGAATTTGACTCCGATTGTTTCCCTCAGCCCCAATTTTGGTCAGGTAAGTCCAGGACTCGGAAAAACAGATCAAATGACTAGAGGGTACCTTTCATGCTTTAACAAATAAATTGAAAGTGAAGTTTAGTCCATTAGGCTCTGTCATCATATATACTGCAAAGCACTTTATTCCCAGAAAAATACGAACAGTGTCAATCAAAAATACATTGGCAACGAAGATTTCAAACGGAATAACAAACAGCCAGATCACTTTCCAGGCATCAGCCAAAGCAGTTACTTAATCCTTATCAATTGCCTGTATTACAATCAACAAAATGGCACAGTAACGATACCTAATCCTCAAAACATTCTGAAGTATATGTACAATGTAGTTGAAAGGCAAAAGTAAACTTATTTGAGAGTATCTCATGATTTGATTATATGGATGACATCAATTTTCGTCTGTTTCCAAAAGAAAAAAAAGTATCTGGCCATACTGTAAATTGTACAAAATATTTTGGAAATGTATACTAATGACGAAGAAGAAGTTTTTAAAGAACAAAAATGAAAAATATGTATTTCAGTATACCATACTCTATGTGTTAAGTTTTCTTCAACCTTTCTGACCACATAGATTTCATAATGAGGCAAATTTATTTTTTCAACCGCACGCATCAGTTTTGAGGTCCCTAGAGGATGCCAATCATATAATCAAATCAACATGATTGGCCTTACTTTCCAATCACAACGGAAATCACTCAAGCACAAGCAGAGTAGAACAGGTGATGAAATGCCCCAGCTAATCAGACTTTACATAACAGATCCAGACAGTTCTCTTTCAGTTGGCACCAACATGACATAATCAGCAAGCATTGGGAATAGCATGGTATCCAAGCTGACACAAATGACTTTCCATTTCACAAGTATTGACAGTTAAAAATATTATGTGTGTCTATGATGTCAAAAAATGTAAGCAATAGAGATAATTCCGTGCATCTTCTTTGAAATAGATAACAACATTATTAATGTCATCACATTTCTATCTCTGTACCTCAACACGAAGAAAACCATTGTCTCTCTATATTTCCATCATTCAGTCTTAATCAACCCTTATCAAAATCAACCAGCAGTAGAATGTACAAGTTACAACTGAACTGTGTTGGTTTTTACAACCTACAAGGGTACAATACAAAAACCACACCATGTGTATGTACTCTGTATAAACTCGGATGCATGCAATAGCAATCACTCAAGTCCTCAAAACGTTTTGTATAGTTACCTTTGCCACGAAGGTTATGTTTTGGGAAGTGTGTCCGTGTGTGTCTATCTGTATGTGAACACGATAAATCAAGAATGTCTGGGTGGAAAGTGAAAGTGATCTCGATCCAGTTTAGCTCACTGAAGAGCTAATCTTCCACTGGTCGTGACAGAGAAGATGCGCTATGTACAGTATTTACAGGTTCATTGTACCGGGGAAATTCCCCTCATATTTTCGACAAGCACAATGAACAGTGGACCACGGCTTAACGTCCGTTCTAAGGACTGCGACCCTTTCCGGTAGCGTGCATTTCGGGTGAGCGACACAACCGGGATCGAACTCGCGGCTTCTAGTTTCAGAAGCAAGATCGCTAACCACTGGACTACGCACGCTACCTATTTCCTCTGGACCTATCTCCTCTGGATTGTCTCGACATTTGGTACATGTATGTGGGTAGGTCTTGATGAAACCTTGATATGAGATTTGGGACGATGCAAAGGACTACGCACGCTACCTATCTCCTCTGGACCTATCTCCTCTGGATTGTCTCGACATTTGGTACATGTATGTATGTGGGTAGGTCTTGATGAAACCTTGATATGAGATTTGGGACGATGCAAAGGCCGATTTGAAAGAAAATTGCTCAAGAAGAAGGTGATTTTGATAGCTTAAAAGTGATGATTTACGTAATCATAGGCTAATCATGCAAATCAATCTAATTTGCCAAAAACGTGAAGAAAGTAATATAAATCTGCTGCATTGCATGATAGGACTCATCAATATGTGGCAGCTGACAGTTGACACATTGTGGCAAATATTACCCTGCTGACAGGGCCTGTCCCCAGAGGCCCTTCAGTGGTGAAAACGAATAGGAATAAGGGAAGGCAAAACCTGTATATAACTTGCTTAAGTTGTAAAGGCAGGTTTCAGTTTTAAAGTTTCATAAAAAATGGTCATACTTTTTCATCTAGAATGAGGTCGAACATGTGTTGTGCCTGTCTGTAATTGGTGTATTGATTTCCGACAAGATCACAAAAATGAGTTCACAAAAAAAAACTTGCAAAACATGGATCGACTAATGTGTAAAATCGGTGGAGTGGGAAGCTGGTTTGAGAGGAAAGAAAATTGAGCGCAATCAAATTCTGCTGGGGTCAGACCAATTACTTCATCCCCCCCCCCCAGAAAAAATACATTTTACAGTCCAACGCTCTAAAAAATCTATTTGACCCGCTTATTTCTTTTAGCTAAATACAATGCAGGATGGCTTGTTGAAAATGTCAGATATCCACAAAATACAATATTGCACTTTGTTGATGTAATGATAATGATGAACAACTGTGCATGAATTCCTTGAAAATAAATATGAAATAACATTAGAAATTTTACAAATACATAATATCATGTGCAATCACTCTACAACATATGTCAAGAATGTTTTCAAACATCACAGCACTTTCTTATAGTTCAGGAAATACCCCAAATTGCACAAAAGAACCAGCTGTTTAGCTATTTTATTACGATTTTCCAGTAGCAAACATGAACTACCGGAATGGCTATAGCTACTTCTTTAGTTAAAGGTTGGATAAATTGGAGTAGATTCAGTTTGAAAAAAAAAGTCGCAAGGAGGGTTGTGAAATTATTTAGACCTAGTCATGATCAGCCTTGTAGCTTATTGTCTGGTGTTTCTACCGGAGTGAAGCTCATCGGCGGAGTATCATTCGTCACATGGTTGTCTCATGTGTTGGTTTAAATCACCATTTAGCCATAACCACTTTATGCTGATCATTGTAGCATTCTAGGCTATTTCTGGCGATATTTCTGAATGTATAGACCGACCAATATTCATTTAGCAGACAAACACTTGGACAGGCACACTTGCTGTGAACTGAATTACCCCCCCCCCCCTCCGAGGGCTGTGGTGACTAGATTTATTACTCATCGCCATCGGCCTTTTGAAGACTTTCCCTGGCTGAAACGGACGTCTCAGAACGAAGGTCTTTATAAAGGTTAAACCTCCAAATGAACCCTTCCCAGAACGTTTTTAATGGTACAACGTACCTCCTGCTGTAGATGATAAAACTATTCAACCAAGCTGGTCTCGAGGAGAGATTGACAGGTAGATCCTATATAGCCGACCCTTGAAGGGATCCCTTGAAGGGATCGGCCTTCAGAAAACGGATGCCAGTGTATCAGAAGAAGTTATCGATCTTTCCATTCGATCCAATCGATCAACAACTCTGCATGGAGAGTACATACGGACACTTTTGGGTGTTTTCATGCAATACAAGTCACGATGGTAGCTCATTGTCCTAGCCTGATTGAATCGCGCTTATAAGTTGTATCGGCTGAGGTAGGGGCCGTTGTAGCCACAGCTGGCGTTACACAGACTAATCATTGTCCATGTAGATTCTCATTGTTAAAATTTTCATCGGGCAAGTACCTATGAGTAACGGGGGCCCATTATTTATCTCTGAAAATCATATTCATGTTGTAACGAAGATTTCAAAACGCCCTTTTTATTTCCATGCCGTCTATGCTATGCAGTGCGAATGACGCTGTGCTATCTCAAGCAATGAAATACCAGAGCCACAGCTACTCTACAAATTTGCAACGTCGAATATTTGGCACTTTCAACTACTAAGCCATTCCTTTAAGAGAGCTCCCATTATTGATCTGCAAAGATGCAACCGTCAGTGATGCCATATTTGGACAGTCTTGTCTAGTCTGTTTCCACCTCAAGAGCACTGTGCATCTTGAAATCCGTCGCACTGCCATATGTTTTAGCGAAAATTGACATTTGGAAACGATTGCATGACTAGACTGTGAAGAATGCACAGTCTAAAACATGTCGTAATCTAGAGCCTCGTCATGATTTGTATATAGGGTATTTCAATATGTACAACCTAACCCTAAACTGCCGTCGACATTATACCAAAATCAATCAGCCCTTGCTTTAAGTTCTTAGGCACCAATGTGATGATTGTCTAATCTTAGTTGTTGCAAATGATTTGTCGCAATCTTTTTGGCATTTTGACTGCTTTTGATGAGTGTGTGCACGGAGATCCTTGCTACTCTTTGGACAGAGCGCACCTGGCCATTTGAGCACAAGCGAACGAAAAGGCCAACCTGTTTGCGTTAAACTACTCGTTAACTTTATAATGTGTAGGCAAAGATGGCAAATTGGTGTGAATTGTATCTTGTGATTGATCGGCGTAGGACGGTATAATGCCATAACTCGATTAAATTCGATTAATCTATAAGTTGGTTCAGAATTAAGTAAAGATTGGAATCATGAATGTCCACAGGCTACTTTTGTGGCTTATTGTTAAGTGCCTGAACATTGGTCTGTACACCATTCTCGTTCTCAGGTTATGTTACTAACACTGATTACACTGTTGTTTCTCGCTCTCTGTAGATTTCCACCGGGCGCGTCAGGTTCACGCTTGGCCGAGAAGCAGGCATGATGGCGGGCAGGGCAGCCGGACGGTTGCAAGCTCGGAAGGAGGAACTGCCCGACACGTTTACGTTCAAGCTGTTGTAGATGACCGATTCAGTCACCATTAGCTTGATGTACTTACGTATCTTAGCATTGAGAGCCACGTAGAGCACGGTGTTGACCACGTTGTTGCCCATGGCGAGTGCCTCCACTGCGTAGAAGATTGCGGTGTTCAGCTTCTCTTTCAGGATGAGGGGAGACAGGTCTCGCACCAACGTGTAGCCCTGGTACGGCCCCCAGCACAGGACGAAGAGCGAGGACAGGATGACCAGGGTCACCGTCTTGCGGCGCGATCTGGCTAGGGTCTGCTGCTGACGCTGGTTGGTGTTGCCTGGGCAGGAGCGGCGGTGTACCTTGAGCCACAGGGTCAGGTGGCAGTACGTCATGGTGATGATGGGGACCAGGTACTCGATGATGAACATCATGACGTAGTAGGCCTGGTAGTACTTCGTGGAGCGGACAGACCATGCCTGGCCACAGAACATCGTGTCGTTCCGATCATTCATGACTGTCTACAAGAAAAAGAAGGAAAAGAACTTCATTACTTTCAATCGTAGTGGACTTCTTCATCATTGCAGACAATGTTATCGTATAGACGGCGAAATTTGTCTGGGTAGCGATAATGTGTATTAATGGTTGTGTTGCTTACCTTGGAGTTCACAGCAGATGGGAGGGCGAATATCATGGACGTCAGCCAGACAGGGATGATCATCACCCAAGCCCGGCGCCGCTGCTGCATCGGGCGGTGGACGACAATGTAGTATCTACGACGGAAGGAAAGGGATACAGGGGTAACTATATAATATATATAAAACAACAACATCAAAACCGCTCAAAACTGAAATACATTTCTACTTAAATCAGAAAGCCCTCTTATTACGCAAAGCGTGGGGCATTTCGTTTTCAGCTGCCTGCAAAGAAGTCAAATCCAACAACAGTAATTAGTATGGAATGTTCCGGTAAACAAAACACATTGCACTATTTTCACTGTCTGTTACCTTCGTCTAGAAGGTTATGTTTTCGGTCTACTGGTAGCGTTCGTGTGTGTGTCTGTCAACACAATAACTCTAGAATGCCTGGATGGATTGTCTTGATATTTGGTATGTATGATGAGACCTCGAAATTATTAGATTTTGGCCCCTCTAGCGGCAATATATGGTACTGTAGCGGATCTTCCGGTTTTGATATTTCGTATCATTGACAAGATACATTGTGACCAATTTTTGGTTGGTTAATATCTCTTGTGGTTGGGAAGATGTGACATAAATTTGGGCCCTCTAGCAGCTTTCTTTGGAACTACGTGGGACATTGCAGGCTTTGAAACAGGAAAAGTCAAGAAGGCATGAATGAATGTCCGTGATTTTTTACCTACAGGTAACTTTGATGAAGATCAACGTAATATTAGGGTGTTTATGCACTCCATCAGAAGGGTCTATTTCATGAAAATGGAAATGAAAAAGGGTGTTGAAAAGCTCCGAGGAAAGCTGACAGCAGTAAACAAACCATGCCTTTCACCTCAGTTTTCTCCTGATTAAACCCACTCAGGCCCAACAGGACCAAACAACTCATACATTTCCTTAATTAAGCCAACTAAACTGCTGATATGAACAAATTTGGACCAAAATGGGAGAGCTACCTGTTCTGTCTAACAGAAAAACTCTCCAGATTGGGCCAAAAGTTTTGAGGAAAAGAAGAATTTTCAATGGTTTTACGTAGGGACTATAGGAAGTTGACATTTTGAGCCCTCCACTATGCAACTCAACAGTGACGTCAGTAATCCATTGACAAACTCCAGGAACCTTTCAAGTCAGAAGAAGGGAGCTTATGTAATCCACGCCTAAAGGAAGTCAACTCCGGATGTCGGATAAGCTTTATCAATACATCAAGCAGTAAAAATAACCAATGTTACATGGCAACAGTTTTTGAGCTGTAGAAATCACACGAAGAAGTTACGAACGTTAGGACGTAATTAGGGAAATTATGGACCCACTCAGTAATGGGTTGGGACTGAGGTAGAGCACTCGTAACAAAAGTATACCGACTATATGCATGACTGTCTTCTGGTGGGAATTTACATACAAACCATTGCTCATGATGGTCATGTCTATTTTACCAACGTGCCTTTGACAGCCTTGAGACACCACTACATGTGTATCATCATCACCCATCATAGGTAACCAGTGAAGCGGTAATCATGCTCAAGCACAGTCCGTGTGCTTGATAGCCTCCTTCGCAGACTTCTTGGAGCGGCGGCTGATACGCTATTTTTTACACGGGCCACGACTCTCTAATACCGGCTTAGGGAGTTTCGCGACCGATGGAGTTATGCCGCGGTGGGAGGAACGCCTCTCCAACAAGACTGCATATAGTAGGGCCAAACAATAAGAAGGCGATTAAGACAGCCATTCCATTCAGAGAGGCTATCAACATGTTCGCGCAAGGATAATTCACATTGCCGCGTTGGAGAGGCGTTAGCGTTCCTCCCTCTAGCTCAGTGGCATACATTCAAGTCCACCGGCCGCGAAACTCCGTAGACCCTAAGCTGGCATTAGAGAACCTTGGCCCGTGTAAAAAATCGCGTATCAGTTCCCCCAAAAATAAACGCCTCCGCTCCGAGAAGTCTGCGAAGGAGGCTATGCTTGGGTTGTTGTTCAATCATATCCAAATCTAGTCAATTCTAAAATCATATTCAATGACTCTCAACGTATCCTTCACACGATGACATACAGGTGCATCTTCTTTCGTTGAAATTTGGTCTTCCATTAAAATATTCTGATCAGATGGTATGAATATGATGATAGCTAAATCATTTGTGCCTGAGCCAAGCTTGATTTGTTTCCAGATAATGATAACATTAACAACGACATAAGGCTGTCCTACCTGTCGATGGCGATAGCCACCAGCACGTTGGTGGAAACGTAGAGGGACATGGTGCGGACGTAGTTGACCGTGGCGCACATGAAGTCTCCGTATCCCCACGACTCGTTCTTGACGATGTAGTAGTCGAGCTGAAAGGGCAGACAGAAGACGGCCACCAGCAGGTCTGACAGCGCCAGGTTCGCCACCAGGACGTTGGCCACACATCGGAGCTCCTTGAAGCGGCAGACGGCCGTGATGAGCAGGGAGTTGCCCGTGCCGCAGACGAGCATAATGAGGCAGTAGACGATACCGAGGATGACACGGGCGGGAAGCGGCTGGACACTGTCGAATCCCTCTTCGAACTCATAATCGTACTCATACAGTCTGGAAATATTGTCCATGAAGTCGTACGAATACAATGTACTGACGTTTAAGAAGTACGGATCATAGTTCAGAGTAGCATTGTCTTCGAAACTCTTGTCTATATATTCGGTGACTTCCATCCTGCTCAGTTCTGAGTGTTCGGCGGAGCAAGTTAAGCCCTGTTACTGTACGGATGTCCGAAGTCGATATACTTGTCAACTAGGTTTAGGACAAGATATAAATGACCATATCACCCTGTGTTCCTAAGCCACTCTGAGATGCGGTATCACCTGATGTCCTTCCAACACCTTCAAGTCGTGTTACTGTGTTCTTCTGCTGCGCTCAAACATCCACAGGCCTCTGCAGAAGCCTCCAGCAGGATGTGCCTGTTAAAGGACAGAATGACGGTACAGAATATCTCATGAATATGCAATGATGAATGACGCTAATTGGCGGGCGGTCGAGTTTTTCCAGGGATCCTCGATACCATATACGTCCGCAATTTTGAACAGGAAAAATAAATTACACGTTTGAAAAGCAATATGATGAAATAAAGTAGGTCGTTCTATGCATGGATGACGGCGCGTTCTTGCTAGTAGAAGGAACTGCCAAAAGCTCTGTGAAACTCGGATAGATTCCACATAACGAGTCCATGCACTTTTCGTCTTATCACTATGTGTTGTACAAATCATCTTTACGGGCGGAGTAGATCTCGTTCTATCAAAGGCAGACATTTCTACCAGAATACCATGTGTCTCCCATACTTGTGCACACCTGTTGCGCTGCTTTGCCGTTATACTATACTGATGAAATTTAAAGTCATGATCGACCTGACTGACATGTGTGAACCATGCGGAGGGACTGAAAAGATGACACAAAATCACAACAGCAGAAAATTGTCTGAACCTAACAGCATTACATGTATGTACTGTCAATACATTTGAAGAGGGGCCCAAATAAACCTCATCTTCATTACTACTCATTTTGTCATTGTCATTTTGGATCAAAGTCACTGCCCTGGCCTTCCACAAATCCTTGTCCAATGATACCATCATTTTCATAATCAGGGCAAAGGAAGTCACAATAAACAGTTTTAGTGAAAATCAAAAACAAAATCTTTGGCGAGCAGAATGGACCATTCCACCCTATTCAATCAATTGGAAAATAACAAAACGAGGCATCCAGCAGAACAACAAAGCACCATATGATAATTCACTTGACGGTTTACAATTTGAAGTGTTCAGAGAGGACAACGATCAGACAACAATGAGCAGGATGAAAATGTACATACAAATGATGGCAGGCAACATGTGGGTACTGATGAAACTGTACGAGTGAAAAACCCTGACTTGCATTTTTTTGGTCGGCCCTTATAATTTTCCTTCTTGTGACAACTGAAATGAGTAGAGTAAATCAGACCATCCTTACTTATCAGAGGTGCAGTCGCTTGTATCAAGATGGTGAAAAGGATATTACTAGGCAAGAAGGTGGTAGTGAGTTCTATGTCTGGGAATCTGTAGATGGGTTAAAGACCTATTGGTGTTAAGCTAACACCTGGCGCATGTTTGGCAGTCACGCGTAAATCGTAAGGATCCTCAGCCTAAATCTCGGTCGGATACCCTGCTGCTCGAGGCACAGGTCGTGACGAGTGTGTCGGTTATGTCAGCCCACATGATGTTAGCAGCAGGGGCCAATAAATTGAAGAACATATTAAAGAAAGAAATGCATTCATACGGTTTATGAACCCTTCACTCTGTTGGTTACAGCTTAAAAACGCTGTGAGACATTTTCGTGAATGCAATTTCCGATTTAATTTTGTGCTCCGCTTGACAGTGTGCCCTAACTCAACACGCTTTTGTACCTTTGCTCTCTTCAGAAGCTGGTGATGAATAAAAGTAAACGTAAATAAGACTTGTAGTCTATAATATTCTAGCTTTCTTGACTGTGCGCACATCAGGAGGACTGATTCTAGTGCAACTCAGCTAATATTCTCAAAGGAAATGGGCGCAATACATTGAATGAGAGGCACAAACAAACCCCTGCTACTGTAGGTGGTGAATGCTACATGTATGTCTACAGTGACAGTCTACTTATCGGCAAATATCTTCGCCATCTCTCTTTTCAATTTTTCATTTTCATAGACGGTTCCAATCACACGTTAGGGCCCTGTCACACTTGTGAGTATATCATATCCGTGTGAGTTGCGTATCAACATTTTTGTCATACGCAGGCGTACGCACAATACGCACCTAATGCGTATCTCAATCGTTTTGTGAAAGTTTTAGGTACGCAAGCTTACGCAAGGTACGGCCAAGTACGCCTGATAGTTTTGAAACTACCCAAAGCTTTTATGCGAACGCTGTTACGCAGCTCAGACGTTATAAATACGCAGTGCATCCGTCGGACATCGGTCGAGTACGGGACGAGCTGTAAGGATTAAATTATTGTGCACTTCATATGTAAATCATACGTGTCTCATACGTTACGCATAACTCAAGAAATTTGATATTTTGAGCGTACAACTGCGTATTGACAAACGTTCATTGACATACGCAACTCACAAGGTCATGATGTACGCACAAGTGTGACAGGGCTCTAAATAAGAGAGTAGGAAATATTTGGCCTTGCAGCGCGTTGACTCATCCCGCTATCATCACGTGGTCACGCTCCCACGGGAAAGAAATGGCCAGACGGCAGCAGTGTTGACGAAGACCCACATTTTGAGTGTTTCATGAAGTTATATTTAGTACGTGTATGGCAGTTGTTACGGTGGCTGCATGTCGCTGGAAGAAGTCAACAGTTTCTACAGCACAGGTGCAGCGACTAGAGACTTGTCTCCTGCTGGGCCCTATCGTGGAAAGCATGCCCCCCCCCCCGCTTCGTCAACTTATATGACATATTCAGCCAGCAAAGGAGCCCGCGAGGCAGCAGAATGAAGACTTATTTTAAGATGCTGGTAGGTGTACTCATCCTGGGACAAGTAAGCTTTGACAGGGAAGAGCATCCTTTGAGATGACTGACATCGTAGATACATATTAAACCTCACATTACCTCAGCAAGTATTCACTGCCTCATTACCTTCGCCGAGAAGGTTATGTTTTTTTACACAGCGTTCCTACGCGCGCGCGCGTGTGTAAACAGCATAATTTGAGAATGCCTGAATGGATTGTCTTCTTGAGACCTCAAGATGATTAGATTTTAGGCCTCCTAGTGGCTTGCTATGGTACTGTAACCGGGTTTGATATCTCATGTTCTGGACATGCTATGGTCATGATTTTTGAGTAGCAGATAGCTCTTGAGAGGGAAAGTATGTTGTGTAGGTTTAAACTGCAGGAGCCGATTTCGTTTCAAACTTTGAAAGGGAACAAGAGTCCGTAGGACACAATTCTCCGTGAAATATCTATAGTGTGTACATTGTGGGTAAGGTGTTTGTTAATTTCCTTTGCTAGTGGCCTGCTAGTTGTAAGATAAATGCATGAAATGGATCTTGATGTAAGGTGTGAAATCACAGACCCTGATTCACTTCTAGGAATTACTATCCTGGTTTATACTGCTGTATTGGCGAATAATTGTCTAGGGATGAGCCATCATACTGAATAATTGTTAATGATGGCCCCAGACTTTGATGGTTTCGTCCATTGTATATCATCTTTATCATGAAGCACTATTTCTCGATTAGAAATGCCAGTCCTATCATCTTGTGATACTTTACTAGGGGGCGAACTAATCCAAGGCCGTAAACCCACACCCCAAGCGAGCTAAGCTGTCTGGGCGGCGCTGGGAGCTGCTCCCGCACCCCCTCCTGCTTCAGCAACCCACCTGTGCCCGACCTGTGGCTGAGCCTTCAGAGCCCGTATCGGACTGATCAGTCACAGCCGGCACAAGTTCCTGATATGATGGTGTGATGTCTTGGTCATCGACGACGACGACGGACGAACAACAACACCAATATACAAATGGCATCTCTTTCATGTAATCTCTTTTAGAAAGACCACTTAGTCCTCGAGATGTAGTTCTGTGCCTGTTATGGTGTGGTAGAGGTTTTGAATGATCACAGTTACCTCCCAAAATGAGGTTATTTCTTCTCCATTTATTTCAAAGTGTAATAGAATATGATTTGATATGATATAAAAAAGAAAAAAACTGACAAAATAGAAAGGCCGACAAAAACGCAAAAAAAGACGTCCAAAACAAGCTGGCTCCATGGAGCCGAACCTGTGATTGGAGAGTAGATTCGTCCCAACAGACAGGTATGTCGGACGGACGTCATCGTTGATCTGTGCACAGCTTCTATACGATACGCGCACTAACTGGTCAACACTTTCAGACATTTTCATCTTAAAAAGCTCAAATAACACAATTACGAAGTAATAGCAGTGACGATTGGTCTGACGACCTAGATTTTTATCCTTCAGACTGCCTTGAAAGCATTTGACTACTCTATCATCGACCTTTGGATTGAGGCATTGGTCAGGTCATGTATCCAAATATTACTGATCGGCCGTATTCATGCACAGAATACAACCAGTTCAAGACGGGTTCGGAATGTGAATGAAATCATCTAGAACGGGTTTAGAGGAACTAAACAGACATTTTGAGTGTTCCCGAATTGTCTCCGAGCTTTGGCAAAGTTCGCCACTATCCTTTGTTTTGTAAACGGCAGGAGGTTGGACTGAAATATTAAATCAGTGCTGTGATGAATGAATGATAGTGGTTGAGGAGGGTACCTGTTAGGCTCATAATCGTTTTTGTACACATCGTCGACAAAGGCGATTGCTTGGATTCTTCACCCCTGCATTATGACACCTTATCATATTATAATATGTGCATATCGACGGAACCCCGTCTTGTCAAATAGTAGTCGTGGCTCAACAGCTGCTGGGTAATGGAGCCGAATCCCTTAAGGTTCAAAGAGATGTTTCCATTACAGGCATCCATCCCGCCTATCCCATTTCCCTCTGGGAAGCCTACACTTAGAACGTCTAACCTTATATCAAAGTGTTGAAATCAATATATGTCTTTAACCCTCATCCGACCGATATATTTTTGCGACGAATCTGACCGTATGGTGTTCCCATTTTGTTTTGCTCATAAATATGTTTCTGGTGCATCTTTTTGTAATTAGTATACATATACTGTTTCAATAACGTATGGAGAATATTTTGAAAAATTCTGGTGTCCATGATTAAATCTCTTTATCATAATTTATGCAGAAAATGAGGAGGACCCGTATTTTGCTTTGAAAATCTACAATACTCCCCTTATTCCAACAGTTTCAGTGCCCTGTCATTTCACTTCACAATAATATCGCTTCCAAAAGCATACCGATGGAATAAGAGTGTTATTGAATAAGGAATATTAAACTAGAGTTCCACGAACACTTTATCTTCGCCAGATAATCAAGGCTTATTATGGAGAGTGATTAATATTTACATGCTTATCACCCACTGCAAATTTGATCATGCACCATACCATTTGGAAGTTATGCTGGGGGGGGGGGGGAGGGGGAGTCCAGTCTAGATAGTGTTAAAAATCATTTGGTGGTACAGGACTAGTATATGTGTAGAGTGTGCTGATATATGTAACAAGTTTAATGAACTTTCAGATGCTACAAGTATCGAATTCCTGCCATTGATCACTATGGAATTATGGTGTTTCCTCATCAATTATGCATATTGGCTCCCATATGCATAATTACCATCTATCTAAATCAAATTATAACTTAAGCTATCAACAAACCAAAAGTCATGATGATCCATTGACCCCTTCTTGAGTTATTACCAAATGAAGGGTGCACAGCTGGCACACAGCTGGGTGACCTAAATCCCAAGCCAGGTAATCCTCCAAGTGTCCCTGAATTTAGGTCGAGTAACAGCTTTCAATGGGATTATACATTACTCTCTTTAATTATGTAAATGAAGTCCCAATTTGCATACTATACATTTCATTATGTTAATCATCACCTAAGGTACCTGCGTACCAAAAGCAATAAAGATACACCAAACCCTGCATGAGTTATCCTCCTCCAAAGTTCCATACATAAAGGCCCACTGCAGCTCAAAACAAGTCGTCAAGAGGCCCAAACTTACACCACTTGTTCCCTGCCCCAAGACCCATCCACTATAAAAAAAATCATGAACCTGGCGCCTCCAGAAAATTTCACCCCAAACTTTGAAGCTCCGCTGCAATACTTAAGATTCCTGCTAGAAGGCCCATTATCGAACTTGACCTTCCTTTCTGTAAACCTTACCCACCCACTAAGTATCATGCAGAACCATCGACAGCTTCTCGAGTTATGTTGGCGACATACAAATACACATACACACAAAGCCCGCTGCAGTACCGAGGGAAAATGCCAGGGGAACCAATTTTGAACTTGACCTCCGTTTCTACAACATCTACACACCTGCAAAAAATCATGAAGATCCATCAACGTTTCCGTCACTTTTTTTGCCTACATACAAACACCAAAAAATTCAAAGTCCGCTGCAGTACTGTTGAAAAACGCCAGGTGTCCCATTTTCGAACTTGACCTTCCTTTGCACAACCACTACACACGTACCAAAAATCATAAATATTCATTGAAGTTTTCTTGAGTTATGCTCCTGACATACATACAGACCCACCCAACAGATTTTTCAACCGAAAACATAATCTTCCCGAGTACTAGTACTCGGCGAAGATAAATATATGTGAAAAGGAATTTATTATTTGATTATGCATTATAGACACCTAGACAAAAACCAACATGTTCATGTTCGCAAACCAACAGGTCATTCTATCTTATAGCTCCAGTCCGTTCCTCTGATCGTTCCATTGCATATAGGTCACCAGGGGTAATCTTAACCTTTCCCCGCGAACTATTTTTTCCCTGGTTAAGCGGCGGCGTAAATCGCACAGGTTTTCAATACGCTGGCACAGTACAGATGTGCGCTGTGAAAATCGCTAAGCAATGTAATGAGGTAGATTCAGCTAATAATGAAAGAGAATCGCACAACACATTGACTCTTTCATCGTTCTGATCCTTTAAGCCAGAGACACCCCTCACAATAACCAACACACCCACATCCCACATCCTAGCGACAGGGAGGTTCTGTTGATATAATCACGGGCCCGATGTCACATATTAGCAAGTAAGACATTTGACAATTACTGTAGTACTTTAACATTTTAAAACAAATGAATTGATGTTCTGACTTGTTTAAGCAAATATTCACGCTTCTAGCTCTGATTGTCTGATCACCTGCCTGGCATCCATCCTATTCTGGACCCAGTCTGATCGAACATTCGGCAGGGCCCTAGGGCTAACCGGAGCTAGGATAGGATGCATACCAGGCTAGATACATACAAGTGCAGCAAATATAGAAGCCTATTGTTTTGGTCAGCTACATTAGCATCAGATACTGGGTGGGTCTGGGCGCGCTACTGGTACTCTTTCCTTGGCATCTATTCTACTCAATTATTCGTTCACCGAGACCGGGGAAACCAACGGAGGCGCAGACGACATGCAGTCGATACTAACCCCCGAAAATGAACAGTCTATTGTACTGCTGTCTGAATCTGTCAAACTGTTTGTTTTGATATTTTGAACTGTTTTTCTACGTTTTAAACTGTATTTTTCTACGCGCAGTCAATGTCCTAGTCTCTCTAGACTGACTTACTGTAGTAGTACTCAATTCTGGTATTGCCCGCGTTCGATAGAAGGCAATATAGGAAGCAAAATGCTACACGGTATCACGAGTCTCTGAATAAAGCAAATAATCTCAATGTATTTGTGGACGACAGGCTTAACAGGTGATCTGTTGTTTTCCCAGAACTGGGTCCGT
This sequence comes from Branchiostoma lanceolatum, assembly GCF_035083965.1. Taxonomy (NCBI): domain Eukaryota; kingdom Metazoa; phylum Chordata; class Leptocardii; order Amphioxiformes; family Branchiostomatidae; genus Branchiostoma; species Branchiostoma lanceolatum. Next base: position 20,785,171 of record NC_089724.1, on the reverse strand, counting down.
GATAACAGAAATAAAATTTCTCCTATGTGTATGCTATAGTCGTACACATCATCGACATGTTGTATATTTCGAACTTCTAAAATAGATTGAAATACTCACGCGTTTCGAATCACACACGCACAGATGACAACATCATGACGGCGTCGGCTCGCAGCACACGTATGCAGAGCAATCTTGGATACTGAAGCGAACAGAGGTGAGAACATTTCACTGACGTCCGTCCTGGTGAGAACGACGGTTGGCGCCCTAGTTTTCACCACGTGAGGCGAGGACACGTGTGTTGGTACATGGGGCCAATAGAAGCGCCCTGTCCAGTTTCGACGTTTCTCGAAGTCTAGTAAACTGGCGGCGGACGAACACAACTGGAAAATTGGTTTAGTCAATTGGTCACTAAAACTTAAAAAACAATCAACGTCGTTTTGGGTACATGTTGTGCACTTACGTATGCCTATCAGGCTCAGCAGTCATGGTGCATATAATAAAACATAATATCTTGACTCCTAAGTCGAGGCCAAACATATTTAGAGAGTATTTTCGCCTTAAGGACCATAGCCATTCATAGAATACAGGAGATGCACGACACGTGAAGGTTACGATTGGCAAAAAGAGACATGCTGTTTCGACCCTTGTCTCGAGGCTGTCGGAAATTAGACCTTTTTCGCGAGGAGATCAGAACCTCGTCTTTGAAGACGGTACCTATCGGCAATGTCGCACTGACATTTGCCGCCGCGAACAACATAAAAGTTCGGCGACCTTACACCTCCGTGAGCTTCTGTAAATTTCTTGCTTTAGCCTGTCTCATTGATTATGGGAATAAGATTGTACATGTGATCAGCGCAATCTATTTTGATTGATGGTCTTCTCCACCTAAATGACACTGTATGTAACATATATAAAACTCCTGTCCTCTGAACATTTCGTCACTAATTATGCAAATGACTTCCATGTTTATATATTTTATGCATAATGATGTTAATCTTTAACTAACTTACACATGTCACAAGTATGAACTTCGAATCATTTACCACTAATGAATTATGGCATTTTCTTACTAATTATGCAAAGTAGGCCCTCATTTTCATAATTGGTATCTGTTGACGTTACACCTGCTATAGATTAAGTTGCCTACATGCCATAAAGCATTGAAATCCGCCTTTCCTGTCTTCAGTTAGTCTCTATCAAAAGATTTAGATAGAAACGCCCCTGCAGTTCCTGAACAAGCTGACATCAAAAGCTGTCTTCCACACACAAAACAGCTATAAATAGAAACCACAGCATGTCAACAGTAAGAGGTATCAAACAGAAAGTTCTGCTGCAGTACCATGGAAAGCCTTCATTCGCCAGGAGGCCCATAGTCGACCTTAACTCTAGTCCTCCCTAGACCTACCCACGCACCAAATATCATTAAATCCACTAATAGGTTCCTAATTATAACTAACGCTGACCAAAAATATGCAGAAACTGCAACACAAACAATGATGCGAACAGAATTGTTGAAATGAATTTGGGGCATGTATAGCATGTCTTGAATTTCGAGGTTAAGATCGTAGACTTATCAACCGGGATTCAAGCCCCCGACCTTGTGCTGAAGCAGCCAACAGCGACACCACCGCACGCACGGGTCTCTTCTCTCTAAACTAGGCTACTCTGGATCATTGTGCTCGCTGTTCCCTCGGAATAGTTGGAGCAAGTCCTGTTTGCTTTAATGATATGCTTCTGTCACGCTTCTGATCAGGCTCATGTTTACTTTCGGAAGTCAATTTTGTCCTACTTTCGTTGGTTCGTGCATATAAGCATATAAGCTTTTATATGTTGCAGCAGACTTCATTAAACTACGATATGATTTGGTACACAAGCAACGCGTCGACGTTTCCTACGGATAATTCAGCAACTGTTTTATTTCTGTATTTCTTTAATTATCACGGACAGCTTCCTGGTACATCAGGTTCTTTTATCACGGCGAGCGTAATGGTACATCACAGAGGGAGGCTCTACCCTCCAACAATAGACTGATGAGACCGAGGAGGTGTGATGCCACCACGTACATGTACACATTTATTGGGGAACACGATGTGAACAGTACAAGACCTGTGCAACAACTTTTTTTTTTACATTACAACAACTTAAGTAGACCGTAAAAGACCACATAAGAGGTGTAAAACCAGATCATTAACTCATGTTATCACAGTTTTCCAATACCCTCCCTTGCAGCAGCGTGGTAATTTTTTGGCGACCTTCACCGTTCTATTCAAAACGAAAAAAAGCTATGTTAAATGGAACAGGCAGTTAAGCGCATGCCATGTACCATTACCCTGGCTGTCAATCAGAACTCAGCCATTTCCTGTCCCATGGAATAGGTTCGCATACTTCTGATTCCTTCTTCGTCAAGGCCGCCTTGCTCACGGTAGTCATTAACATGTGCATGTGAGACATGCGCAGTTCCGGCAATCATAGAGACCCTCTCTTACACGTCGTGACTAGATAAGAGAGGTTCCGTGGCCTCTATGATTGCCGGAACTGCGCATATCTCACATGCACATGTTAATGACTACCGTGACGTATCACTTGTTGAACCGTCGAGTGCCGATATAAACTGTTCCCCTGGCTAAAAGGGTACTGTCAAACCCACGCACCCTTCCATTACGAGGTGCTGGCACATCCACTGACATTCCTTGCAAAACAATTTCTCTGTCCAAAATGCCAATAGGATACAGCATATTAAAATGGTTGCCAAAGCTCTAAGTAAGGGCCCGGTCATATTCGTCGTATGATCGCATACTGAGGGTATTGACGGCATAGTCGTTCGTGCTTATAACGTATAAAACTTACCAGTAATGTTATGGAGAAGGTAGTGTTAGACCGTTGTCAGCGGTGGGTTCTGTCACATGCACAGCCTGTGTCAAAATCGCACGACGATCTACGACAAATGTGACCGCGATGATACCTGT